>NC_057799.1:138585459-138944576 GCF_018294505.1 Triticum aestivum | reverse complement strand
CACTCTTAGCTTCTCAAGATCTTGCTTTATTTGAAGAAATTCATAAGAAAGCTTCTCATGATCCGACAAGAGAGTGTTATGATGACCTTGAAGGTTGTCAAACTTAGTCTGAAGTCTCTGAAGATTTTCAGTCAGGGTTTTAGTGCGATCCATTTCTTCACCCAGCATATCATCACTTTTTTCTAGCATGTTTTGAACCTTTTCAAGGGCCCTTTGTTGCTTTACAGCAATCATAGCAAGTTTAGAATAGCTGGGCTTAAGGTTTTCATCAGATTCATTTTCACTTGATTCAGATGAGGAATATTTGAGTACCTTGGCACCCTTTGCCATGAAGCAATAGGTGGGAGCGTAGTCATCATTGCCTTCATCAGCCTTGTTGGTGAGGTCATTTTCTTCAGTGTTGAAGATAGACTTGCTGACGAATGCAGTAGCGAGGGCTAGGCTCGCCACACCGGATTCAGAATCCTCACATGCCTCCTCTTCCTCATTTTCTTTAGATTCAGCCTCAGAGTCCATTTCCTTGCCAATGAATGCCCGAGCCTTCTTGGAACTGCTCTTCTTGTGAGATGAAGACTTTGAGGATTTTGATGATGAAGATTTTGAGGATTTCTTATTTTTCTTCGCATCATCAGAACTGTAATCCTTGTATTTCTTCTTCTTTGATTCCTTTTCCCACTGAGGACAATGTAGTGTCCTGGTTTCTTGCATTTGTGACAAAGCCTCTTCTTGTAGTCACTGGATGAGGAATAATTGCTCCTTGAGGGTCTTCCAAAGCGACCACGTCTTGAGAATTTTTGGAATTTCTTCACGAGCAGTGCTAGATCATGGCTCAGTTCTTCAGGATCACCAAGGCTGCTGTCAGAGTCTTCATCTTCAGACTCAGAAACTGCCTTGGCCTTCAGTCCACGTGATCTGCCATAGCTCGAACCATAGAGATCTCTCTTTTCAGCAAGCTGGAACTCATGAGTGTTTAGCCTCTCGAGGATATCAGCGGGATCAAGTGACTTGTAATCAGCACACTCTTGTATCATCAATGTGAGAGTATCAAATGAGGAATCAAGCGATCTCAGTAGTTTCTTTACCACCTCGTGGTCGGTGATGTCAGTGGCACCAAGTGCTTGAAGCTCATTTGAGATGTCAGTGAGGCGATCGAAGGTTTGTTGAACATTCTCATTGTCGAGTCTTTTGAAGCGGTTGAAGAGATTGCGAAGAACATCAACTCGAGAGTCACGCTGTGTTGAGACTCCTTCATTTACTTTGGACAACCTATCCCAGATAAGCTTAGCAGTTTCCAAAGAATCACTCTTCCATACTGTCCTTTGCTCAGATGGCCACATATGATATTCTTCGCTTGAGAATCGAGTTGCTTGAATCTCTTCACATCGACAGCGTTTAGTGAGGGTGAGACAGAGGGAACACCCTTTTCCACCACATAGCAGAGATCGTTATCAATTGCCTCAAGATGCATTCGCATCTTATTCTTCCAGTAGGGGTAGTCCGTCCCATCGAAGGTAGGACACCCAGCAGAGACCTTGATCATACCTGCGGTCGACATAACTAAAACTCCAGGTGGTTAAACCAAAATCACACAGAACAAGGGAGTACCTTGCTCTGATACCAATTGAAAGTGCGTTATATCGACTAGAGGGGGGTGAATAGGCGATTTTTATAAATTCTTCACTAAGGAATTTGTGGGTGAGGAAATTCCTTAGCGAAGAACTACTAGCAGCAGAATAAGTACTCAAAAGTATGCATAGCAGAACACAAGCATAGTCATCATGATGAAATGAAGACAAGCACAGAGTACAGAAAGCGTAAACACAGGATAACACAGGATGAAGACAAACAGACTGAGGAAATTGAACTGAGGAATTTGAGAAAGTCTTCAGTCAAAGTCTTCAAACACAGACATGAACAAGCGCACAACACAGTAATGAGGAAATGGAAGAGTTGAGGAAATAGAACCAGTTGGCTTGGTGAAGACAATGATTTGGTAGACCAGTTCCAACTGCTGTCTCAGTTGTACGTCTGGTTGGAACGGCTAGGTATTTAAACCTGAGGACACCCAGTCCCGGACACACAGTCCTCACCGTATTCTCCTTGAACTAAGGTCACACAGACCTCGTCCAATCACTCGTGGTAAGTCTTCAGGTGACTTATAAACCTTCACAAACTCGGTCACTTGGCGATCCACAATTTCCTCTTGGATGCTCTAGACCATGACGCCTAACCGTCTGGAAGAAGCACAGTCTTCAAAGGTAACAAGCGTCGGATCCACGCAGGATCAATCTCTTCAGTGATGCTCAATCACTTTGGGTTTGTAGGTGTTTGGGTTTGGGGTTTTTCCTCACTTGCTGATTTTCGCTCAAAGTCCTCGGAGGATGGGATGCTCTCAAATGACAAGTGTCAGTTTCTCTTGGAGCAGCCAACCAGCTAGTGGTTGTAGGGGGCGGCTATTTATAGCCTAGGGAGCAGCCCGACATGATAAGACATAAATGCCCTTCAATGATATGATCGTTAGGTGAGAAGATATTTTGGGACAGCTGGCGCGTAGCACAGCAACGGTCGGAATTTTGAGTGTCTAATTCCTCAGGGCTATCATGTTCCTCACTCTGTAGGCAATCCGCACTGGCGAATTCCTAACTCCTCAGTCAGAACAAATTCCTCAGAGACTAGAAGAACTTCGTCTCTGTCACTGAAGAATATGAGTGAACTGTATGAGATTTCCAATGGCTTCACTCGAAGGGATTGGTAGGTGTAGGATTTTGAGTTGAGCATCACATGGAAATTTTTCCTTAGTATTTCCTCAACCCCCTTTAACAGTACGGTGTTTCCTATGACTCAAGAAAGAGAAAACGAAACTACGAAAACAAAAGTCTTCACGCTTCATGTTCCTCAAATGAATACCAAGTCTTCAAGGTCACACCTATTTCTTCACTTTCAAAGTCTTCAGAAAGTCTTCAGAAATACCAAAGTCTTCAATCGAAGAACTTCATTTTTAGGGGTCGACTTTCTCTGTAAATATCAAACTCCTCATAGACTTATAGACCTGTGTACACTCACGAACGCATTAGTCCCTTAACCTATAAGTCTTCAATACACCAAAATCACTAAGGGGCACTAGATGCACTTACACAACAACTTCCAGCCCGGCGGCGGCAAGCACCTCCTCGTCGAACACCTCTCCATCGCTGGGCGCCCTGGTGCTCGCCGTCCCTAGGAGGTGGACGAACAGGTCGTCGCTCACCTTCAGGTACTTGCCCGAGCCAGAGGCAGCGGAGGAGGAAGGTTGGTCGTCAACCACCTCCTCCTCGGCAGCGGCCTTGCCGGCCTCCCCGGCAGGCCCCTTGCCGGCCTCCTCGACAGCAGCCTTGCGGGGCTCCCCGGCAGATCCCTTGGCAGCGTCCTCAGCAGCACCCTTGACGGCCTCCTCGGTGGCGATCTTCTCGGCCTCCACCGCGGCATCCTTGGCGACATCCTCGATGACGGTGTATATGTCCTCCCGGTCCGCCGAGGGAGGATCTGGATATCGAGAAGGGGGTGAGGCGAAGCCAAGACCAAGATTCAAAAAGAAAAAGTGTTGGAAATATGCCCTAGAGGCAATAATAAAATGGTTATTATTATATTTCCTTGTTCATGATAATTGTCTATTGTTCATGCTATAATTGTATTAACTGGAAACCGTAATACATGTGTGAATACATAGACCACAACATGTCCCTAGTAAGCCTCTAGTTGAGTAGCTCGTTGATCAATAGATGGTTATGGTTTCCTGACCATGGACATTGGATGTCATTGATAACGGGATCACATCATTAGGAGAATGATGTGATGGACAAGACCCAATCCTAAGCATAACACAAGATCGTGTAGTTCGTTTACTAAGAGCTTTTCTAATGTCAAGTATCGTTTCCTTAGACCATGAGATTGTGCAGCTCCCGGATACCGTAGGAATGCTTTGGGTGTACCAAACATCACAACGTAACTGGGTGGCTATAAAGGTGCACTACAGGTATCTCCGAAAGTGTCTGTTGGGTTGGCACGAACCGAGACTGGGATTTGTCACTCCGTATGACGGAGAGGTATCTCTGGGCCCACTCGGTAATGCATCATCATAATGAGCTCAATGTGACTAATGAGTTAGCCACGGGATCATGCATTACGGAACGAGTAAAGTGACTTGCCGGTAACGAGATTGAATGAGGTATTGGGATACCGATGATCGAATCTCGGGCAAGTAACATACCGATAGACAAAGGGAATTGAATACGGGATTGATTGAATCCTCGACATCGTGGTTCATCCGATGAGATCATCGTGGAACATGTGGGAGCCAACATGGGTATCCAGATCCCGCTGTTGGTTATTGGCCGGAGAACGTCTCGGTCATGTCTGCATGGTTCCCGAACCCGTAGGGTCTACACACTTAAGGTTCGGTGACGCTAGAGTTGTTATGGGAATTAGTATGTGGTTACCGAAGGTTGTTCGGAGTCCCGGATGAGATCCCGGACATGACGAGGAGCTCCGGAATGGTCCGGAGGTAAAGATTTATATATGGGAAGTCATCATACGGTCACCGGAAGTGTTCGGGGGTATGCCGGTATTGTACCGGGGCCACCGAAGGGGTTCCGGGGGTCCACCGGGAGGGTCCACCTGCCCCGAAGGGCCTTATGGGCTGTAGGTGGAAGGGAACCAGCCCCTAAGTGGGCTGGGCACCAACCTGCCCCTAGGGCCCATGCGCCTAGGGTTGGGGGAAACCCTGGAGGGGGCGCCCCCTTGACTTGGGGGGCAAGCCACCCTCCCTGGCCGCCGCCCCTCCCACCAGATGGGATCTAAGGGGCCGGCCCCCCTCTCCCTTGCCCATATATATAGTGCAGGGGTGGGAGGGCAGCCGCACCCCTTGCCTGGCGCAGCCCTCTCCTCCTCCAACTCCTCCTGCTCCTCCGTAGTGCTTAGCGAAGCTCTGCCGGAGAACCACGAGCTCCATTGCCACCACGCCGTCGTGCTGCTGGAGTTCTCCCTCAACTTCTCCTCTCCTCTTGCTGGATCAAGAAGGAGGAGACGTCCTCGGGCTGTACGTGTGTTGAACGCGGAGGCGCCGTCCGTTCGGCGCTAGATCGGATCTTCCGCGATTTGAATCGTCGCGAGTACGACTCCATCAACCGCGTTCTTGTAACGCTTCCGCTTAGCGATCTTCAAGGGTATGAAGATGCACTCCCTCTCTCTCGTTGCTAGCATCTCCTAGATTGATCTTGGTGACACGTAGGAAAATTTTGAATTATTGCTACATTCCCCAACAAAAAGAACAGGGACGGAAGGCGAGTGACTTACCCGTGCCGGGCTGGGAAGAAGAGGCCCCCTCCCCGCCAACATCTGGCGCCGAGGCGAAGCCACCAGCGTCCGAGTTTGCCTCCTCCTCCTCCGTGTGCATGGGCTCGGTGCTTGGCGCCCTTGCCGGGGACGCCCCATGGGGCGGCGTGGTCGATGGGGGCGGCGTGTTGGGGGTAGCCCTCAGTGGCTCCTCCTGCTGCTGTCCTCCTCCTGCAACCACGACAAGGTCAACGCCAAGGGATCATACCCCCAACACACGTCGACGAGGGGTGAGTGATGAGCTTACGCTGGGGGCTGTGCTGGGGGCTGCTGTCCGGGCTGCTCAACACCACCAGCGGTGTACCGGAAGTACCTGCCGGGGGCTGGCTGCTCGCCGAAGCCCTGGCCCTCTTCACCCTCTGGGCCAGTGTCTCCGCATACCTGCAAAGAAGGAAACAAATCAAGATAAGCGGCACAGTCTGAGGAGGCAGAGATGACAAAAAGGAATAAGATACTTACTCATCCTCCACCTCCTCTTCTGTTGCCTTCCTCTTCCTCCTTGGGCTGAGGGACCCAAAATCAAAGACAACCTCCGCGTCGTCATCTGCGGGAGGAGGGGAAGCAAATGGAGTCCGTGGAAGCTTGGACGAAGAAGAGGCAATTGCCTTCTTCTTCGCCACCGCGGCCTTCACCACTTTCCTCGCCGCCGCGGCCCTCGTCTGGCGCACGGACGCCTCCTGGGTTTGCTGCGGCTGCACGGCCCTGCCAGGCCAGACCGGCTCGCCGGAGCTGGCCCGCCGCAGGACTCGCCATCTCCCCGTGGCCGGGGGATCGACAGCCTCAGCCTCCTCCTCCGATGACTCGTCGACCACATCTTCGATGAGAGGGGCCCCAGTGCTGGTGCTGCTGGCCTCCCTAGCAGACTCCGCCCACTGGGTGAGCCCCTTTTCCTCTGCCTCCGCCGCGGCCTTGTTCTCCATGCAGCCAGCGCTGCCGGCCTCCCTGGCGAGCTCCGCCTCCGCCGCCCTGGCGGAGGTGTGGTCCAGCTCCGCCTGGGTGGTGCCCTGGACGAGCCGCAGTTCGTCGCGGATGTACTTCTCCCCCAAGGTATCAAAGAACTCCTGCACTTGATCTTCTTGCGGCTCGGCCCAAGTTGGGATGAGGCCGTGCGCGTTGAACTCCGGCATCATGGCGATGATGTCGTTTTGGGGTGAGTTATTGCTCAGCGGGACCACCCCCGCCGGCAACCCGAACAAGGGCCCCTTGGCAACCTTGCCGGTTTTGGCAGCCTTGCCGGACCACTCGACCTTGCTGTCGCGGTTCACATCGAGCTGGAAGAGCCGCTGGCAGAAGTGGGCGTGCCCCATCACCGTGAGGTTGTGGTCGAGGCCGGGGCGAAGCCTCATGATGTCGGCCGCATTCGTAAAGAGCCAGGCCGGCCTCCCCTTGTTGTGCAGCGGAGCGATTCGGCGGTGGATGAAATCCGCCCCGATCATCTCAAGAGTGAGCCCGGCCTCGGTGAGGCGAAGAATCCTGGTGGTGGCAACCTTGAGCTTCACGTCGTCGGCGTCAACATTGCTCCAGTCATTTCTGCAAACCGGCGGCGCATGGCGAACCCGGCAGAAATCTTGTGGATCATCCTCCTCAATCCAGCACCACCTGCCCCGCCACTCCTCCCACCTCTCCTTCTGAGCGCCCTCTCCTTCTGAGCGCCCTCCGGGTATGTCCCCTTGGACCTTGGGATCCAGGCGACACAACCGGAAATGGCGCCCCCTTTTGGATCCGAGGGAAGAAGTAGTGGCGGAAGAGCGCCGTGTTGGGATGCACCCCGACGAAACCCTCGCAGAGGTGCGCAAAAAGAGCCATGCACGCCACGGCGTTTGGAATAAAATCCAGAAGGTGGAAGCCGTAGGTGTGCATGACCTCATTGAAGAATCAGAGAAGGGGGGCAGAGGCCGTAGGAAAAGTAGTCTACGAAGAATGGGTACTGATTTGGGCCGGCTTCGGCGAAAGCAGCAGGGATGACGTGCGTGGCCTGATGCCCCGTCGTCCCCCCCCCCCCCCCCCCCGTCTTGCACCCCCACAGGTGCTTGAAGTAGTCCCGGAGATGGACCGCATTGACTGACGTGGGGAAGTAGGCAGACTGCGTCCACCGCACTGCCAACTCGCTCTCCGGCGGCTCCTTCGCCCCGGCGTCCTGGGCCACTCCCTTGCTTGTACTGGTTTTGGGTGCCATGGCGGCTGCGAGAGGCGAAGGGGGAAGGGCGACGAAGACGCGGCGACAGCGAGCAAAGGCAAAAGCTAGAGAGGGAGGAAGAAGGGGACGGCGGTTCCAAGATTGGAGAAGGCGCAGGGGGTAAATGAGCGGCGCGCCCGCGATTATTCCTTTTTACGGGGAAGGCGCGGGCCGCCTCCTTTCCCATTAACAGTGATGTGACGCATGCATGTGGAGACCGCCCCACGCATGACCCCCACGTCACACACGACCCTCCACGCCGCGCGTTCAACGTGGGTCGTGGAGAAGCGCAGCAGACGAAAGGTTACTACGGTAAAAAGATCCGCCTCACCTGCCCGCGCATCGTTCTAGGCCTAGCCCAACAACGCGTCGCGCTTATGTGTGGCCCAGGCCCGCGGGCTCCTGTCGGTGTACAAAAGTAGGGGCTCTCCTTTTTACCCCTTTACTTGTGCACGGGCAGTCGGAGCCGCGCCCATGGCCACACCAAGCAGGGCGGAAGAGGGGAGACGGAGCACAAGGCGACCAGAGCAACGCCAAGACGAAGAGACGCGAAGAGCAAGGGGGCGAGGCAGACTCCCCCGGCAAGACCCTTGTCGGGGCGGCCTCCGCGGCCCCGGCGAGAGCCTTGCCGGGGCAACTTGCCCAACGCCAGCAGAGTGTGCCACCCTTAAGCCCACGGGTTCCAACACCACCAACAAACCACATTGGAACCAAGGCTCGGGAGGCACCTCTGTGATGGCATGCAGATCTTCGTCAAGATCATAAACACACAAGATCAGATGAGGACCAGAAGACGACGACCCTTGGTGGGATCCTAGCTGAGGAAATCCACGAGACCCTCGGCAAGCGCCTTGCCGGGGACGGCCGCGGCGCCACGGCAAGACCCTTGCCGGGCCCCCGGCAAGGCCCTTGCAGAGGGCATCATCGGAACCACAGCCAGGCCCACGCCTGCCAAGACACCACCGCCGTCCCCATGCAGCTGCCAGCTCAACCAGCTGAGCAGGCACCTGCGTGGCGACGAGCGGCCTCTACACCGACCCAGCAAGCACCTGCGTGGTGGCATGCAAATCTTCGTGAAGGCTCCACCACCACGCCACCCCAGCAGCTAGCCAACGTGGCGCCATGACGCCTCGTCAGCTCGGACGTGTGTCGAAGCCAGGCGAGGCGGCAACAGCTGGGACGTGCTTCCTTGCCATCCCTGATAAAGCAAGAGGGGCACGTCGGCAGCGCATTAAATGCGTTTGTCCGACGGTGCCAGAGGATAGACTCATCCACTTTACACCTTTCCACCTCTTGTGTGCCACTGTGGCAACCCCTTTTTGTCTATGAAAGGAGGCCCGAGGCGACCAGGAGAAGGATTCGGATCTTTTGGGCAAATTACACCCCGTAGCTAGCTCAAGAACACTCAAATACATCCACCAAAGCAGGACTAGGGTATTACGCATCTCCGCGGCCCAAACCTGGGTAAATGATCTCTGTGCTTCCTGTCAGACCCGCTCTTTGCACAACCCCGCGCCCACCAACCGTAGAAGGGATCCCAGTGATTCCATATGTGTCGATTTCCCCCGACACTTCTATTATGTTTTCGATGTTGGATTTTTTGCCGGTTCTTCTCTTATGAGGTTTCACACTTCTACATTGTTGAAATTTTACTCTTACTTGTTTTGAAGATTTATAGTCATGTTTTGCCTGCACTAGTCATTAGCTCTCTATCAAGCTTGAGTTTGTCAAAATCGGAATTCGTTTGCAGAAGTTATGGCCGTTCTCGCTCTCATGCTATCTAATTAGAGGTAGTACCGCATCCTTAAGAGGTAGTACTGCTTGCGCATAATTAGAGGTAGTACCGCTTCCTTAAGAGGTAGTGCCGCTTGTGCAGTACTTCCGCTGTTGTGACGCGCGTATTACCATGGGGTTTTTTGTTACCCACCAATAACTAGAGGTAGTACCGCTTGCGCATATTTAGAGGTAGTGCCGTGATGACCCAGAAGTATAGGGGATCTATCGTAGTACTTTCGATAATTAAGAGTGTCGAACCCAACGAGGAGCAGAAGGAAATGACAAGCGGTTATCAGTAAGGTATTCTCTGCAAGCACTGAAATTATCGGTAACAGATAGTTTTGTGACAAGGTAATTTGTAGCGAGTAACAAGTAACAAAAGTAAACAAGGTGCAGCAAGGTGGACCAATCCTTTTTGTACCAAAGGACAAGCCTGGACAAACTCTTATATAGAGAAAAGCGCTCCCGAGGACACATGGGAATTATCGTCAAGCTAGTTTTCATCACGCTCATGTGATTCACGTTCGTTACTTTGATAATTATTTGGTACGTGGGTGGACCAGTGCTTGGGTGCTGCCCTTTCTCGGACAAGCATCCCACTTATGATTAACCCCTATTGCAAGCATCCGCAACTACAAAATAAGTATTAAGTTAAACCTAACCATAGCATGAGACATATGGATCCAAATCAGCCCCTTACGAAGCAACGCATAAACTAGGGTTTAAGCTTCTGTCACTCTAGCAACCCATCATCCACTTATTAATTCCCAATGCCTTTAGGCCCAAACAATGGTGAAGTGTCATGTAGTCGACGTTCACATAACACCAGCAGAGGAAAGACAACATACATCTCATCAAAATATCGAACGAATACCAAGTTCACATGACTACTTATAGCAAGACTTCTCCCATGTCCTCAGGAACAAATGTAACTACTCACAAATCATATTCATGTTCATAATCAGAGGAGTATTAATATTCATAAAGGATCTGAACATATGATCTTCCACCAAATAAACCAACTAGCATCAACTACAAGGAGTAATCAACACTACTAGCAACCCACAGGTACCAATCTGAGGTTTTGGGACAAAGATTGTATAGAAGAGATGAACTAGGGTTTGAGATGAGATGGTGTTGGTGAAGATGTTGATGAAGATTGACCCCCTCCCGATGAGAGGGTCGTTGGTGATGACGATGGCGATGATTTCCCCCTCCCGGAGGGAAGTTTCCCCGGTAGAACAGCTCCGCCGGAGCCCTAGATTGGTTCCGCCAAGGTTCCGCCTCGGGGCGGCGGTATTTCTTCCTGAAAGCTTGCTTATGATTTTTTCCAGGGTAAAAGACTTCATATAGTAGAAGATGGGCACCGGAGGCCTGCCAGGGGGCCCACGAGGCAGGGGGCGCGCCCAGGGGGGTAGGGCGCGCCCCCACCCTCGTGGCAAGGGTGTGGGCCCCCTCTGGTAGATTCTTTCACCAGTATTTTTTATTAATTCCAACACGTGCCTCCGTGAAGTTTCAAGACTTTTGGAGTTGTGCAGAATAGGTCTCTAATATTTGCTCCTTTTCCAGCCCAGAATTCCAGCTGCCGGCATTCTCCCTCTTCATGTAAACCTTGTAAAATAAAAGACAAAAGGCATAAGTATTGTGACATAACGTGTAATAACAGCCCATAATGCAATAAATATCAATATAAAAGCATGATGCAAAATGGACGTATCAACTCCCCCAAGCTTAGACCTCGCTTGTCCTTAAGCGGAAACCGATAACGAAAAATATGTCCACATGTTTAGAGATAGAGGTGTCGATAAAATAAAATACGGACATGAAGGCATCATGATCATTCTTATAATAGCAACAAAAATATATATTGTCATATGATTTATTATGCTAAAGTAACAATCCATTCACAATGTCAAGTATGAATCAGAAACTTCATTGAAAACTAACAAACTATAATCTCGGTCATTGAAGCAATTGCAATTTATCATAACATCGGAAAGAGTCAATATAAGATCTTTTCAGCAAGTCCACATACTCAACTATCATTTAGTCTTTCACAATTGCTAACACTCATGCAATACTTCTGGGTATGGAGTTTTAATCGGACACAGAGAAAGATAGGGGCTTATAGTGTTGCCTTCCAACCTTTTACCTCAAGGGTAATGTCAACAATAATAATTCATGCTAACTTACATCCAATTGGATATATATATCAGGATCTTTCCAATACACTGTGCTTGCCAAAGGATAAAGTGTAAAAAGGAAAGGTGAAGATCACCATGACTCTTGTATAAGGTATAAGACAAGAATAAAAGATAGGCCCTTCGTAGAGGGAAGCAGAGGTTGTCATGTGCTTTTATGGTTGGATGCACAAAATCTTAATGCGAAAGAACGTCACTTTATATTGCCACTTGTGATATGGACCTTTATTATGCAGTCCATCGCTTTTATTTCTTCCACATCACAAGATCGTATAAAGCTTATTTTCTCAACACTAATAAATCATACATATATAGAGAGCAATTTTTATTGCATGCAACGATGACAACTTACTTAGAGGATCTTACTCAATCCATAGGTAGATATGGTGGACTCTCATGGCAAAACTGGGTTTAAGGATATTTGGAAGCACAAGTAGTATCTCTACTTGGTGCAAAGAATTTGGCTAGCATGAGGGGGAAAGGCAAGCTCAACATGTTGGATGATCATGACAATATACTTTATTTTAGATACAAGAAAACATAACCCATTATGTTGTCTTCCTTGTCCAACATCAACTCTTTAGCATGTCATATTTTAATGAGTGCTCAGAATCATAAAAGATGTCCAAGATAGTATATTTATATGTGAAAACCTCTCTTTCTTTATTACTTCCTATTAGTTGCAACAATGACCAAAACTATGTTTGTCAACTCTCAACAACTTTTATTCATCATACTCTTTATATGTGAAGTCATCACTCTCCATAAGATCAATATGATCTCTTTGTTTCTTTTTATTCTTTCTTTTTCTTTTATTCCCTCACAATCATGGAAAGATAGTCAAGCCCTTGACTCAACACTAACCTTTACTATATATATCTCACGGACTCGATTACATAGAAGGATCATAAAGAAAAACTCAAAACTAAATCATACTAAAACTTTATTCTATTAGATCAAGATATTACCAAAAGGATCGAACTAAGAAATATGGTAAACATAGGGGTGTGATGGTGATACGATACCGGGGCACCTCCCCCAAGCTTGGCAGTTGCGAAGGGGAGTGCCCATACCCATGTGATTATGTCTCCTTCTTCGGAGGTGGTGATGTGATATTCTTGGCAATGATGCCCCTCAGGATACGATTCTCCTCCTCGAGCTTATTGACTTGCTGCTTGAGATCCATTATTTCCTTACGGAGCTTACCCGTGACAGTTAAAGCTCCTTTCACCCATGGATGTTGCATAGCTATGGGAGAAGAAGTAACACTCTTTTTCATATTTTCATAAGAGAGAAATTTAACATTGGAAGGGATGACCGAGGTTGGAATGGCTGAGCTCTGTAGTTCCCCCATCGTGAATCCGGCTCGGAAACGGGAAGTAACTTCTTGATCCTCCTCCGTGGCATCTATCCTTTTCAAGTCGGCCTCCATCTCTTCCTCTGTCGATGGCCCAAAGTGGTCAGCATCACTGTTTGCTCTTGGTCCTGGTGTCGGATTAGACACCCGGCTCTCCCCGACTGACTCCTAAGAAGACATCTTGCTCTAATCAGCGGCAGAAATAGCTCGAAATAAAAACAGAGGATATTTGCGTGATATCGTGGTCAAAACCTTCGGGAGATTATATAACGAATTTTTACCGACCAAAAGAAGTATCGTGCAAGAAAACAGAGTCCGGAGAGCACACGAGGTGCCCACGAGGCACGGGGTGGGCCCAGGGGGGTAGGGCGCGCCCTCCACCCTCGTGCCCTTCCCGGACTACTTCTTATTTTCCCATTTTTCTAAATATTCCAATACGGAGAAAAATTGCCATTAGAACTGTTTTGGAGTCGGTTTACTTACCGTACCACGTACCTATTCGTTTTCGAAGTCTGAAATGTTTTGGAAAGTGTCCTGATACGTCTCCAACGTATCTATAATTTTTTATTGTTCCATGCTATATTATATTCTGTTTTGGATGTTTAATGGGCTTTATTATACACTTTTATATTATTTTTGGGACTAACCTATTAACCGAAGGCCCAGCCCAAATTGCTGTTTTTTGCCTATTTCAGTGTTTCGCAAAAAAAATATCAAACGGAGTCCAAACGGACAGAAACCTTCGGGAACGTGATTTTCGGAACAAACATGGTCCAGAGGACTTGGAGTCCACGTCAAGAAATCAACGAGGAGAGCACGAGGCAGGGGGCGCGCCTACCACCCCAGGCGCGCCCAACACCCTCGTGGGGCGCATGTTGCTCCACCGACGTACTTCTTCCTCCTATATATACCTGCGTACCCCCAAACCATCAGAGGCATCCATGAAAACCTAATTCCACCGCCGCAACCTTCTGTATCCGTGAGATCCCATCTTGGGGACTTTTCCGGCGTCCTGCCGGAGGGGGCATTGATCACGGAGGGCTTCTACATCAACACCATAGCCTCTCCGATGATGTGTGAGTAGTTTACCTCAGACCTTCGGGTCCATAGTTATTAGCTAGATGGCTTCTTCTCTCTCTCTTTGGATCTCAATACAAAGTTCTCCATGATTCTCGTGGAGATCTATTCGATGTAATCTTCTTTTGCGGTGTGTTTGTCGGGACCGATGAATTGTGGGTTTATGATCAAGTTTATCTAGGAACAATATTTGAATCTTCTCTGAATTCTTTTATGTATGATTGGTTATCTTTGCAAGTCTCTTCGAACTATCAGTTTGGTTTGGCCTACTAGATTGATCTTTCTTGTAATGGGAGAAGTGCTTAGCTTTGGGCTCAATCTTGCGGTGTCCTTTCCCAGTGACAGCAGGGGCAGCTAGGCACGTATTGTATTGTTGCCATCGAGGATAACAAGATGGGTTTTATATCATATTGCATGAGTTTATCCCTCTACATCATGTCATCTTGCTTAAAGCGTTACTCTGTTCTTATGAACTTAATACTCTAGATGCATGCTGGATAGCGGTCGATGTGTGGAGTAATAGTAGTAGATGCAGGCAAGAGTCGGTCTACTTGTCGCGGATGTGATGCCTATATACATGATCATACCTAGATATTCTCATAACTATGCTCAGTTCTATCAATTGCTCGACAGTAATTTGTTCACCCACCGTAATACTTATGCTCTTGAGAGAAGCCACTGGTGAAACCTATGGCCCCCGGGTCTATTTTCCATCATATTAATCTCCCGTCAACAAACTATTTCTGGCGCCGTTTATTTTGCTTTCTTTACTTTTAGTCTTTATCATAAAAATACCAAAAATATTATCTTATCATATCTATCAGATCTCACTCTCGTAAGTGACCGTGAAGGGATTGACAACCCCTTTATCGCGTTGGTTGCGAGGTTCTTATTTGTTTGTGTAGGTGCGAGGGACTTGAGAGTGGCCTCCTACTGGATTGATACCTTGGTTCTCAAAAACTGAGGGAAATACTTACGCTACTTTACTGCATCACCCTTTCCTCTTCTAGGGAAAAACCAACGCAGTGCTCAAGAGGTAGCAAGAAGGATTTCTGGCGCCGTTGCCGGGGAGTCTACGCAAAAGTCAACATACAAAGTACCCATCACAAACCCTTATCCCTCGCATTACATTATTTGCCATTTGCCTCCCGTTTTCCTCTCCCCCACTTCACCCTTGTCGTATTATTCGCCATCTCTTTTCCATTCGCCTCTTTTTCGCTCGCTTCTTGTTTGCTCGTGTGTTGGATTGCTTGCTTGTCACTATGGCTCAAGACAATATTAAATTGTGTGACTTTACCAATACCAACAACAATGATTTTCTTAGCACTCCGATTGCTCCTCTTACCGATACTGAGTCTTGTGAAATTAATACTGCTTTGTTGAATCTTGTCATGAAAGATCAATTCGCCGGCCTTCCTAGTGAAGATGCCGCTACCCATCTAAATAGCTTTGTTGATTTCTGCGATATGCAAAAGAAGAAAGATGTGGACAATGATATTGTTAAATTGAAGCTATTTCCTTTTTCTCTTAAAGATCTTGCTAAAGCTCGGTTTTCGTCTTTGCCTAAAAATAGTACTGATTCATGCAATAAGTGCAAAGATGCTTTTATCTCTAAGTATTTTCCTCCCGCTAAAATCATCTCTCTTAGAAACGATATCATGAATTTTAAGCAACTTGATCATGAACATGTTGCACAAGCTTGGGAGAGAATGAAATTAATGATACGTAATTGCCCTACTCATGGTTTGAATTTGTGGATGATTATACAAATTTTTTATGCCGGATTGAATTTTGCTTCTAGAAATCTTTTAGATTCGGTCGCGGGAGGCACTTTTATGGAAAACACTTCAGGAGAAGCTACTAAACTCCTAGATAATATTATGGTTAATTATTCTCAATGGCACACTGAAAGATCTACTAATAAAAAAGTGCATGCGATAGAAGAAATTAATGTTTTGAGTGGAAAGATGGATGAACTTAGGAAATTATTTGCTACTAAGAGTGTTTCTTCTGATCCTAATGATATGCCTTTGTCTACTTTGATTGAGAATAATAATGAATCTATGGATGTGAATTTTGTTGGTAGGAATAATTTTGGTAACAACGCATATAGAGGAAACTTTAATCCTAGGCCGTATCCTAGTAATTCCTCTAATAATTATGGTAATTCCTACAACAATTCTTTTGGAAATTTTAATAAGATGCCTTGTGAATTTGAGACTAGTGTTAAGGAGTTTATGAATTCGCAAAAGAATTTTAATGCTTTGCTTGAAGAAAAATTGCTTAAAGTTGATGAATTGGCTAGGGACGTTGATAGAATTTCTCTTGATGTTGATTCTTTGAAACATAGATCTATTACTCCTAAGCATGATATCAATGAGTCTCTCAAAGCTATGAGAATTTCCATTGATGAATGCAAAGAAAGAACCGCTAGGATGCGTGCTAAGAAAGATTGCTTTGTGAAAGCGTGTTCTTCTAAGTTTTGTGGGAATAAAAATGAAGATCTAAAAGTTATTGATGTGTCCCCTATTAAGTCTTTGTTTTGCAATATGAATCTTGATAATGATGGGACTGAATATGATCCACCTTTACCTAGAAGGCGTTCCAAAAATTCGGAGTTTTTAGATCTTGAGTCAAAATTTTGTAAAAGTGGGATTGAAGAAGTTAAAACTTTAGATAGCAATGAACCCACTATTTTGGATTTCAAGGAATTTAATTATAATAATTGCTCTTTGATAGATTCTAGTTCCATGTTGCAATCCGTGCTAAATTATCCACATGCTTATAGTCAAAATAAAGCTTTTAGTAAACATATCATTGATGCTTTGATGCAATCCTATGAAGAAAAACTTGAGTTGGAAGTTTCTATCCCTAGAAAACTTTATGATGAGTGGGAACCTACTATTAAAATTAAAATTAAAGATCATGAATGCTATGCTTTGTGTGATTTGGGTGTTAGTGTTTCCACGATTCCAAAAACTTTGTGTGATTTGTTAGGTTTCCGTGAATTTAATGATTGCTCTTTAAACTTACACCTTGCGGATTCCACTATTAAAAAACCTGTGGGAAGAATTAATGTGTTTATTGTTGCAAATAGGAATTATGTGCCCGTAGATTTTATTGTTCTTGATATAGATTGCAATCCTTCATGTCCTATTATTCTTGGTAGACCTTTCCTTATAACGATTGATGCAATCATTGATATGAAGGAAGGGAATATTAGATTCCAATTTCCGTTAAGGAAAGGCATGGAACACTTCCCTAGAAACAAAATAAAATTACCTTATGAATCTATTATGAGAGCCACTTATGGATTGCCTACCAAAGATGGCAATACCTAGATCTATCCTTGTTTTTATGCCTAGCTAGGGGCGTTAAACGATAGCGCTTGTTGGGAGGCAACCCAATTTTATTTTTAGTTTTTTGCTTTTTGCTTCTGTTTAGGAATAAATCTTTGATCTAGCCTCTATTTCAATTTGTTTTTGTGTTTTAATTAGTGTTTGTGCCAAGTTAAACCTATAGGATCTTCTTGGATGATAGTTATTTGATCTTGCTGAAAATTCCAGAAACTTTCTGTTCACGAAAACAATTGTTAAAAATCACCAGAACGTGATAAAATATTGATTCCAATTGCAGTAGATCAATAAACAAATTGTCCAGGTCTTACTATTTTGGTAGAAGTTTTTGAGTTCCAGAAGTTTGCGTTAGTTACAGATTACTAAAGACTGTTCTGTTTTTGACAGATTCTGTTTTTCGTGTGTTGTTTGCTTATTTTGATGAATCTATGGCTAGTAAAATAGTTTATAAACCATAGAGAAGTTGGAATACAGTAGGTTTAACACCAATATAAATAAATAATGAGTTCGTTACAGTACCTTGAAGTGGTGTTTTGTTTTCTTTCGCTAACGGAGCTCACGAGATTTTCTGTTAAGTTTTGTGTTGTGAAGTTTTCAAGTTTTGGGTAAAGATTTGATGGAGTATGGAACAAGGAGTGGCAAGAGCCTAAGCTTGGGGATGACCATGGCACCCCAATATAATATAAGGACACCAAAAATCCAAATCTTGGGGATGCCCCGGAAGGCATCCCATCTTTCGTCCTCATCCATCGGTAAATTTACTTGGAGCTATATTTTTATTCACCACATGATATGTGTTTTGCTTGGCGCGTCTTGTATGATTTGAGCCTTTATTTCTTAGTTTTCCACAATCATCCTTGCTGTACACACCTTTTGAGAGAGACACACTTAATTCGGAATTTGTTAGAATACTCTATGTGCTTCACTTATATATTTTGACCTATATAGTTTTTGCTCTAGTGCTTCACTTATATCTTTTAGAGCACGGTGGTGGATTTGTTTTATAGAAATTATTGTTCTCTCATGCTTCACTTATATTATTTTGAGAGTCCCACAAAACAGCGTGGTAATTTGCTTTAATTATGATAGGCATTCAAGATTATTAAAAAATAATCTTATGAGTGTGTTGAATACTATGAGAAGTTTGATGCTTGATAATTGTTTTGAGATATGAAGATGGTAATATTAGAGTCATGCTAGTTGAGTAGTTTTGAATTTGAGAAATACTTGTGTTAAAGTTTGTGATTCCCGTAGCATGCACGTATGGTGAACCATTATGTGATGAAGTCGGAGCATGATTTATTTATTGATTGTCTTCCTTATGAATGGCGGTCGGGGACGAGCGATGGTCTTTTCCTACCAATCTATCCCCCTAGGAGCATGCACGTAATACTTTGTTTTGATAAATAATAGATTTTTGCAACAAGTACATGAGTTCTTTATGACTAATGTTGAGTCCATGGATTATACGCACTCTCATCCTTCTACCATTGCTAGCCTCTCTAATACCGCGCACTTTTCGCCGGTATCATAAACCCACCATATACCTTCCTCAAAACAGCCACCATACCTACCTATCATGGCATTTCCATAGCCATTCCGAGATACATTGCGATGCAACTTACCACCATTCCATTTTCTATGACACGCTCCATCATTGTCATATTGCTTTGCATGATCATGTAGTTGACATTGTATTTGTGGCAAAGCCACCATTCATAATTCTTTCATACATGTCACTCTTGATTCATTGCATATCCTGGTACTCCGCCGGAGGCATTCACATAGACTCATATTGTTGTTCTAAGTATTGAGTTGTAATTCTTTAGTTGTAAGAAAATAAAAGTGTGATGATCATCATTATTAGAGCATTGTCCCAAGTGAGGAAAGGATGATGGAGGTCCCCCATAAGTCGGGATGAGACTCCGGACTAAAAAAAGAGAAAGGCCATAAAAAAGAGAAAGGCCAAATAAAAAAATGAGAGAAAAAGAGAGAAGGGACAATGCTACTATCCTTTTACCACACTTGTGCTTCAAAGTAGCACCATGATCTTCATGATAGAGAGTCTCCTATGTTGTCACTTTCATATACTAGTGGGAAATTTTCATTATAGAACTTGGCTTGTATATTCCAATGATGGGCTTCCTCAAAATGCCCTAGGTCTTCGTTAGCAAGCGAGTTGGATGCACACCCACTTAGTTTCTTTTGTTGAGCTTTCATATACTTATAGCTCTAGTGCATCCGTTGCATGGCAATCCCTACTCACTCACATTGATATCTATTGATGGGCATCTCCATAGCCCGTTGATAAGCCTAGTTAATGTGAGACTATCTTCTCCCTTTTTGTCTTCTCCAGAACCACCATTCTATTCCACATATAGTGCTATGTCCATGGCTCACGCTCATGTATTGCGTGAAGATTGAAAAAGTTTGAGAACACCAAAAGTATGAAACAATTGCTTGGCTTGTCATCAGGGTTGTGCATGATTAAATACTTTGTGTTATGAAGATAGAGCATAGCCAGACTATATGATTTTGTAGGGATAACTTTCTTTGGCCATGTTATTTTGAGAAGACATAATTGCTTAGTTAGTATGCTTGAAGTATTATTATTTTTATGTCAATATTAAACTTTTGTCTTGAATCTTTCGGATCTGAACATTCATACCACAATTAAGAGAATTACATTGAAAATTATGCCAAGTAGCATTCCACATCAAAAATTCTGTTTTTATCATTTTCCTACTCGAGGACGAGCAGGAATTAAGCTTGGGGATAATTTATACGTCTCCAACGTATCTATAATTTTTTATTGTTCCATGCTATATTATATTCTGTTTTGGATGTTTAATGGGCTTTATTATACACTTTTCTATTATTTTTGGGACTAACCTATTAACTGGAGGCCCAGCCCAAATTGCTGTTTTTTTGCCTATTTCAGTGTTTCGCAGAAAAAGAATATCAAATGGAGTCCAAACAAAATGAAACCTTCGAGAACGTGATTTTCGGAACAAACGTGATCCAGAGGACTTGGAGTCCACATAAAGAAATCAACAAGGAGAGCACGAGGCAAGGGGGCGCGCCTACCCCCCCCCCCAGGCGCGCCCTCCACCCTCGTGGGGCACACGTTGCTCCACCGACGTACTTCTTCCTCCTATATATACCTACGTACCCCCAAACCATTAGAGGCATCCACGAAAACCTAATTCCACCGCCGCAACCTTCTTTACCCGTGAGATCCCATCTTGGGGCCTTTTCCGGTGTCCTGCCGGAGGGGGCATTGATCACGGAGGGCTTCCACATCAACACCATAGCCTCTCCGATGATGTGTGAGTAGTTTACCTCAGACCTTCGGGTCCATAGTTATTAGCTAGATGGCTTCTTCTCTGTAGCGACCCGACCTCAGACGGTCAAGTCTCTGTGTTTCTGTGCCATCCCTGGATCAGTATGCTGGCACACACAGTACATCAATGTATATATCAAAGTGCAATCACATGTATAAATAACGTAAATCTGATATATACCTCATAAGTCACAGCGGAAACAAATAGTCGGGTGTGGAGTCCCATCAACGCCTTCGGCAGGTTGAGTGTAGACCGTAACCCTGTACCGTACTCTTACTCGTTGGAAGAAAGTATCTGCAACATGATACGTTGCAGCCGTGTAGGTCAGTACATTGAATGTACCGGCAAGATCACAACATGAGAAAACACATGATAAAACTATACTATATGCAATATGGCTTTGTGGCTCTGTGTCTGAGTTTTGTTTTGCATAAAAGCTGGTTTTATTTTCCCTACATCAAAGAAATTCAGGAGTCTATACTACGGAGTTTCCTATCATGACATGGTTCCGCCAACCGATGTCTCATGGCCCAAATCATCATAAGTTGCCCACAATTATGTTATCAGTCCGGTGTTGAGAGTTCCGAGATAGATCCAAGTCCAGAGGCTCAAATTGTCCGTAACCGGGGACACGGCTAATCGATTAGGTTTAAACCCTCTGCAGAGGTTTGTACACTTTACCCGCAAGATTCGATCCCTCTTTTTACGTTCTCGCACTTCAGGGTGTTTGAGAACAAGATGACCGAAACATGGTCTTCCAAAGAGTTCCTCTGACCACTGTCCGGTGCTCATCCAATCCTACCGTAGTTCTACATCTGCTAGCACCGTCCCAGCCAGAGTCACAACTAAGGTCAACCAAGCCAGAGCCCATAGTGACTTGTGGTTGCACAGGTAAGCTTCCGGGCATGAAGTATTCTTCCGTCTCTTTGAGTCTGGGTGAAGCTTTCCGCAAGATGTCATGGCACTTCTCCATGCATCCCGGCCATCCACTGGTTTCTCCAGGGTGCCCGTCAACCGTCCTTCACCCAGTAGTGTGTATTGAATTCTTGTCTTGAGTCTTGAAGTCTTGAGGCCTTGAAGATGCAGTCCTCGCATATGCCATCATGGAGTTGTCGTCATGGGGTTTTCATCATCTTGACTCTCGCATCTCCCTTATGAATCACTCAACCAACCCCGTCTACGAGCATAGCAAAATAAACTACATCGTCCCGGGCATCGATAACAAGGGAGAAGGGTTCATCCTACCTCATGATACTACTCAAGAACATAACTTCACAAAATTCTCCTACTGCATGCATGGTGGGGAGGTATAACTCTAATGCAATAAAATCATAGGTATTGTAAAAACATGATCAAATGACTGCCTGGCTGACGGTCTTCGAAAGCTAGCGACTAGTAATAGCAGGCTTCGCACTCCGGAAATTCTACCGAGTCAAACAATAGCACAAATAAGTATAGCACAATATAACATAACAGCAAGTTGAAGTAAAACACCCACGTACTCAAACCAAAACCAAAGAAAAACTCGGAGAAAGCAAATCAAGGTTTTCATCATATCAAGCAACAACTAAGAAATAGTTTTACACAACTAAAACTTTTCTTAACAGAACCTAAGCATTGGTTTTGCTAACTAACAGAAGGAAAAACATCATACAAACTAGGAGCAAAAAGAATCACATCAAAAGCTATTATAGAACTCCTATTATGCCTAAAACAATCCTAGCAAAGAAAATAAAATAAAAGTTTTATTCAACTGTAAATAAAAGTTCATCCTCTGTAGCTACAGAAACTAATCTAAAATAAACTATAAAATAATAAAAATAAAATAATTTACTAACTAGAACAGTAGGAAAACAGCAGCTAGCTAAATAAACAAGAAAAACATGATTTCGACATAAAACTAATTGTTTATTAAATCTGAAATACCCAAATAAGTTCCTACTGCTAGGCATGGTCAAAACTAAGCAGTAGCAAAAAGAATCACTAAAAAATAATAATCCTAGCTCAATTTGTGGCAGAAAAACTAATATGTCTAAATCTAATATAAAACTATTTCTAATAATTTAAACATGGCTAAACATATTTTCTACAGAAACTGCAACAAATTTGCAAACTCACAAAAAAATCAACTAAAAATATTGAACCAACTAAAAGAAATAGCAAAAACAAAAACAGAACTATTCTGCTAAAACAGAAACGAAGAAATAAAACTAAAAAGAAAACCGCGCTATTGGGCCTATATGCCGCTCAGGCAAAATCTAAATAAAAAGCGCCCGTGGCTAAACAGAAAAGTCGACCGGTTCGATCTAACAAAAAAACCGTAAGTAAAACCGATCTATTAAATAAAACCGTACCCCTTCGTTGCTTCTAATCTAGGCCATTCATGCGAGATCCAACGATGGAGGGGAGCTCGGGCTTACAGCGTCGGCGGCGACGAACGGAGACGATGGCGGCGGCTCGGGCGTTGGCGGTGCGGCGGCTCCGGTAGTCGGGTAGGTCGGCGAAGGTGTCGGAGAGGTGCGGCGAGGAGTTGCGGAGGCGGGGGTGGAGTTGGTGGAGCTCGGGGACGACGGTGGCGATCGGGGCGACGGCAACGACTCCCTGGTGAGCTGCAGTTCCGGCGGGCGGCGGTCGAGCTCGGGGACGACGGCTTCGGGGCTCCCTGGGAGAAGAGAGGATGTCAGGGAGATGAGGAACGAACAGGGGGTTCGGGTGGTGTAGCTTGGAAGCAAGGGGGAATGCTCACCGGTGGCAGCAGCGGCGGCGAACCGAGGCGGCGGCGGCGAGATCCAAAGGAGGAGGGCGTGAGCTGTGGTGCGTTTCGGACTAGGGTTTTTGGGGGGTTTGGGAGAGGAGAGCGAGGGGAACTTATAGGACATGGACTTGGACGAGGGGGCGACGCGGGATCGCGATCCCGAGAAGATCGCGGTGTCGGGCGCGCTCTGCGCGTGCTCCGGTGCGGCGTGCCGTGCGCGAGGGGAAAGAAAGAGCTGGGGCCAGCGCGTCAGTGAGAGAGAGAGAGAGGGAGAGGGGATCGGGCGACCGATCGGGAGAGGGTTCGGGCGTGCGGGCGCGCTGGGGCAGGCCGGTGCGGTCGGCTGGCTGGGCCGGCTGGCTCCTGGGTGCTGGGCCGGTTGGCCTGGCCAGCTCGGGGCTTTCTCTTTTTTTTGAAATAGAGGGAAGGAAAAAATATAAAATAAATATATATTATTTTTATATAGGACATATATATATCAAAATTCTCACGGGAATTAATCCTACAACGTGGACATTTTTCCAGAGGTAAAACCCAAACAAAAAAACAATTTCTGGAAATCCCAAATAAAATTCAGATTTGAATTCAAACTTTTTGGCAATACATTTCTTCTGACTTTTTGGAGTGTCATGTTAGCTCCTCTCATACTTTTGATCAAGTATTTGTGAGGGATATTTGAAATAAATTTCAATGCCAAATCAAGTTCAAATTCTCAACACAAACTCAACTGCCTCTGAAATTTTCAAATGCCACTCAATTTCAATCAAAATGCAAAGATGCTTAGCTAATAATTGTAAAACATTCCAAATTGAAAATTTGGGATGTTACAAACCTACCCACCTTAAGATGAATCTCGCCCTCGAGATTCGGGTTGGCTAGCAAATAGGTGCGCGTGGTCTCGGCGGAGGTCTTCTTCTCGCTCCCAGGTGGCTTCCTCCTCGGAATGATGACTCCACAGAACCTTGCAAAACTTGATGATCTTGCTGCGGGTGACTCTGTTTGCAGTCTCGAGAATTTGGACGGGTTTCTCCTTATAAGTCAGATCACTGTCGAGCTGTATGGCCTCTAGGGGCACTGTGTCTCTCAACGGAATTTCGGCCATCTCAGCATGGCATTTCTTCAGTTGAGAAACATGGAAGACATCGTGAACTCCGGACAATCCTTTCGGCAATTCCAGCTTGTAAGCGACTTCTCCACGATGTTCGAGGATTTTGTAGGGACCAATGAACCTGGGTGCCAACTTCCCTTTAACACCAAACCTCTTGATTCCACGAAGTGGGGACACACGGAGATATGCTCGGTCTCCAACTTCATACGTTATCTCCTTGCGTTTACTGTCGGCATAACTCTTATGTCTCGACTGTGCTATCTTGAGTCTATCTCGAATCAGCTTGACCTTCTCTTCGGAGTCTCTGATAAGATCGGGACCAAAAAGTTTTCGGTCTCCAACACCATCCCACAGCAATGGTGTTCTACACCTCCTTCCGTATAGAGCTTCGAAAGGGGCCATCTTCAGACTGGTCTGATAGCTGTTGTTGTACGAGAACTCTGCATATGGCAAGTTGTCATCCCAGCTAGACCCATAGTCTAGCGCACAGGCTCTCAACATGTCCTCCAATATCTGGTTGACTCTCTCGGTCTGTCCATCTGTCTGTGGATGAAAAGCTGTACTGAACTCCAGCCTCGTACCCAAAGTTTCATGCAACTGATTCCAAAACTTTGAGGTAAATTGTGTTCCTCTATCTGACACGATACTCCTCGGAACTCCATCCAGACATACGATCCTGGTCATGTATATCTTGGCTAACTTAGCGCTGGTATATGTGGTCTTCACGGGAATGAAATGAGCTACCTTGGTCAAGCGATCAACCACTACCCAGATAGAATCATAACCTGAACTGGTCCTCGGTAATCCTGTGATGAAATCCATTCCAAGTTTTTCCCATTTCCACTCGGGTATCGGCAAAGGTTGAAGTAACCCTGCCGGCTTCTGATGTTCCGCCTTTACTCGCTGACAAACATCGCATACTGCTACGTACTCGGCAATATCCTTCTTCATACCTGTCCACCAGAAACTTTCCTTCAAATCCAGATACATCTTGGTGTTGCCTGGGTGAATCGAGTATGGTGAATCATGGGCCTCCTGAAGAATTAACTTCCTGACCTCTAGGTAGGGAAAACCGGCTTTTTCGCAAAACAATGAAACTTAGAGCCCCACAGCAAAATTGCATATAGTATTAGTAATTTTATTGTTGTTCTCTATTCATGATTTGCCGGCATATTCAAAATGCTGACCTACACAGCTGCAACGTCTTATGTTGCAGAGGAATTTTCCGATCAGGAGTGAGGCTACGATCCACGCTTGGCGATTGCCCTATGGAGTCGGATGGACTCGCTATTCGTCTACGCTTCCGCAGCTTTATTTAGTTTATTTCTCATGAGTTGGCCTTCGGCCGAATTTATTATGATGTAATAAAGACTCGATATGAGAATCGTGTAATAAATTCAGGTGTGATTGAACTTTGAATCTTTGCATCAATGTACTCTGTGTGCCAGCATGATCTTGGGATGGTACAGCTACACAGAGACTTGACCGATTTCGGGTCGGGTCGTTACATTCTCTCTCTTTGGATCTCAATACAAAGTTCTCCACGATTCTCGTGGAGATCTATTCGATGTAATCTTCTTTTGCGGTGTGTTTCTCGGGACCGATGAATTGTGGGTTTATGATCAAGTTTATCTATGAACAATATTTGAATCTTCTCTGAATTCTTATGATTGGTTATCTTTGCAAGTCTCTTCGAATTATCACTTTGGTTTGGCCTACTAGATTGATCTTTCTTGCAATGGGAGAAGTGCTTAGCTTTGGGCTCAATCTTGCGGTGTCCTTTCCCAGTGACAGCAGTGGCAACAAGGCACGTATTGTATTGTTGCCATCGAGGATAACTAGATGGGGTTTATATCATATTGCATGAGTTTATCCCTCTACATCATGTCATCTTGCTTAAAGCGTTACTCCGTTCTTATGAACTTAATACTCTAGATGCATGCTGGATAGCGGTCGATGTGTGGAGTAATAGTAGTAGATGCAGGCAGGAGTCGGTCTACTTGTCGCGGACGTGATGCCTATATACATGATCATACCTAGATATTCTCATAACTATGCTCAGTTCTATCAATTGCTCGACAGTAATTTGTTCACCCACCGTAATACTTATGCTCCTGAGAGAAGCCACTAGTGAAACCTATGGCCCCCGGGTCTATTTTCCATCATACTAATCTCCCTTCAACAAATTATTTCTGGCACCGTTTATTTTGCTTTCTTTACTTTTAGTCTTTATCATAAAAATACCAAAAATATTATCTTATCATATCTATCAGATCTCACTCTCGTAAGTGACCGTGAAGGGATTGACAACCCCTTTATCGCGTTGGTTGCGAGGTTCTTATTTGTTTGTGTAGGTGCGAGGGACTTGAGCGTGGCCTCCTACTGGATTGATACCTTGGTTCTCAAAAACTGAGGGAAATACTTACGCTACTTTACTGCATCACCCTTTTCTCTTTAAGGGAAAAACTAACGCAGTGCTCAAGAGGTAGCAAGAAGGATTTCTGGCGCCGTTGCCGGGGAGGTGTGCGCCAAGTCAAGTCAAGATTTGACTCCCGATAACGAGCCATTTCTGGCGCCGTTGCCGGGGAGTCTACGCAAAAGTCAACATACAAAGTACCCATCACAAACCCTTATCCCTCGCATTACATTATTTGCCATTTGCCTCCCGTTTTCCTCTCCCCCACTTCACACTTGCCGTTTTATTCGCCATCTCTTTTCCGTTCGCCTCTTTTTCGCTCGCTTCTTGTTTGCTCGTGTGTTGGATTGCTAGCTTGTCACTATGGCTCAAGACAATACTAAATTGTGTGACTTTACCAATACCAACAACAATGATTTTCTTAGCACTCTTGCTCCTCTTACCGATACTGAGTCTTGTGAAATTAATACTGCTTTGTTGAATCTTGTCATGAAAGATCAATTCGCCGGCCTGCCTAGTGCAGATGCCGCTACCCATCTAAATATGTTTGTTGATTTGTGTGATATGCAAAAGAAGAAAGATGTGGACAATGATATTGTTAAATTGAAGCTATTTCCTTTTTCGCTTAGAGATCGTGCTAAAGCTTGGTTTTCGTCTTTGCCTAAAAATAGTATTGATTCAAGCAATAAGTGCAAGGATGCTTTTATCTCTAAGTATTTTCCTCCCGCTAAAATCATCTCTCTTAGAAACGATATCATGAATTTTAAGCAACTTGATCATGAACATGTTGCACAAGCTTGGGAGAGAATGAAATTAATGATACGTAATTGCCCTACTCATGGTTTGAATTTGTGGATGATTATACAAATTTTTTATGCCGGATCGAATTTTGCTTCTAGAAATCTTTTAGATTCGGCCGCGGGAGGCACTTTTATGGAAAACACTTTAGGAGAAGCTAGTAAACTCCTAGATAATATTATGGTTAATTATTCTCAATGGCACACTGAAAGATCTACGAATAAAAAAGTGCATGCGATAGAAGAAATTAATGTTTTGAGTGGAAAGATGGATGAACTTATGAAATTATTTGCTAATTAATGTTTTGAGTGGAAAGATGGATGAACTTATGAAATTATTTGCTACTAAGAGTGTTTCTTCTGATCCTAATGATATGCCTTTGTCTACTTTGATTGAGAATAATAATGAATCTATGGATGTGAATTTTGTTGGGAGGAATAATTTTGGTAACAACGCATATAGAGGAAACTTTAATCCTAGGCCGTATCCTAGTAATTCCTCTAATAATTATGGTAATTCCTACAACAATTCTTATGGAAATTTTAATAAGATGCCTTCTAAATTTGAGACTAGTGTTAAGGAGTTTATGAATTCGCAAAAGAATTTTAATGCTTTACTTGAAGAAAAATTGCTTAAAGTTGATGAATTGGCTAGGAACGTTGATAGAATTTCTATTGATGTTGATTCTTTGAAACTTAGATCTATTCCTCCTAAGCATGATATCAATGAGTCTCTCAAAGCTATGAGAATTTCCATTGATGAATGCAAAGGAAGAACCGCTAGGATGCATGCTAAGAAAGATTGCTTTGTGAAAGCGTGTTCTTCTAATTTTTGTGAGAATAAAGATGAAGATCTAAAAGTTATTGATGTGTCCCCTATTAAATATTTGTTTTGCAATATGAATCTTGATAATGATGGGACTGAATATGATCCACCTTTACCTAGAAGGCGTTCCAAAAATTCGGAGTTTTTAGATCTTGAGCCAAAAATTTGTAAAAGTGGGATTGAAGAAGTTAAAACTTTAGATAGCAATGAACCCACTATTTTGGATTTCAAGGAATTTAATTATAATAATTTCTCTTTGATAGATTGTACTTCCTTGTGGCAATCCGTGCTAAATTCTCCACATGCTTATAGTCAAAATAAAGCTTTTCCTAAACATATCGTTGATGCTTTGATGCAATCCTATGAAGAAAAACTTGAGTTGGAAGTTTCTATCCCTAGAAAACTTTATGATGAGTGGGAACCTACTATTAAAATTAAAATTAAAGATCATGAATGCTATGCTTTGTGTGATTTGGGTGCTAGTGTTTCCACGATTCCAAAAACTTTGTGTGATTTGTTAGGTTTCCGCGAATTTGATGATTGCTCTCTAAACATACACCTTGCTGATTCCACTATTAAAAAACCTATGGGAAGAATTAATGATGTTCTTATTGTTGCAAATAGGAATTATGTGCCCTTAGATTTTATTGTTCTTGATATAGATTGCAATCCTTCATGTCCTATTATTCTTGGTAGACCTTTCCTTAGAACGATTGATGCAATCATTGATATGAAGGAAGGGAATATTAGATTCCAATTTCCGTTAAGGAAAGGCATGGAAAACTTCCCTAGAAAGAAGATAAAATTACCTTATGAATCTATTATGAGAGCCACTTATGAATTGCCTACCAAAGATGGCAATACCTAGATCTATCCTTATTTTTATGCCTAGCTAGGGGCGTTAAACGATAGCGCTTGTTGGGAGGCAACCCAATTTTATTTTTAGTTTTTTGCTTTTTGCTTCTGTTTAGGAATAAATCTTTTATCTAGCCTCTGTTTAGATTTGTTTTTGTGTTTTAATTAGGGTTTGTGCCAAGTTAAACCTATAGGATCTTCTTGGATGATAGTTATTTGATCTTGCTGAAAATTCCAGAAACTTTCTGTTCACGAAAACAATTGTTAAAAATCACCAGAACGTGATAAAATATTGATTCCAATTGCAGTAGATCAATAAACAAATTGTCCAGGTCTTCCTATTTTGGTAGAAGTTTTTGAGTTCCATAAGTTTGCGTTAGTTACAGATTACTAAAGACTGTTCTGTTTTTGACAGATTCTGTTTTTCGTGTGTTGTTTGCTTATTTTGATGAATCTATGGCTAGTAAAATAGTTTATAAACCATAGAGAAGTTGGAATACAGTAGGTTTAACACCAATATAAATAAATAATGAGTTCGTTACAGTACCTTGAAGTGGTGTTTTGTTTTCTTTCGCTAACGGAGCTCACGAGATTTTCTGTTAAGTTTTGTGTTGTGAAGTTTTCAAGTTTTGGGTAAAGATTTGATGGAGTATGGAACAAGGAGTGGCAAAAGCCTAAGCTTGGGGATGCCCATGGCACCCCAATATAATCTAAGGACACCAAAAAGCCAAATCTTGCGGATGCCCCGGAAGGCATCCCCTCTTTCGTCCTCATCCATCGGTAAATTTACTTGGAGCTATATTTTTATTCACCACATGATATGTGTTTTTCTTGGCGCGTCTTGTATGATTTGAGTCTTTATTTGTTAGTTTGCCACAATCATCCTTGATGTACACACCTTTTGAGAGAGACACACTTGATTCGGAATTTGTTAGAATACTCTATGTGCTTCACTTATATCTTTTGACCTATATAGTTTTTGCTCTAGTGCTTCACTTATATCTTTTAGAGCACGGTGGTGGATTTGTTTTATAGAAACTATTTTTCTCTCATGCTTCACTTATATTATTTTGAGAGTCCCACAAAACAGGGTGGTAGTTTGCTTTAATTATGATAGGCATTCAAGATTAGTAAAAAAAATCTTATGAGTGTGTTGAATACTATGAGAAGTTTGATGCTTGATAATTGTTTTGAGATATGAAGATGGTAATATTAGAGTCATGCTAGTTGAGTAGTTTTGAATTTGATAAATGCTTGTGTTAAAGTTTGTGATTCCCGTAGCATGCACGTATGGTGAACCATTATGTGATGAAGTCGGAGCATGATTTATTTATTGATTGTCTTCCTTATGATTGGCGGTCGGGGGCGAGCGATGGTCTTTTCCTACCAATCTATCCCCCTAGGAGCATGCGCCTAATACTTTGTTTCGATAACTAATAGATTTTTGCAACAAGTATATGAGTTCTTTATGACTAATGTTGAGTCCATGGATTATACGCACTCTCATCCTTCCACCATTGCTAGCCTCTCTAATACCGCGCACTTTTCGCCGGTATCATAAACCCACCATATACCTTCCTCAAAACAGCCACCATACCTACCTATCATGGCATTTCCATAGCCATTCCAAGATATATTGCCATGCAACTTACCACCATTCCATTTGCTATGACACACTCCATCATTGTCATATTGCTTTGCATGATCATGTTGTTCACATTGTATTTGTGGCAAAGCCACCGTTCATAATTCTTTCATACATGTCACTCTTGATTCATTGCATATCCTGGTACTCCGCCGGAGGCATTCACATAGAGTCATATTGTTGTTCTAAGTATTGAGTTGTAATTCTTTAGTTGTAAGAAAATAAAAGTGTGATGATCATCATTATTAGAGCATTGTCCCAAGTGAGGAAAGGATGATGGAGACTGAGATTCCCCCATAAGTCGGGATGAGACTCCGGACTAAAAAAAAGAGAAAGGCCATAAAAAAGAGAAAGGCCAAATAAAAAAATGAGAGAAAAAGAGAGAAGGGACAATGCTACTATCCTTTTACCACACTTGTGCTTCAAAGTAGCACCATGATCTTCATGATAGAGAGTCTCCTATGTTGTCACTTTCATATACTAGTGGGAAATTTTCATTATAGACTTGGCTTGTATATTCCAATGATGGGCTTCCTCAAAATGCCCTAGGTCTTGTCACGACCGGTTTTTCAATAAAATATTTATTGAGAGACCAATCCCTTTTACGGACCAGTAAAGAAGAATTCCTTCTCACTGGTAGACAATATCTTGGTCACAGAAGAAAAATACCAGGAGTACTGAATATAATACAAGGTTGAGCGGAGACTGCTCAACAATTTATTACATGGACGCCGACAAAACAAGACGGCGGATAGGGTGGCACAACTACTAACTCACGATAACAACGATGGTGGAAATATCACCGCGAAGTGGGTGATATGACTCCTGAAAACTACAGCTCTTCGAGCGTCGGAGTGAGGCTCGAGGAGACTTATTGCGGGTGGCGGAAGCGTATATAATACAAGTGACCAATATCCGGGATCGCACAGGACTGACTGGGACTCCTCTAGGCGTCGGACGCGCTATCAAACTCTTCATCCAAGAGATCGCCTTCGTCAACATCTGGCCAAATCAACAAGCCAGGTGAGTACTATGAAAGCACTCGCAAGACAGTTCGGACATAAGATATAACAAATGTAAACATGGAGCATAAGAACGGAATAACAAGTGCGTTCAGACATAGAGACAATAATTGCATGAGAAAAATAACAAAGAAGTCGGGCGGTAGTCCTCCCGAAATCCCAAATTAAATACTGGGTGCCAAACGAGGGTCTGAATGACTCCTCGAGAGGAAACTGCAAGAATAGTAATACTGGTGCCAAACGAGGGTCTGAATGACTCCTCGAGAGGAAACTGCAAGAATAATAATGCCGCAGTCGGGCGTCAGGGCGACACCACATAAAGGGCCTATAACAGAAAATAAAAGCAGTGCGTGCCACAGCTGGACGTCTGAGCGACATCACATAAAGGGCTTATAATGAAAGTAAGGGACAAAACATGCCACAGTCGGACGTCTGAGCGACATCACATAAAGGGCTTATATTGAAGGTAAGAGACAAAACATGCCACAGTCGGACGTCTGAGCGACATCACATAAAGGGCTTATGTTCATAACTTAGTAGCTCATGAATTATAAATCATATCAAGAGAATAAGCAGACATGAGGTAAACAACAGGGTTAGTCCATCCACAGGAATAACGTTCAGCCAAGTCCACCACTCAGCTTGCTTACCGGAACGAAGAGTATACCACGAGGTTACGACATAGATATGGGTACGCTGATCATGATACTTGACTATGGATACGATGACTCGGAAGGATTTGACTCTGCAGAGTTTGTACTTTAACCACAGCCAACGGATTTCAGTAGTCACGGGGACTAGTTCCGTCTACGGTGTTTTGGAAGAAACACATCTAACCAGTACACACCCATTGAACATTTCCGAAGCCAGGGATCACCCTCGGTAACGTTCAAGAAAAACCTTGAGACGGGGAGGCTACAACCTCGCGTAGCATGGGATCAAATTTCTATATGCGCGCTCTAAGGGGTGCCCCCCTCTCGGTCCCAACCGGAAACACCCATGCCCCCTGACCGGATGACTGGCTTTAATCCAGGGCCATGGAACCATCATCCCGGCCCCTCTGTTTGGTGTGTACACGGAAAGAGGTTACCAACTTACTAAACCGCATTCTGGCAGAAAACATGTGGTAGCACGGAAGGGGGAAGAACGATAACGTGACTCCGTCCACGTTAACGTCGGAGTTTGTCGGATGACACAAGGCTGGCATGCTACAACAGTACCACCTTGCTGCCCTCCATGTCACCACATGGTTAGGCCATCTCTCATCAGAGATCATCGCAACTTTGGAACACGCGGGTAGTTGCCTCACAAGCAACGAGGTACTCACCGATACTCATATGCCACGCACAACCTCTCACGCAAACATGCAAAACACCTATCATATCAAAGGTTCAAACATGCTTGCCTGGTTCGGAGAAGTCGGAGTCTAGCTCGGCGAAGTTCGCGGCTCCGTGACCTCTTCCGGAACCTACGGCATACGAAAACGGGCACTAACGTGAAAACCAACGCGTGCATAAAAACTTCTCCAAAAATTTTCCTAATAAAAACAATAAAAAACTAGACAAAAATACAAGACTGACAAAAAAATCATTCAAAAATCACTTTTTATTAAAAAGTTATAAAGGTTTCTGTCAAGGGACTCATCTGTAATGAAACAGAAAAGTTCCAGGGGCTTAACCGAGAAAACAGAAAATGCTTCGGAAGGAAACGCGCCAGCTCAAAGGGAAAGCGTATTTGCCCGAAGGCGCCAACAGAAAACGTTTCGCGAGGGGAAACAGAAGAGAGGCTGACAGGGGGTCCCACATGTCAGGTTTAAAAAGTTCACCGGCGCCCGAAGACTGCGGTGGTCGCCGGCGTCGAACCACGGCGAGACAGGGAGATCGGAGTGTACCAAGAGCTTCAGCGTGTCCTTCCGCGTCGGTGGGTGGTGGACTCGACCGACGGAGAGCACCACGTCGACGGCGACACTTTCTCCGGTGGACGGCGGCTCGGGTGATGGTGGAGAACTCCGGTGAGTGCTGCAAACTTCGAATTGAAGCGCGGGTCAGAAGGAGGGATGCACTAGAGAGCTACTGGCAAGAGATGGGAGGCAGAGGTGCACGCACGGGAGCGAATCAAGCTGGATCCCGTGGCGGGTCGCGGCGGCCGGAGCTGGGGAAGAAGGCTCCCCCGGGGCTCTTCCAGTGGCTTGGCGCGGTCTAGGTGGAGTGCAGAGATGGTGTGGGTTCGAGTTCGAGCTCGGGGCCTCTATTTATAGGAGAGTCGAGGGGGTGGCCATGAACGGGGTTGCTCCGGCGAGCAATTACGGCGAGGCAGTGGTTAAGCAGGGGGTTTAGGTGGTCAGGCAGCATCAGTGAGGTTTACTGGTGCCGTTCCACTGCTAAGCTGGGTCGGTCTTGGCGTAATGGCGCCGGTCCACGGTGGGGTGGCCGCACGGGCACGACGGCGGCAGAGAGCGCGCTCTGCGCCCTGCGGTTCACGACGAGAGTGGCAGCGCGTTCTGGGGAGTGGAAGGCCACGCGGCGAGCTCCGGTGGCTTGGGCGGCGCTGGGTGGCGCCGTCTGCGCCGCGCCTCTCTCTGGCGGCCGCAAAACCGCCGCTGGCGTCGGTCACGGGGCGGCGCACCTCCTCCTGCTCGTCGCCGACGTCCGCAAGGCTCCAGGGGATCGTGTGGCGCAGGAACAAGGGGGAGAGGATGGGGAGCAAGGCGACACAGCGACACTGGCGAGATTGAGATCGAACACTGAAGAAAACGACAGTGCACTGAAACTGTTTTCTGAACTTAACTGAACAATGACAGTAACAGTGTCCAGTAGGTGTTCAACAGAATGATTTGGCAAGGAGAAAAAATTTCCTGGGGCTGGGACTTGGTGAGGTGACCACTCAATGCACCCAGAGGCTGCCTGATTTTACTCAGAATTTTTGGAGAAAGATTTGAATGAATTTCACCAAATTTGACAAATCTGGTCCAAACTTGCAGCAAGTATAGTTTGAAAATTTTGAACTGAAGACCAGTGGATCTTCATGGATCTTGGTTGAGGGTTCAAAGGACTAGGAAGGGAAAAAGGTTTGGGGGCAAGAATCAAAACAGAAATGGTAGCTCCTTTGTAAATCTTCAAGGGCTAGAATAGAAGACAGAAATTGTTTTGATAAGATTTAAATGGAAAAATAATTATATGGAGTGGTCCAACTTGCTGGATTTGAAGTAAATCATGATCCAAAGGTGAGGGAAGGTTTAGGAGAGTGGATTTGCACTAAGGCCATGGCAAGAGAGAATTGTTGAAAGTGGTAAAGGTTTATTCCAAAAGCTATAGAGTATTTTCAAAGAAATTTTTAAAAGGCATTTTTCCAAGAGAAAAAAATTTTGGTTTGAGTCCAATTAAAAGAGGAAAACCTCCAAGACCAAAATCAAGTTTTGAGTGAATCCAAAAATGAAGCACTAGTCATAAAAGAAAATATTTTGAGAGGGAGAGTTCTTTTAGAAGAAGAATTCAAATCACCTCCCTCAAAACAAGGAAAAGTTTTGAAAAAGCCAAATAAAGTTTTGGGTGTCACAGGTCTTCGTGAGCAAGCGAGTTGGATGCACACCCACTTAGTTTCTTTTGTTGAGCTTTCATATACTTATAGCTCTAGTGCATCCGTTGCATGGCAATCCCTACTCACTCACATTGATATCTATTGATGGGCATCTCCATAGCCCGTTGATACGCCTAGTTGATGTGAGACTATCTTCTCCCTTTTTGTCTTCTCCACAACCACCATTCTGTTCCACATATAGTGCTATGTCCATGGCTCACGCTCATGTATTGCGTAAAGATTGAAAAAGTTTGAGAACACCAAAAGTATGAAACAATTGCTTGGCTTGTCATCGGGGTTTTGCATGATTAAATAGTTTGTGTGATGAAGATAGAGCATAGCCAGACTATATGATTTTGTAGGGATAACTTTCTTTGGCCATGTTATTTTGAGAAGACATAATTGCTTAGTTAGTATGCTTGAAGTATTATTATTTTTTATGTCAAAATTAAACTTTTGTCTTAAATCTTTCGGATCTGAACATTCATACCATAATTAAGAGAATTACATTGAAAATTATGCCAAGTAGCATTCCACATCAAAAATTCTGTTTTTATCATTTACCTACTCGAGACGAGCGGGAATTAAGCTTGGGGATGCTTGATACGTCCCCAACGCATCTATAATTTTTTATTGTTCCATGCTATATTATATTCTATTTTGGATGTTTAATGGGCTTTATTATACACTTTTATATTATTTTTGGGACTAACCTATTAACCGGAGGCCCAACCCAAATTGCTGTTTTTTGCCTATTTCAGTGTTTCGCAGAAAAAGAATATCAAACGGAGTCCAAACGGAATGAAACCTTCGGGAACGTGATTTTCGGAACAAACGTGATCCAGAGGACTTGGAGTCCACATCAAGAAATCAACGAGAACAGCACGAGGCAGGGGCCGCACCTACCCCCCCAGGCACGCCCTCCACCCTCGTGGAGCCCACGTTGCTCCACCGACGTACTTCTTCCTCCTATATATACCTACGTACCCCCAAACCATTAGAGGCATCCACGAAAACCTAATTCCACCGCCGCAACCTTCTGTACCCGTGAGATCCCATCTTGGGGCATTTTCCGGCATCCTGCCGGAGGGGGCATTGATCACGGAGGGCTTCTACATCAACACCATAGCCTCTCCGATGATGTGTGATTAGTTTACCTCAGACCTTCGGGTCCATAGTTATTATCTAGATGGCTTCTTCTCTCTCTCTTTGGATCTCAATACAAAGTTCTCCATGATTCTCGTGGAGATCTATTCGATGTAATCTTCTTTTGCGGTGTGTTTGTCGGGACCGATGAATTGTGGGTTTATGATCAAGTTTATCTAGGAACAATATTTGAATCTTCTCTGAATTCTTTTATGTATGATTGGTTATCTTTGCAAGTCTCTTCGAACTATCAGTTTGGTTTGGCCTACTAGATTGATCTTTCTTGTAATGGGAGAAGTGCTTAGCTTTGGGCTCAATCTTGCGGTGTCCTTTCCCAGTGACAGCAGGGGCAGCTAGGCACATATTGTATTGTTGCCATCGAGGATAACAAGATGGGGTTTATATCATATTGCATGAGTTTATCCCTCTACATCATGTCATCTTGCTTAAAGCATTACTCCGTTCTTATGAACTTAATACTCTAGATGCATGCTGGATAGCGGTCGATGTGTGGAGTAATAGTAGTAGATGCAGGCAGGAGTCGGTCTACTTGTCGCGGACGTGATGCCTATATACATGATCATACCTAGATATTCTCATAACTATGCTCAGTTCTATCAATTGCTCGACAGTAATTTGTTCACCCACCATAATACTTATGCTCTTGAGAGAAGCCACTAGTGAAACCTATGGCCCCGGGGTCTATTTTCCATCATACTAATCTCCCGTCAACAAACTATTTCTGGCGCCGTTTATTTTGCTTTCTTTACTTTTAGTCTTTATCATAAAAGTACCAAAAATATTATCTTATCATATCTATCAGATCTCACTCTCGTAAGTGAACGTGAAGGGATTGACAACCCCTTTATCGCGTTGGTTGCGAGGTTCTTATTTGTTTGTGTAGGTGCGAGGGACTTGAGCGTGGCCTCCTACTGGATTGATACCTTGGTTCTCAAAAACTGAGGGAAATACTTACGCTACTTTACTACATCACCCTTTCCTCTTCAAGGGAAAAACCAACGCAGTGCTCAAGAGGTGTGACGCCCCCGATTCAATCGTACACTAATCATGCACGCAAACGTGTACGATCAAGATCAGGGACTCACGGGAAGATATCACAACACAACTCAAGAACATAAATAAGTCATACAAGCATCATAATACAAGCCAGGGGCCTCGAGGGCTCGAATACAAGTGCTCGATCATAGACGAGTCAGCGGAAGCAACAATATCTGAGTACAGACATAAGTTAAACAAGTTTGCCTTAAGAAGGCTAGCACAAACTGGGATACAGATCGAAAGAGGGGCAGGCCTCCTGCCTTGGATCCTCCTAAACTACTCCTGGTCGTCGTCAGCGGCCTGCACGTAGTAGTAGGCACCTCTAGTGTAGTAGGAGTCGTCGTCGACGGTGGCGTCTGGCTCCTGGGCACCGGCATCTGGTTGCGACAACCAGGTAGAATGGAAAGGGGGAAAAGAGGGAGAAAAGCAACCGTGAGTACTCATCCAAAGTACTCGCAAGCAAGGAGCTACACTACATATGCATGGGTATATGTGTAAAGGGCCATATCGGTGGACTGAACTGCAGAATGCCAGAATAAGAGGGAGATAGCTAATCCTGTCGAAGACTACGCTTCTGGACACCTCCATCTTGCAGCATGTAGAAGAGAGTAGATGGTAAGTTCACCAAGTAGCATCGCATAGCATAATCCTACCCGGCGATCCCCTCCTCGTCGCCCTGTTAGAGAGCGATCACCGAGTTGTATCTGGCACTTGGAAGGGTGTGTTTTATTAAGTATCCGGTTCTAGTTGTCATAAGGTCAAGGTACAACTCCGGGTCGTCCTTTTACCGAGGGACACGACTATTCGAATAGATAAACTTCCCTGCAGGGGTGCACCACATAAGCCAACACGCTCGATCCCATTTGGCCGAACACACTTTTCTGGGTCATGCCCGGCCTCGGAAGATCAACACGTCGCAACCCCACCTAGGCTCAACAGAGAGGTCAGCACGCCGGTCTAAATCCTATGCACGCAGGGGTCTGGGCCCATCGCCCATTGCACACCTGCACGTTGCGAGGGCGGCCGGAAGCAGACCTAGCCTAGCAGGCGTTCCAGTCCAATCTGGCGTGCGCCGCTCCGTCGCTGATGTCACGAAGGCTTCGGCTGATACCACGACGTCGAGTGCCCATAACTGTTCCTGCGTAGTTGGTTAGTGCGTATAGACCAAATGGCCAGACTCAGATCAAATACCAAGATCTCGTTAAGCGTGTTAAGTATCCGCGAACGCCGACCAGGGCCAGGCCCACCTCTCTACTAGGTGGTCTCAAGCTGCCCTGTCGCTCCGCCACAAAGTAACAGTCGGGGGCCGTCAGGAACCCAGGCCCACCTCTACCGGGATGGAGCCACCTCTCCTTTCAGCAACCTCATCAGAATCACTTGCGGGTACTCAACGAGCTGACCCGACTTTAGTCACCACATGTGGCATGTATATAAAGTATACAGTATATACCCGTGATCACCTCCCGAAGTGATCACGGCCCGGTAGTATAGCATGGCAGACGGACATGAGTGTAGGGCCACTGATGGAACACTAGCATCCTATACTAAGCAGTAGGATAGCAGGTAAGGGTAACAACTGTAGCAACAATGACAGGCTATGCAGCAGAATAGGATTAACCGAAAGCAGTAACATGCTACGCTACTCTAATGCAAGCAGTATAGAGAAGAATAGGCGATATCTGGTGATCAAGGGGGGGCTTGCCTGGTTGCTCTGGCAAGTGAAGGGTTCATCGTCGATGTAGTCGATCACAGGGGTACCGGCAGCGGTCTCGGGGTCTACCGGAAAGAAGTAACGGAGGGGGAACACAATAAATAACATAGCAATCAAAGCATCACAAAGCCTAACATGGCAATATGCGGTGCCAGGGGTGACCTAACGCAGTACTAGGTGCTACTGGCGAAGGGGAGAAACATCCAGGAAAGTGTTCCCGGTGTTTGGCATTTTCGGACAGATGAAAGGGAGGGGGGTGGTTGCATGTTCGCTATGCTAGGAACGTGTGGCAGACAAACGGACTGCATATTCGGGTTCATCTCGTCGTTCTGAGCAACTTTCATGTACAAAGTATTTTCATCTGAGTTACGGATTATTTTATATGATTTTTCTAAGTTTAAATGATTTTCTAAATTTCCAGGATTTAGTTTAATTCGAAAATAAAAGATAAATTGCTATGGGTACACATAAGTGTACCCAGAAGTGTGCGCATGAGACTGACATGTGGGCCCAATCAGCAGTTGACTGGGTCAACATTGACTGGTCAAGGGGGCGCTGGGGTCCCACCTGTCACTGACTGGGACTGCCGAGTCAGTGGTTTTACTGGTCAAAAGACCAGTGGGACCCATGTGTCAGTGAGACATTTCAATTAACAAATTTTTGTTATGTTAATTAGTGTTATTAGCTGTGGGGGCCCTGCCGTCTATAGCATAGTGTTTAAAAGCTTAATTAATTTAACAGATTAGCTGGGGGCGCATGTCATTGACTTCCATACCTTTAAACGGGCTTTTAAATGAAATGGGTCCACATGTCATTTTTAGTTATTCAAATAAACCATTTTATTTGGTTCTAATCAGGTGGTTAGGGGAATAGTTAAACCGGGCAGGCCCACACGTCAGTGGGTCAACCCACTGTTAGAACATGTGTGTGCGTGTGCGTGCCTGTCGGTGAGTTCAGAGAACGGCGGCACCGTGCGGAGCCGGTGGCTCTGGCGACCAAAAGGGGCAGCCCCGGGTGCCAACCGGATAAGCGTGAGGCGTCGCGTCGAGACGTGCCTTCGTCTGAAGCTAGGGGCGACGGAAGGCGGCGACTACGGCAAAGCTAGCGGCAAACGGCGCTGGAGGGCACCGGGAGGAGGGGAAAAGGCCGTGGGGGGCCGGAGGCTCACAGCAAAACCGGTAGGGTGCTCGACGGAGCCGGAGGAGGTCGGGGCCGAGCGGATCGACGACGAGGTTAGCGGCGGCGTCCGACGGTGTCGCAGGAGGGGGGCGCCGGTCGTCGAGGGGACTTCAGCGAGGGAGGACGGATCCGCGATGGGGCCTCCAGGATCCGTCCCCTCTCCGGCGAGGAGGCGGCTTGGCGCGACACGGACGCGGAGGATGAGGCGGGTGCAGCTATGGCCGGAGCTTCTGCATGGCGGTGGCGCGAGGACGACGATAGGAGGCGGATCCGGTGACGTCGGCGGGGACGACCGGGGCCGGCAGGCAGTGGGGAGGACGGCGTGGTGGAGGGAGAGGAAGGAGACCGGGATGGGCGGCGCCGGTGAGGTGGCATCGTGGGTGATGACGGAGGCGCGGCGGGACGGCGACCGATGAGCGTCGGCAGCGCCAGGGGCGGGGCGCCGCCCAGATCGGGATAGGGGAAGGGGGCGAGGGGGATCGTGGGGGTGAGTTGGGAGGAGTGGGTGTCTAGGGTTAGTGGGGTGGGGGTTATACTGGGTCAACGGGTGGGCCGGCCTGATTGGCCCCGAGGCCATCTGGGCCATGGCCCAGCGAGGGAGGGGGGTGTTCTCTTTTTATCCTTTTGTTTTTTTACTGTTTTACTTTTAATTTTCTTTTTAGTTTAGTTTTATAAAATATAAAATTAGTTTCTAAAATAGTGTTACTATTTATTCTAATGCCAAAATAACTTGGGCTCCCAAATAAATTAGCTAAATATTTCATATATTATAAAAAGCATTTACTTATTGGTTTTAGCTACTGTTCGGCTCATTTTAGAGTATTTACACATTTTATAAAGGTGTGGTTTCCACCAATATTACTTAGGATTTATTTGTTCCATTTTGAACATTTTAGTTTTAATTGTGGAAAACTTTAATTGTTTTGACTTTAATTCAAACTTGAATTTGAATCAGTTTCTAACTAACGCGAGATTAGCAACAGTAATCGAGTGGCATTATTAGCAGAGGTTACTGTAGCTTGATTATCCGGGCGTCACAATTCTCCTCCACTACAAGAAATCTCGTCCCGAGATTTAGGAGGGGAGTAAGGGGAAGGGATTGGGTTACGAAAAATCTAACAGATCTTCTCGGTCTTGGTCGCTCTTCTCGAAGAGGTCGATCCATTACTTGAGGTCTTCATTTCTCTGCTTCAGTTCATCAAGATGAAGCCGACATCCTTTCTTTGGGAATTCCATCGAACTTACGAAAAAATAATGGGTGGGTATTCCAGGGGAACGAACCTCGGCAAGGTTGACTATCTGGTCGATAATATCGGGGAAGGTGGCGGAAAGTAACTCTCGAATTGAAACTTAAGAAAATATCAAGAGCAACGTGAGGAGGTGTCATGGAAAGTTTCGAGCGGGCAGGCAATCGTTCGATGCCTGTTACAGGGCGTGAAAGTGGTTCAAAGCAACAGGAATAAGTATTTTGTCTGATGCCAGAATTGATGATCTCTCGGAAGGTGGCTCATGAATTACATACAAGGCCACGCGCGAGGAACAACCATGGGAACAGGGGTGTTTTCAGGAGAGTCAGGTTTCGATCCTGTGGAACTGTGGGTTATGGGCCCACCATGTGGGTTAAAAGTAGAAAGGGCAGTAATGTCTTGCACGATCATGTAAGCAAGGCATGTAAGAGGATAGCATGTCAGTTATGTCGGCAACAACATCGGTACCAAGGGCGAGGGACGAAGAGAACCATTTTCCTGCTCGTTGAACGAGGCGGACCAATAGGCAAAGTTCTCGTCCATCGGTGGTTACCGGAATATCATCGACAATAGTAACAGGGTCTTACTGACAGAATTGTACACTGAGGTGTTTACATAAGCAGGAGAATATTACTGCTTAGATCATATAGATCACCAGAAAGGTTAAACCAAACAATGGAAAGGAAAATATGAATATCAGATTAAACAGAACAATGGAAAGGAAAATGTGGTTTAACACATATTTCAAGGGTATATCCTTCCCAAGGACAAGCAGAGCATGATATCCATGACAGGATATAATGTACAAAACTCTTTAGGTACGGGAGAGAATTTTCATGACATTACCCATACAGCGGTGTTTGGATAATTGAGCAGGAAACATTTAGCATTGGGCTTCAAATGTTCCTGTTGAAAATCGGAGTACCATAGACATGCTTCGAGATAGCATTGACATGGTCATTAGGTAAGATCAGGCTATGGATACACAAAGGATCCATCAGGAACAACTTATAGAGTAAGTCTTACAATTTCCTCATGGAAAGAATGGATAACCTTTCTAAAAATGAAAACTATAGCAATAGGGCCGGAGGGCTAGGTATGACACCTCCTTACCGGGTCATATAAAGACCAACGTTATAACTCTTGGAAATATGTTCCAACCATCATATCTGACCGAGATTCAGATCTGATTGGTGTCAGGATACCTCAGACTCAGGATGTCTGAGAAGAAAGGTGCAACACAAATTGATGGGATGACATTGTAAGATTCTCGGGAAATGAACTATGAAAGCAAGTTCCGAAACAAGAGTTCATCATTAAACCAAGGAGAGGGTTAGGGGTGGCTGATGGACTCAGCGACATTCCATTGAGATTTCCAAAAGATGGATTTCCACAATTATGTGTACGAGGAGATAGCTTTTGTCAGTTCAAATGATATAATGAGGTATGCTCGAGGAAACATACACGATTGAATATTGGTTGACGGTGCACCCGAAATATGGGCTAGGTAGCACGATCAATGTTCAAATGATGATTCATTAAGCCATAGACGTAGAATGAAACTATAGACCAATAACTTCAAAGCAATAGGGTTGCTAGAAGTTTAGAATTTACACATCACAGACCATTTGTCGGTATTTCGTTTAGAAACAACACGGGGACCAAGAAAGAATGGTAATGGTGAGAAGTATCACTGCACCAAGAATTCTTAAGAGGTGGAGTAATGCTCACGACATTCTTGACATCAAAGATGGTAATACTCCAAGGTAGAACATATCATAAGCTAGATAGCAAGGAAATCAAGATACAACACAAAATATGAACAAGCTTCTGTTGGGGGAAGGCAAGAATGTTGTCGATCATAACACAATTCATTGAGGGGCAAGGATGGTATTTCTCATCCTGAATTTCGACACACAACTTGGAAGAAGTCAAACTGTTGACAATGATCACGACAAATTTGTCGAGAGGTTTTCAAGAAGATGTAATTGATCGACGATGACATCAAGTCAAAGGAATGATGAAAGCGAAAGGTTATTGGAACCACGGTTAGGACACAAACTCGAAATCAAGTTTGCTGTTCAAGGAGAAGTGATATGACGAGGAAGATCGATTGTAAGATTAGCTCACCGTCACAATTTATGCTCCGGGAAGAAGGACCCAGTAGCACAGTTAAAATTTAGCACGATAATGATATAGCCAATCAGGCTAGGAATGACGTGATCGAGTACAAACTCGCAAGTAAAGAAGATTACTAAGAGTTGTTTAATCGCGACGTGGACTCGATTCAGTTATCGATGTCCTTGAGTGTTTAATAACTCGAAGCCCGTGAAAAACTGTAATCAGTGAGAATGTAGTACTTGATGAAGAACTCATAAGAAGTTATGCAGTTCCGTGATAATCTCGAGATACCAGGGGGGTAATACTTGACGACAAACCAAAGTAGAGGTTGGACTAGGGTATTGCTCTGCAGAAGACAAGTGCTTAACTTGTACGAGAAATGGTATTTAAAGGAGAACATGGTCGGGACCACGATTGCAAAAGGCCAGATCCCAGATATAAGATGAACTTATACCAAGGGAATAATTAATTTAAGAGAAGCTTTTAATGATAAGATCTACATCGTGTCCATGGGCATGAACATAAAGTTCAAGGTCGACTCCCACTTCTCCAATGCATAACCTTTCATTCACTTCTCACTTTCGAAAAAGTTGTAGTATTGAAATTTTATCTGGCAAAATACCAGAAGAGTACGACTCATGAAAACTTTCGAGTTCACACATATTATGGAAGGCATAGGTTCAACCCATGGGGGCATCGTGGAAACATATACCACAAGCTTCAATAGTAAATATCACCAGCTTGAAAGCAGAGCATGGTTGGCCAAATCAAGGAACAGGATTTACCAAAGGCATTATGTATCAGGGAAAGAACTTCCAAGGTTCTTGAATATGAAGGACGTTGTCGGATAAAATCCAACAAGGTTCTGATGGTCCATAAAGGATCTGATGTGAGTATCGGCTCACAACCAAAGGAAGAATCAATGCAAAGACATTGGATTATAGAAACAACTGAGTAACTTAGAGCTCAATTGCAAAGGAATTATGATTTACATTGCGAAGGATCAGAAGCAGACGCTCTGATCAAGGATGGATAAGTTCAATAGACTTAGGGCACAATCGACGACAATTTGATTGGCGAGAACCAGCTCACGTTTAAAATGACGTCTGAGCCGGAAGGATGAATTCTAGGATCTGATTGAGGATTGCGAGCATTCGAAACAAATTGAATCAACGGACTCAAAATGATAATGACAAGAGATGCCAATAAGATTGTAGACTTATGGGATTAACCATAATGCAAGCAAGTAAAAACTTCAAGAGCAATAGGCTACTCAGGGTTTTCGGAAGTTCAAATAGTATTTTGAAGACTTTTGTGAAATACATGAATCAACTGGGGATGAGCACATATCCGGTGAGTGCTAGAAATTATCCATAGTGGTATTCATGTGGCAAAGAATAGCAAGGCAGTAGGCAAAAAGGATTCTCGAAACAACGAAGAGTATTTCGGGGTATCTTGTAATAACAAGACCAACTAGGGATGAATGTAAGAATGACAACTGCATGTAGTTATCCATAAGGGTTGACGGTGGAAGGGAATTGCAAACGCGATGAACACAAGTTCTCGGGTTAACAGCGGGGAGTGTCTTCAGGGTCTTCACGTGCAGCAGACGATCATCAGTAATAAGGGGCTCTCCGGGTGAAAGTGATAACGAGATCCTAATGTTAGATTTAGCAAAATTCATTAAACCCGAATAGGAGAGAGATCAAAGTCCCAGAGCAAAGATCGAGGAGTAAAAGATCCTAATACCACCCAAATGGCGACGTGGGCCCATGGGCAGCACAGCCATGTTAGTAAAACAATTTTCATTGACTAGACTCAACTTCGGCCAAGGAGTTGGAAAGCGGGATTCCTATAGGCAGTTGGATCTGATACCAACTTGTGACGCCCCCGATTCAATCGTACACTAATCATGCACGCAAACGTGTACGATCAAGATCAGGGACTCACGGGAAGATATCACAACACAACTCTAAAACATAAATAAGTCATACAAGCATCATAATACAAGCCAGGGGCCTCAAGGGCTCGAATACAAGTGCTCGATCATAGACGAGTCAGCGGAAGCAACAATATCTTAGTACAGACATAAGTTAAACAAGTTTGCCTTAAGAAGGCTAGCACAAACTGGGATACAGATCGAAAGAGGCGCAGGCCTCCTGCCTGGGATCCTCCTAAACTACTCCTGGTCGTCGTCAGCGGCCTGCACGTAGTAGTAGGCACCTCTAGTGTAGTAGGAGTCGTCGTCGACGGTGGCGTCTGGCTCCTGGGCTCCGGCATCTGGTTGCGACAACCAGGTAGAATGGAAAGGAGGAAAAGAGGGAGAAAAGCAACCGTGAGTACTCATCCAAAGTACTCGCAAGCAAGGAGCTACACTACATATGCATGGGTATATGTGTAAAGGGCCATATCGGTGGACTGAACTGCAGAATGCCAGAATAAGAGGGAGATAGCTAATCCTGTCGAAGACTATGCTTCTGGCCACCTCCATCTTGCAGCATGTAGAAGAGAGTAGATGGTAAGTTCACCAAGTAGCATCGCATAGCATAATCCTACCCGGCGATCCCCTCCTCATCGCCCTGTTAGAGAGCGATCACCAGGTTGTATCTGGCACTTGGAAGGGTGTGTTTTATTAACTATCCGGTTCTAGTTGTCATAAGGTCAAGGTACAACTCCGGGTCGTCCTTTTACCAAGGGACACGGCTATTCGAATAGATAAACTTCCTTGCAGGGGTGCACCACATAACCCAACACGCTCGATCCCATTTGGCCGGACACACTTTTCTGGGTCATGCCCGGCCTCGGAAGATCAACACGTCGCAGCCCCACCTAGGCTCAACAGAGAGGTCAGCATGGCGGTCTAAATCCTATGCGCGCAGGGGTCTGGGCCCATCGCCCATTGCACACCTGCACGTTGCGAGGGCGGCCGGAAGCAGACCTAGCCTAGCAGGCATTCCAGTCCAATCCGGCGCGCGCCGCTCCGTCGCTGATGTCACGAAGGCTTCGGCTGATACCACGACGTCGAGTGCCCATAACTGTTCCCGCGTAGTTGGTTAGTGCGTATATACCAAATGGCCAGACTCGGATCAAATACCAAGATCTCGTTAAGCGTGTTAAGTATCCGCGAACACCAACCAGGGCCAGGCCCACCTCTCTCCTAGGTGGTCTCAACCTTCCCTATCGCTCCGCCACAAATTAATAGTCGGGGGCCGTTAGGAACCCAGGCCCACCTCTACCGGGATGGAGCCACCTGTCCTTTCAGCCCCCTCATCAGAATCACTTGCGGGTACTCAACGAGCTGACCCGACTTTAGTCACCACATGTGTCATGTATATAAAGTATACAATATATATACCCGTGATCACCTCCCGAAGTGATCACGGCCCAGTAGTATAGCATGGCAGACGGACAAGAGTGTAGGGCCACTGATGGAACACTAGCATCCTATACTAAGCAGTGGGATAGCAGGTAAGGGTAACAACTGTAGCAACAATGACAGGCTATGCAGCAGAATAGGATTAACCGAAAGCGGTAACATGCTACGCTACTCTAATTCAAGCAGTATAGAGAAGAATAGGCGATATCTGGTGATCAGGGGGGCTTGCCTGGTTGCTCTGGCAAGTGAAGGGTTCGTCGTCGATGTAGTCGATCACAGGGGTACCGGCAGCGGTCTCGGGGTCTACCGGAAAGAAGTAACGGAGGGGGAACACAATAAATAACATAGCAATCAAAGCATCACAAAGCCTAACATGGCAATACGCGGTGCTAGGGGTGACCTAACGCAGTACTAGGTGCTACTGGCGAAGGGGGGAAACATCCGGGAAAGTGTTCCCGGTGTTTGGCATTTTCGGACAGATGAAAGGGAGGGGGACGGTTGCATGTTCGCTATGCTAGGAACGCGTGGCAGACAAACGGACTGCATATTTGGGTTCGTCTCGTCGTTCTGAGCAACTTTCATGTACAAAGTATTTTCATCTGAGTTACGGATTATTTTATATGATTTTTCTAAGTTTAAATGATTTTCTAAATTTCCAGGATTTAGTTTAATTCGAAAATAAAAGATAAATTGCTATGGGTACACATAAGTGTACCCAGAAGTGTGCGTATGAGACTGACATGTGGGCCCAATCAGCAGTTGACTGGGTCAACATTGACTGGTCAAGGGGGGCGCTGGGGTCCCACCTGTCACTGACTGGGACTGCCAAGTCAGTGGTTTTACTGGTCAAAAGACCAGTGGGACCCATGTGTCAGTGAGACATTTCAATTAACAAATTTATGTTATGTTAATTAGTGTTATTAGCTGTGGGGGCCCTGCCGTCTGTAGCATAGTGTTTAAAAGCTTAATTAATTTAACAGATTAGCTGGGGGCGCATGTCATTGACTTCCGTACCTTTAAACAGGCTTTTAAATGAAATGGGTCCACATGTCATTTTCAGTTATTCAAATAGACCATTTTATTAGGTTCTAATCAGGTGGTTAGGGGAATAGTTAAACCGAGCAGGCCCACACGTCAGTGGGTCAACCCACTGTTAGAACATGTGTGTGCGTGTGCGTGCCCGTCTATGAGTTCAGAGAACGGCGGCGCCGTGCGGAGCCGGTGGCTCTGGCGACCAAAAGGGGCAGCCCCGGGTGCCAAACGGATAAGCACGAGGCGTCGCGTTGAGACGTGCCTTCGTCTGAAGCTAGGGGCGACGGAAGGCGGCGACTACGCCAGAGCTAGCGGCAAACGGCGCTGGAGGGCACGGGGAGGAGGGGGAAAAGGCCGTGGGGGGCCGGAGGCTCACAACGAAACCGGTAGGGTGCTCGACGGAGGCGGAGGAGGTCGGGGCCGAGCGGATCGACGACGAGGTTAGCGGCGGCGTCCGACGGTGTCGCAGGAGGGGGGCGCCGGTCGTCGAGGGGACTTCAGCGAGGGGAGCAAGGCGAGGGAGGACGGATCCGCGACGGGGCCTCCAGGATTCGTCCCCTCTCCGGCGAGGAGGCGGCTTGGCGCGACACGGACGCGGAGGACGAGGCGGCTGCGGCTATGGCCGGAGCTTCTGCATGGCGGTGGCGCGAGGACGACGATAGGAGGCGGATCCGGCGACGTCGGCAGGGACGACCGGGGCCGGCGGGCAGTGGGGAGGACGGCGTGGTGGAGGGAGAGGAAGGAGACCGGGATGGGCGGCGCCGGTGAGGTGGCATCGTGGGTGATGACGGAGGCGGGGCGGGACGGTGACCGATGAGCGTCGGCAGCGCCAAGGGCGGGGCGCTGCCCAAATCGGGATAGGGGAAGGGGCGAGGGGGATCGTGGGGGTGAGTTGGGAGGAGTGGGTGTCTAGGGTTAGTGGGGTGGGGGTTATACTGGGTCAACGGGTGGGCCGGCCTGATTGGCCCCGAGGCCATCTGGGCCGTGGCCCAGTGAGAGAGGGGGGTGTTCTCTTTTTATCCTTTTGTTTTTTTACTGTTTTACTTTTAATTTTCTTTTTAGTTTAGTTTTATAAAATATAAAATTAGTTTCTAAAATAGTGTTACTATTTATTCTAATGCCAAAATAACTTGGGCTCCCAAATAAATTAGCTAAATATTTCATATATTATAAAAAGCATTTACTTATTGGTTTTAGCTGCTGTTCGGCTCATTTTAGAGTATTTACACATTTTATAAAGGTGTGGTTTCTCCACCAATATTACTTAGGATTTATTTGTTCCATTTTGAACATTTTAGTTTTAATTGTTGAAAACTTTAATTGTTTTGACTTTAATTCAAACTTGAATTTGAATCAGTTTCTAACTAACGCGAGATTAGCAACAGTAATCGAGGTGACGTGGCATTATTAGCAGAGGTTACTGTAGCTTGATTATCCGGGCGTCACAAGAGGTAGCATGTCCCTTATGTATTCCTCCGAGGTTACGGTTTCAATAACATTAGTTTCAACATTATAGGATTACCTGAGATATAATGTTTGATTCTTTGACCGTTCACCACCTTCGGATTTGTGCCTTCGAAGTTGTTGATTTTTATGGCACTGGAACGATAGGCCTCCTCGATAACGTATGGACCTTCCCATTTAGAAAGAAGTTTTCCTGCAAAAAATCTTAAACAAGAGTTGAATAGCAACACATAATCACCTAAATTAAACTCACGCTTTTGTATCCTTTTATCATGCCATCTTTTAACTTTTTCTTTAAACAGTTTCGCATTCTCACAGGCCTGGGTTCTCCATTCATCAAGTGAGCTAATGTGAAATAGCCTCTTCTCACCGGCAAGTTTGAAATCATAATTGAGCTGTTTAATGGCCCAATATGCCTTATGTTCTAGTTCGAGAGGTAAGTGACATGCTTTTCCATAAACCATTTTATACGGAGACATGCCCATAGGATTTTTATATGCAGTTCTATAGGCCCATAATGCATCATCAAGTTTCTTGGACCAATTCTTTCTAGATCTATTAACAGTCTTCTGCAAAATTAATTGGAGCTCTCTATTACTCAATTCTACTTGACCACTAGACTGTGGGTGATATGGAGATGCAATTCTATGATTAACGTCATACCTGGCAAGCATTTTACGAAAAGCACCATGAATAAAATGTGAACCACCATCAGTCATTAAGTATCTAGGGACTCCAAACCTCGGGAAAATAACTTCTTTAAGCATCTTAATAGAGGTGTTATGATCAGCACTACTAGTTGGAATAGCTTCTACCCACTTAGTAACGTAATCAATAGCAACTAAAATATGAGTATAGCCATTAGAGGAAGGAAACGGTCCCATATAATCAAAGCCCCAAACATCAAATGGTTCAATAACAAGTGAGTAATTCATAGGCATTTCTTGACGTCTACTAATATTACCAATTCTTTGACATTCATCACAAGATAGGACAAACTTACGAGCATCCTTGAAAAGAGTAGGTCAATAAAAACCGGATTGCAATACCTTATGCGCAGTTCTATCTCCAACGTGATGTCCTCCATAAGCCTCGGAGTGACACTTGCGCAGGATCTGTTCCTGTTCATGCTCAGGTACACAATGTCTAATAACACCATCTACTCCTTCTTTGTAAAGGTGTGGGTCATCCCAGAAGTAATGTCTTAAATCATAGAAAAACTTTTTCTTTTGCTGGTATGTGAAACTAGGTGGTATAAATTTAGCAACAATGTAATTAGCATAATCAGCATACCATGGAGCAGTACGAGAAGCATTTGTGACAGCTAGTTGTTCATCAGGGAAGCTATCATCAATAGGTAGTGGGTCATCAAGAACATTCTCTAACCTAGACAGGTTGTCTGCAATGGGGTTCTCAGCTCCCTTTCTATCAATAATATGCAAATCAAATTCTTGTAGCAAGAGAACCCATCTAATAAGTCTAGGTTTAGCATCTTTTTTTCATAAGATATTTAATAGTAGCATGATCAGTGTGAACAGTTACTTTTGAATCAACAATATAAGGTCTGAACTTATCACAAGCAAATACAACCGCTAAAAATTCTTTTTAGTAGTAGCATCATTTCTCTGGGCATTGTCCAGAGTTTTACTAGCATATTGGATAACATTTAATTTCTTATCAACTCTTTGTCCTAGAACAGCACCTACAGCATAATCGCTAGCATCACACATAATTTCAAAGGGTAAATTCCAATCAGGTGGCTGAACAATAGGTGCAGAAATCAAAGCTTTCTTGAGTATTTCAAATGCTTCTACACAATCATCATCAAAGACAAAAGGAATATCTTTTTGTAAGAGATTAGTCAGAGGCCTAGAAATTTTTGAGAAGTCTTTAATGAACCTCCTATAAAAACCGGCATGACCAAGGAAACTTCGTATACCTTTAATGTCCTTGGGACACGACATCTTTTCAATAGCATGAACTTTAGCTTTATCAACTTCAATACCTCTTTCAGAAATTTTATGCCCCAAGACAATACCTTCATTAACCATAAAGTGGCACTTCTCCCAATTCAAGACAAGATTAGTTTCTTCACATCTCTGCAAAACTCGATCAAGGTTGCTCAAGCAATCATCAAAAGAAGTTCCATATACGGAGAAATCATCCATGAAAACATCAACAATCTTTTCACAAAAATCAGAGAATATAGCCATCATGCATCTTTGAAAGGTAGAAGGTGCATTACATAAACCAAAAGGCATACATCTATGATCAAAGGTACTGAAAGGACAAGTAAATGTGGTCTTTTCTTGATCCTCTTTTGACACAGGTATTTGAGAGAAACCAGAATAACCATCTAGAAAGCAAAAGTGTGTATGTTTGGATAATCTTTCTAGCATTTGATCAATAAAAGGTAAAGGGTAATGATCCTTTTTAGTAGCTTTATTTAATTTGCGGAAATCAATTACCATTCTATAACCTGTAACAATTCTTTGTGGGATCAATTCATCTTTATCACTAGGAAGAACAGTAATACCTCCCTTCTTGGGGACACAATGGACATGACTTACCCACTGACTATCAGCAATGGGATAAATTATACCTGCCTCCAGAAGCTTTAGTATTTCTTTTCTTACCACTTCTTTCATCTTAGGATTTAACCTTCGTTGGTGATCAACAACTGGTTTAGTGTCTTTCTCCAATTTTATTTTGTGTTGGCATAGAGTGGGACTAATGCCCTTAAGATCATCAAGAGTATATCCAATAGCAGCACGGTGCTTCTTTAGAGTTTTCAATAATTTCTTTTCTTCATGCTCTGAAAGGTCAGCACTAATAATAACAGGATATGTCTTCTTTTCATCAAGATATGCATATTTAAGAGTATCAGGTAAAGGTTTAAGCTCAAACACGGGATCACCCTTGGGTGGAGGAGGATCCCCTAGGATTTCAACACGCAAGTTGTGTTTCAAAATAGGTCCTTGTTTAAAGAATACTTCATCTATTTTCCTTCTTTCATTCATGAACATATCATTTTCATGGTCTAGAAAATATTGTTCTAAAGGATCATTACGAGGCACGGCAATAGAAGCAAGACCAATAATTTCATCTTTACTAGGCAATTCCTCATCACGGGGTTGTCTACGAAATTTAGCAAAATTAAACTCATGAGACATATCACCCAGACCAATAGTAACAACATCCTTTACGCAGTCTATCCGAGCATTAACAGTATTCAAGAAGGGTCTACCAAATATAATGGGACAAAAGTTATCTTGTGGGGAACCAAGAACAAGAAAATCAGCAGGATATTTAACTTTCCCACACAAGACTTCAACAACTCTAACAACCCCAACTGGTGAAATAGTGTCTCTATTGGCAAGCTTAATTGTAACATCAATTTCTTCTATCTTAGCAGGTGCAATATCATGCATAATTTCTTTGTATAAGGAATGAGGTATTGCACTTGCACTAGCACCCATATCACACAAGCCATGATAACAATGATCTCCTATTTTAACAGAAATAACAGGCATGCCTACAACAGGTCTATGTTTATTTTTAGTATCAGGTCTAGCAATTCTAGCAGCTTCATCACAAAAGTAAATAACATGCCCATCAATATTATCAGCCAAAAGATCTTTAACCATAGCAATACTAGGTTCAACTTTAATTTGCTCAGGGGGTTTGGGTGTCTTAATATTACTTTTGTTGACCACAGTTGAAGCTTTAGCATGATCCTTTATCCTAACAGGAAAAGGCGGTTTCTCAATATAAGCAGTAGGAACAATAGGATCATTATATGCGATAGTCTTTTCTTCAACTTTAATAGGTCCAACTACTTTTACTTCAATGGGAGGATTATATTTAAACCACTTCTCCTTAGGGAGATCAACATGAGTAGCAAATGATTCACAAAAAGAAGCTACTATCTCAGAGTCAAGTCCATATTTAGTGCTAAATTCACGGAAAACGTCGGTATCCATAAAAGATTTAACACAATCAAACTTAGGTGTTATACCTGACTCCTTACCTTCGTCGAGATCCCAATCTTCAGAGTTGTGTTTAATTCTTTCCAATAAATCCCATTTGAATTCAATAGTCTTCATCATAAAAGAGCCAGTACAAGAAGTATCGAGCATGGAGCGATTATTGAGAGAAAGCCGAGCATAAAATTTTTGAATAATCATTTCTCTTGAGAGCTCATGATTGGGGCATGAATATAACATTGACTTAAGCCTCCCCCAAGCTTGAGCAATGCTTTCTCCTTTGCGAGGCCAAAAATTATATATATAATTACGATCACGATGAACAAGATGCATAGGATAAAACTTCTGATGAAATTCCAATTTCAATCGGTTGTAGTTCCATGATCCCATATCATCACATAGCCTAAACCATGTCAATGCCTTTCCCTTCAAAGATAAAGGGAAGACTTTCTTCTTGATAACATCCTCGGGCATACCTGCAAGCTTAAATAATCCACAAACTTCATCCACATAGATTAGGTGTAAATCGGGATGCAGTGTTCCATCTCCTGTAAAAGGATTAGCTAGCAGTTTCTCTAACATACCCGAAGGAATTTCAAAGTAAACATTTTCAGTAGGTTCAGTAGGTTTAGGAGCAACTCTTTGCTCTACTGGTCGGGGTAAAGATACCCCGAACAAGCCCCTCAAAGGATTACTTTCCATAGTAACAAGTGACAGTAAATTTCAGCACACTATATAAAATTTTCCTTACCAATTTCCACTTAAACCACAATTATAGGGGATCTATCATAGTCCTTTCAATAAGTAAGAGTGTCGAACCCAACGAGGAGCAGAAGGAAATGACAAGCGGTTTTCAGTAAGGTATTCTCTGCAAGCACTGAAATTATCGGTAACAGATAGTTTTGTGACAAGGTAATTTGTAGCGAGTAACAAGTAACAAAAGTAAACAAGGTGCAGCAAGGTGGACCAATCCTTTTTGTACCAAAGGACAAGCCTGGACAAACTCTTATATAGAGAAAAGCGCTCCCGAGGACACATGGGAATTATCGTCAAGCTAGTTTTCATCACGCTCATGTGATCCGCGTTCGTTACTTTGATAATTTGGTATGTGGGTGGACCGGTGCTTGGGTGCTGCCCTTTCTTGGAGAAGCATCCCACTTATGATTAACCCCTATTGAAAGCATCCGCAACTACAAAAGAAGTATTAAGGTAAACCTAACCATAGCATGAGACATATGGATCCAAATCAACCCCTTACGAAGCAACGCATAAACTAGGGTTTAAGCTTATGTCACTCTAGCAACCCATCATCTACTTATTACTTCCCAAATGCCTTCCTCTAGGCCCAAACAATGATGAAGTGTCATGTAGTCGACGTTCACATAACACCACTAGAGGAAAGACAACATACATCTCATCAAAATATTGAACGAATACCAAATTCACATGACTACTTATAGCAAGACTTCTCCCATGTCCTCAGGAACAAACGTAACTACTCACAAATCATATTCATGTTCATAATCAGAGGAGTATTAATATTCATAAAGGATCTGAACATATGATCTTCCACCAAATAAACCAACTAGCATCAACTACAAGGAGTAATCAACAGTACTAGCAACCCACAGGTACCAATCTGAGGTTTTGGGACAAAGATTGGATACAAGAGATGAACTAGGGTTTGAGATGAGGTGGTGCTGGTGAAGATGTTGATGAAGATTGACCCCCTCCCGATGAGAGGATCGTTGGTGATGACGATGGCGATGATTTCCCCCTCCCAGAGGGAAGTTTCCCCGGCAGAACAGCTCCACCGGAGCCCTAGATTGGTTCCGCCAAGGTTCCGCCTCATGGTGGCGGTGTTTCTTCCCGAAAGCTTGCTTATGATTTTTTCTAGGGTAAAAGACTTCGTATAGCAGAAGATGGGCACCAGAGGCTTGCCAGGGGGCCCACGAGGCAGGGGGGCGCGCCCCCACCCTCGTGGCCAGGGTGTGGGCCCCCTCTGGTGGGTTCTTTCGCCAGTATTTTTTATTAATTCCAAAACGTGCCTCTGTGAAGTTTCAGGACTTTTGGAGTTGTGCAGAATAGGTCTCTAATATTTGCTCCTTTTCCAGCCCAGAATTCCAGCTGCCGGCATTCTCCCTCTTCATGTAAACCTTGTAAAATAAGAGAGAAAAGGTATAAGTATTGTGACATAACGTGTAGTAACAACCCATAATGCAATAAATATCGATATAAAAGCATGATGCAAAATGGACGTATCATACCGCTCCCTCAAGAGGTAGTACTGCTTGAGCGTTTCCTGAACATAACGGTTGGATTCTCCTTCCCACTATTTAAGGGGTCTTCTTACCCATTCACCCCAACATTCTTGAGCAAGTTTTCCCCCATCATTGTTGGCCTCTTGGAGCTTGCTTTCTCTCTATTTCTCTCATGATTCTTACATCTTTTTTAGGGAAAAGAGAGAGGAGAACCAGATCTACATTCCCACCAATACATCTCTCCTCTAAGTGAGGAGAACCATGTGGATGTAGATCTTGGAGTTTTTTTGTGTTCTTTTTGTTCTTCCTCGCATTTTCTTCATATTTTTCGTTGCTTTGGTGGGATTTGAGAGTGAGGGACTTGAGCACTTCGTGTGTTCTTTCCATTGTATTAGTTGCATCGGTTTGAGTTCTCCATGATGATACGTGGAAGTGAAATTTGAGAAGCTTATTACTCTTGGGTGTTTGGGCATCCTAGAGCTTATGCCTCTTGGGTGCTTATGTGCCCTAGACGGTTGGTGGTGTCGTGGAGCTCAATCATTGTAGTGTAAAGCTCCAGGAAAACTCCAAGGTCTCCAATTAAGTTGTGGAGGTTGCCCCGAGAAATTTGTACGGGTTCAGTGAATGCCCCCAAGGGTCCCCAATTGTACGGGTTTGGTGACCGCCCTCAAGGGTCCCTTAGTGGAACCACGACACTTTGTATTGTGCGAGGGCATGAGGAGAATACGGTGGCCCTAGTGGCATTTTGGGGATCATTGTGCCTCCACACCGCTCTAATGGAGATTAGATCCGCAAGGGTTTGAACTCTGGGATACATCAACATCTCTGTGTGCCTCGGTTATCTCTTACCCGAACCCTTTACTTGTGCACTTACTTTGTTATAGCCTTAGTGCTTCATGTTATATATCTTGCTATCACTTAGTTGTTTATCTGGCTTACCATAAGTTGTTGGTGCACATAGTTGAGCCTAGTATATTAAGGTGTTGTGCTTGACAAATTAGACGCTAGTTTTATTCTGCATTTTTTCAAGCCTTAACCGTATTTGTTTTTAAACCGCATATTCATGCGACATCCACGTCCTCTCAGAAACCTTTGCCCTCTATTCAGGATCTCCTTCCTTGCCCTAGCTCATGTCAAGATTTTTGATACACTAACTTTTACTCCCGCCTGGTTCTATGCCATCTCTGTCCTTCAGTTCCTACTTTTTCATGGGGCTTTGAGTTGTATCATCGATATCTTCTTCCTCCCCCAAACACTCTCTTTGGAGCTCTTTTCCTTGGGATCCTACCACGACCATGCCATCTACCTCAAAAGCAACCCAGTGAGAAGTTCATGCTATCACGAGCAACTCCCTGTGAGATTATGGGTCTCCCTCCTCTTTGTCACCAGCCATTTGCCCCACTGTACATTGTCGGGCAGGTGAACATCGTCTCCACACTCCTCCATATCATGTCGCATCAAACTGCTAACATCACAGAAGTAACCTATTTTTTCATACTTCACATCTAGGAACAATCTTGCTCAGACCAGATTAAGGGGAGTTCATCATATGAAGGGCTTGCTCACTTCATTCTTCACCCATAAACGCACATAGTCCCCTCACAGAACCTTGCAGGGTTCAGCTCCACGCTCCGCACCGTCCTAATTCTCTGAGCTAACTAGTCCACAGTCGGATATTTCCTATATAAATATGGAATCTGGTGAATCTGTGCCCCACATCGAGCCCTATAATTTTTTACAGATTCGAGTGTATTTTTGCCATCAAAATCTTCAAACATCACCACGAGACCATGGAAGATCCATCTCCCCTGAAACATCACCCTTTTCTAATCCCCAAGACAAAGCATCTAGACCACAAAAATGGTGTCGTCCATCTCTTAGATCTCTGGCTAATGGGCTAGGTTCCTGATGAATTTCATTGTTTTCTTGAATGCCGCACTACTGAAGTTCTTGGTTGTGTGTAACTTAGCCACTACAAGCCAACATGCCGATTTAGCCTACTCGTCGGTCTCATCAAGCCCTACATACACATCATCAAGTTCACATTCCTTCAGTCTCATCTTCCTCATAGTATCCTCCAGACCACCCGTTGGTTTCGGTTCGATCAACTATCCTTTTTGAAGCGGATAGTTCACAAGGATACAATTAGTTCAGAATAAAAAAAATGAAGATTGTGAGGCGTTTCCACTACATAATAAGAAACTAGAATTAGATCTTGGAAATCTTTTATAGACACAACAAGTGTGAAATTCCTTAGTCACTAGGCAAGAAAGCTCGATGGGAACAAAAAGGATACAATTAGTTCAGAATCAAAAAAAATGTACCCCCCCCCCCTCAGATTGCTTCTCCTTTACTCTGTTTTGTCCCTCCGGGAACTCGAACTTGAAGCCGCCATGATGATGTATTGAAAAGCTTCGAATGAAAAAATCCATATGTGATCACCCTGAGTTCTCTCCGCAGACACCAGGGTCGGGTGGACGGGCCAACCGTCCTCGTAGTCAACCCAAGAATCTGCGTGGTGAATATCGACAGTGGTGAGCAAAAGGTAGGAAAAACTCGACACTGGCAGAAGGCTTCAATGGTAGGCTAATCCCTAATCGTCTAGACAGGGTAAGTTGCGTCGCTGGACACTTTTCTTCCTTTTGAGCATTTTTTGAATAAAGACATCAAAGGGCATATTATATTAGTTAATATCGAGAAAAATACGGCCCTTCCAAAATTTTGGTCGTGGACCACAGGTTGGGCTAGGGTTTGTGTTGCAACCATTTTTTGGCTAGACATTGTGATTGTGCACTAGCATACACGCGAGTTCTTGGTGGTTGTTCCTTCGCCGGATGTTTGGCTCACAGTCGTTTCGGTAGGGCTGGTGTGGGCCGGATCCAAATAGCCTCTAAAAGCATGTATCATGGATAGACAACTAGATCTTCGGGTATTCTGAGGCTCTGGAACGTGAATAGCACAACCCAGCAGGTGCCCTGCCAGCAACTAGCATCCACTAGTAGGCTCAGCCCACATTTTACACCGTGATACGAATGCAAATGCCTCCCACGCGGGAGCTCCTATTGGACGCACATTGCATCTAATAGTGTGTGGTACGCACAGGGCCAGCCCACTGGCAAGCCCCGAAAGCAGGAAATCCTAAAGAGCAGCATTATCGCTAGGAATCAAACCCGCGAGCTCCCACTCAACTACGCGTGCTACTAGCCACCATGGTTGATGTTGTTGACTGGTTGCAGCGTGGAAGTTTTAAGAACTCACGGACACATTTTTACTTACTTTGAATTCATTTTGGAGACACGAACACTTTTTAGAAAAAATGTGAACAAAATTTGAATTCCAAAATACTTTTTGAAAACCACAAACAAAATTCGACTGTTGAACATTTTTTGAAAATTTGTGAATGTTCTTTAAAAAATAAAATCAAAATTTGAAAACATGATATTTTTTTATTTCCACACATTTTTTAAAATAATCCAAACAATTTTTGAAAATCTGAACAATCTGGCTTCAGTTTCGATTTGCCAGCATATTCGTACAAGTCTATCTTAGTAGTACGTACCATTTTGTTATGGAAAACGCTTACTTTAGAGCGGCTGATATTTTCCTCTCGTAAACCTTCTCCTTCGCTCGACGCGTGTCCCCTGTGGGGCCTGCCCACGTTCTCCCCCAACCTTATCTTCTTCTCCAGCTGCACATTCTTCTCCAACCTTATCTCTTCGCCTCCAGCCCTCCTTTTCCCCTTTCCATGGATCACACGCGAGAGAGAGAGAGAGGAGGCCGAAGGCTATCGCCGCAGCATGAAGTAGGAGGCTGGAGACCGCCGCCGCCGCCGCCCCAGCCCGCCCGCTGCTGCAGCAGCAGTTCCGCAGCCGGCGAGCGGCGGGCGCGCGTGGCGGGCGTCGGCGTCGGCGGCGGGCCCTCCTCGCCGCCTGACGGGGTGAGGCTGAACGAGATCGTCGGCGGCGGCATCTCCGGGGTCCTCTACAAGTGGGTCAACTACGGCCGCGGGTGGCGGCCGCGCTGGTTCGCGCTCAGCGACGGCGTGCTCTCCTACTACAAGATCCACGGGCCCGACCGCATCGACCTCTCGCGCGACACCGACCGCGGCGCCAAGGTCATCGGCGAGGACTCGCTCCGCCGCCTCGCGCGCCCCTCCGCCACCCCCTCCTCCTCCTCCTCCGCCTCCGCCCCCCACTCCAACGGCCACGGCCACCACCACACGCCCCGCAAGCCAGCGGCGGTGCTGCAATGGAGCTCTTGACGGCGGATCCAGGTGTTGCGTTGCAGCACTCGCCGACGGCTGTTGAAGCTGCAGTGCAGCGCTCGGTGCTCCAATGGAGCTCGCCGGCGCTCTCGAAGCTGCAGTGCCGCGCTCGGTGCTCCATTGGAGCTCTCTCCGGCGGCTCCCGGTGCTATGTTGCAGGGCTCTCTGGCGGGCTCGAAGCTGTAGTGCAGCGCTCGGTGCTCCAATGGAGCTCTCACCGGCGACACACGGTGTTGCGTTGCAGCGGTCGACGGCGGCTCCGGTGTCGCAGCTGTTGAAGCCCCGTCGGAGTTGAAACGGAGCTTCGCCGGACGCGCCAGTGCTGCGTGGGCCGTCGGTGCTGCTTTGGAGCTGCGCCCGGGCTGCAATGGAGCTCGCCGGAGCGTCAGTGCTGCTTTGGAGCTTTGGCCGGGGCTGCAGTGGAGCTCGACCGTAGTTGGAATGGAGCTTCGCCGGAGCGTCGGTGCCGCGTTGGAGCTGCACCGGGGCTGCAATGGAGCTGGCCGGCCGCGTCGATGCTACGTTGGAGGCTTGGAGCACTGCGCGAGGTGTGATAGCGCTGCGTTGAAAGCTTCCCTGCGCGAGGTGTAATCCAACGGCCACTAGTAGGCAGATCGGACGGCTGGCAAGGTGGTGTAAAAGTCCCTGCCATCAACGGTTTACGCCTAGCACCGGCCTTTTGTTATTGTCTCGTTCCGTTGGGTTTAGACTCTGTATCTGTTTGTAGGAGTAGCAGCAATTTTGGGGTGCGGCCCTCTAAGCTGTAGCCTAAGTAGGAGTACGAACTTGGAAGGGATTTGAATTTGTTTAGCTGAAGCCTATATGGTTTGAAATTTGGAGTGTATGCGACCTAGTGCGTCTATTCCGTGATCAACATTTCTTTGATCCTGGTGAATCTTTTGTTCCGCCTCATGCAACCCCTACGCTTTTACCATACCAAACCACCAGTCTGCCAAGCCAGGAGTTACGTACTCGCTTCAGAAAAGAAAAGAGAAAAAGGAGACAGTTCAGAAAACTGCAAGCTGGAAAAGCTGTGTTGATCCTCCTCCGGGCCCCCTCCTGCCACGGAGACGGAGCATCTCCACGACTTGACCCCTCCCCCGCTGCGTCTGCTGCTGCCTCCAGACTGAAAATGCTGCCACCGGTCCATGTACGGGTACGACCATGTGGAGACCAAGCCACGACCGCGTGCCTCCTCGTCGCCCGTATGCTGCATATAAAGTAGGCGCCAATCCCATGGCAATTCCGTTTCAGAAACCTCCATCGTCATTTCCTCTGGAGCCCCGCCAATATCTCCAAAACTCCTCCGTGGTTAGGGAAAGGAGTGGTGCTAGAGAGATGGATGGCATGCTTGCATCTATTATGATCCATCCCTCTTAATTAATCGTCCTTGGTTATTTCCTGTTGGTAGTAATTTGTTCTGCTTACTATTCTGGTGGAAATACATGCTTAAGATCACCGGATGAATTTCCCTCCTCTGTCTCTTTTTCTGTCTTCCTCGTAGTAGAGCAATCTTGTTTCCTTTTTGGTCATCTTCCGCGTTCGGATCAGTTCAAAACTGGTCGCATTGCCTCTGATTTTCCATGGCAAAGGTTCAATTGGGGGTTTCTTTGACTTTTTTTTGTCATCTTTCTTTGTCTTTCGCCTTGATGATCTCGCTCTGCTGTTTCCCAGTCATGTCACCAAGATTTGATCATCTTCTTGTTTCTTATGTCAACTTTGAAGGCCGCAATCTGGAGACCATGATCCTCAACACAGCGGTGCCCCTGATGGCCATGCTGCTGCTGCTCACGGTGTCGGCTGTCTCCATGACGCCGAACGACTCTGCCTGCGCCTGCCTCCGCACCTGCTTCTTCCGCAGCAACTGCTTCCCGATGATCTGCGTCCTCTGCCAGATCAACCTGGGCCGTCATCTAGCGAAGGAGGCCGTTCTGGCGCCGACGCTGGCGGGCCGGCGCTACTACGCGGTGGGCGCCGTCGCGTGCTTCGTGGAGCTCGCTCTCAAGCTGTGCATGATCATGGTGCTGGTGAGTCTTTGCGCTGCGTCCGTCCCCGTCTGTTCTTTCTGAAATTGCTGGCTGGTTAACTTGCACTCGTCGTTTCTGTCAGTGCCCCGCGGATGGTGTTTAGGTTCGTCGCGCAAGCCTGGATCGAAGATGGATGATTTTGGAGTCTGGAGATGCGCCGTTTTGTTTAGTTACAACTTACAACTTTGGAAGGGCCTGTCATGTCATGTGGTGTTTTAGTCTCGTCTTACCATTATTCCGTTGTTGTCTTGTCGCTGGGATGCGGCCCTTTAGGCTATAGACTAAGTATGAAGTTAGAAGGGATTTGAACTTGTTTAGCTGAAGTCTTCAAGGTTGGAAACTTGGACTGTATGCAGCAATTTCCTTGTGCAATCACCTCTGTCTATGCGCAATCGTAAGAGCAATTTCAATGGGGCGACTCTGCGGGCGTCCGTCTGGGTCGACGCGGACAAAAAAGCCGGCCCAACGCGTCGACCCAAACAGACGCGTGTCCGCTTTCGTCCGCCTGCCGACCCATTCCCGGCCCATTTTTGAGCCTGATTTGCGTCGGCGCGGACACAACACGGACGCGCGCGCTCGCCATCTTTCCTCACCGGGCCCGCTGGGCGGTGGCACAGTGGATTCACACCCTCGCCCGCCTGCTACGTCGCCGACGCCGCCGGCCATTTTTTCAGATTAAAATGGATACATAGATAGTTCTAGCGTACACACATAAAAGAAAAAGACCACTAGTCGTCGCTTTCTGACTCCGACTCGGTAATGTCCTCCTCCGACGTCTGAAGGTAGGCGTCAGCAAGCTGCTCTCTTCAAAGTCCCAACCCGACGTTTCTCGTAGCTTCAGTTTCAATTGAGCTGCCTGCTTCCGCGAACGCGTTGTCCTTCCGATAGGCGGCTCGCTCCCTCCTCCTCGCGTACCTCTCCGATCTCAATTGCTTGTAGAACTGGCGCTCGTCGACGATGTCCTGTGGGAAGCCTCCGCGCCACACCACCAAGGCTTCCACGTCCTTCTCTACGATGGCGACGCGACGCTGCCGCCTTCGGTGGACACGACGATCCTCGTCGGTGAAAAGCCGTGGGAGAGGCGCCAGTTCCTGCGCCCGCTGGCTCGACATGTTGGGAAAATTCATATCCCGTCGAGGCCTCAGGAGGCGCCACGCCGTCGCGTCGTGCGCGCGGGCCGCCTCCTCTGCAGTGTCGAAGGTGCCGAGGACGAGACGTTTCTCGCGAAACCAGATCTCGGCGGAGAAGGCGCCGGAGCGGCGCTCGCGGACTCCGCGAAAATCCGAAGCGCCCAGGCGGCGGATCGGCATGGTGGCGCAGATGCGGCGAGAGTGGGCGGCGGACAGAGTGTGGAGGGAGCGCCGGCCGCGGCGCGCGCGAACCTTTCCCGCGCGCTGGAGCACCAAAACCAGCGCGCTAGGCCGCTTTCCCCGCGCGCGCGAACCTTTCCTGCGCGCTGGAGCGCCAAAATCAGGGCGACGACATGATCTTAAATGTGCGCGGTCATGAAAAGGGTCGGCCCGTTGGGCGCACTGCCGACCCAAAACTAAAAGAGAGTAGACGGCGGGCGTTCGGCCGACCAAAACGGACAAAAAGCGGACAAAAACGCCGTCCTCAGCCCGTTGGATTTGCTCTAACAGCACAACCCCTACCCGCAGCCGCGCAAGTCTCATCTTTTTCTTTAACCGCTTATATCAGTTCCTTTCGACTGTAACCTGTACTCTCTGGTTCTATCATTAAACCGGACCACCATCCATCTCATGTGCGGATCGTCACGTGTGATTTGGAAAAGCAAAACCAGGTAGAAAAAAACCAGTCGATTTTACGCGTGAGTTGTAAGTTATTCAATGCAAGAAACGAGAAAAGAAAAAAGGTGGCAATTGAGCTCTGAAATGAAGAGACTGAAATCTGCAAAAGCTGTATCTGCTGCTCCCTCCAGACTGAAAATGTTGCCAGCCGTCCATGCACCACCTTGACCTACGTGGAGACCAAGCCACGGCCGCGTTTACCTCCTCCTCATCCTCACCTGTATGCTGCATGCTACTCCTATAAAGTAGACCAACCACCAACCCCATGGCAATTCCGTTTCAGAAAGCTCCATCCTTGTTTCCTCCAGAGCCCCGCCAATATCTTCGAAACTCTCCGTGGTCAGGGAAAAAAGAGTGGTGCTAGAGAGATGGATGGTATGCAAGCATCTATGATCTATCCCTCTTGACTAATCGTTGTTGGTAGTTTGTTCTACTTACTATTCTGGTGTAAATTTGTGCTTGAGATCTCCGGATGAATGTTTTTCCTTGGTTTCCTTTTCTCCGTCTTCCTCACGGTGGAGCAATCTTGTTTCCTTTTTTGGCGATCTTCTGCGTTCGAATCAGTTTAAAACTGGCCGCATTCCCTCTGATTTTCCATGGCAAAGGCTCAATTGGGCGTTTCTTGGCCCTTTTTTTTTTGTTTTCGGGTAGTGGCAGCTCGCAAAGTTTCACCTTGATGATCTTGCTCTGCTACTCCCCTATCATGTCACCAAGATTTGACCTTCTTGTTTCTTATCTGAACTTTGAAGGCGGCCTTCTGCTGGGTGCTGTAGGAGGAGCTGCGAGAGCGAACCAGAACAAGGTAAAAAAGAAAACTCCTGCATGCGTATTCACCATGGATCTCGTGTTCCTCTGCACCTATTTCTCCATCTGAGTCTGCACTGCACGCTCTGCTTTTCTGCAGGCCAAGATCGTCAAGATAGCGGTGCCGGTACTGGTGCTGGCCGTGCTGGCGGTGCTGGTCACGGCGGCGGCGGTCTCCATGGCGCCCGACGGCCCTGCCCGGCTCCACGCCCTCTTCTGCAGCAAAAACTTCCAGGTGATGTGCGTGGTCTGTCAGATCAACATGGGCTGTCTTTTCGCGAGGGAGGCCGCTCGGGCGCGGACGCCGGCGGCCCGGCGCTTCTGGGCGGTGGGCGTCGTCGCGTGCTTCCTGGAGCTCGCGCTCAAGCTGTACACGATCCCGGTGGTGGTGAGTTTGTGTGCTGTCTTGGTCACTTAATTCTCTAAGTTTGGGCTTAATTTCGGGCGCTGATGAATTTGCACTCGTCGTTTCTGGCAGTGCCGCGCGGCTGTGGAGGATGGCGCTTAGGTGCGCTGCGCCTGCCGAAGATGGATCATTTTGGAGATGCGCCGTTTTGTTTAATTAGCTATATTAGACCTTGTACAATGGGAGATGCTTAGAGGAGGTGCTTAAAGAAATAAACCAGATTTTCCTTAAGCACCGGTGCTTATTTGTACAGGGTCGTCTCTCCTGTAAAAATAGCCACCGGTGCTTCAGAAAATCTCGGTTTATTTCTCTAAGCACCCCTCTAAGCATCTCCCATTGTACAAGGCCTTAGAAGTTTGGAATAGCCTGTCATGTGGGGTTTTAGACTCATCTGCTAGTATGTATGTTACTTCGTACTCTACCTGGGTCCTTGCCATTTTGTTGTTGTCTTGTTGCATGTATGCGGCCCTTTAGGCTGTAGGCTTGGTATGAAGTTAGAAGGGATTTGAACTTATATTTACTAGCTCAAGAGAAAGCTTGAAGGTTGGAAACTTGGAATGTACAGTATGCAATAATTTGCAACAAAATTTTCATGGTTAGCTGCTCTCTGCGCGTAGGTCGTTTCATTTTGCAATCACCTCTGTCTATGCGCCATCGTAACAGCACAACACCTACGTTAAAGAGGACTTGATTTTCTTTAACCACATCATATCAGTTCCTTCATTTGGACTGTAGCCTGTACTCTCTGGTTCTATCGTTAAAGAGGACTTGATTTTCTCTTTCTGTGCAATCCCTACGCTTTTACCATACCAAACCACCGCAATCCTCGATTCAGAAAAGAAAAGAGAAAGAGGAGATGGTTCAGAAAGGTAAACTGCAAACTGGAAAAGCTGTCTTGATCCTCCTGCCCTCCTGCCACGGTGACGGAGAATCTCCACGATTACCACCCTGACCCCTCCTCCGCTTGCCGGCCTGGCTACATAGGCAGCAGCTAGACCGCCATCTGCCTCTCCAGCGCCAAGCCAAGGTTTCCGCTACACAACAAGAAAAATCCTGCGTCTGTGGTTAGGAGGAAAGATGGCCGGTAAGCTTGCAATTATCCTCCATGCCGCTTTACCGTTCGATTCATATGCTGGGCTTTCTCTTGGTAAACAATCTGGGTCGCTTACGAGAATTTGTTCTTGTGATTTATTTGCGTCAAAAGAGTGGCTTCTTGCTCTGCTATTTCCTTGTCATGTTACCGAGATTTGATCTTCTTGTTTCTTTGCTCTGCTATTTGCTGCCAAGATTTAACCCACCTCTTGTCTTGTCTCAACTTTGAAGGCCGCAACTTGGGCGCCGCAGGAGCAAGCGGGTTAGCCAGGGTGAGCAATTCCATCCACTCGTCTCTTGCTCCTTCTTGCGTTCGATTTCATCTCTCTAAGCCAGTCTTTGCATGTGTTTTTCTTTGTTTCCGTGCTCTGCAGCCGCCCAAGATCGACGTGAAGACGCTCTGCCTACTGTACATGGTGCTTTTCATGACGCTCTGGATGTCCTCGCTTCGGTGGCCGAGTCCCGCCGGCGCCGGGGTCGGGGTCGGGTCCCGCCGCTACGGCCCGGCCGTGGAAGCCCTGGTCACCTGCTTCTTCTTCACCTTCGTCACCGCCCTGCTGCAGGCGCTGCTTGCCATCGCGCTGTCGGAGAAGCCGGCGCCGACGGCGCTTCCGCCTCCCGTGAGCCAGTGGATGATGGGCATATCCGTGTGGATGTCCGGCGTCCTGTTCTACCTGATCTACACCGCCATGGCCGGCGGGTATGCGCCGGGGCCGAGCTGCTCGGACCTGATCATCGCCGGGGTCGCCAGTGTGGTGAGCCTCGCCATGACCGTCTACAACATGCTGCAGGTTGGAATTCAGTTCTTTGTTCTGTGTTTGTTTATTCTCATACAATTTGAGCATTCTTGTTTGTTTGAGGGAAGGCTTTTAATTAAGCTGTTTATCGTCTGTTTTGCCAGCGCCCCGTCTTTGCTTAGCTGCCGGATCGACGAAGATTGAGCGAGCATCTTGGTACCTGAACTGTAGCGACCGTTTGGATTTGCCTTGCTATGGCAGTTTACCTACTTACTATACTAGTATTTTCTGTCTAGTGTTGGATGTGTTATGAGTTTAAGGTTCTCTATCTGCTGGAAGGACTTGACTTCATTCGGGGGACATGATTAATGTGTTCGTCTGTCAGTACCTGTTGTTTTCGGGAAAAAACTATTTTTGTAGGGAATGTTTCATGAAAAACTTGTTGATGGGGATATGATCTTTTCATTGCTTGTTTGCGTTTCATGCCCTGACATGTTGATGCCTTGATGGGTAGTCAATGGATCACTATCGCCTAGCAGGGCAATGAATCCTTGGTTCTTGTTGATGAGGATGGGATCTTCTCTGTTCGGTCCTCTCTGTGATTGCAATCGGTTCTGCTATGTTAGCCATATTCTACTAATTTCAGATTGACTGTTATTGAGTTCTTGATGCGTGGTTAAAAAAGGATTTAGCTTCAGTTAAGTTAATCATCGATCTGTTTCAGGGTCAGTCTCTGTTCTTATCAGATTCCCATGTTAGAAAATAAAAAATTTGGAGCCATCTATTTTATCATGCTAAAACAGTAGGAGTTACAAAACCATTCAGTGTGGGATCATGCTCATGTCAGATTATGAAATATGATTAGGGGGTAGTAATCAGATTGTAATTCTGACCAGAACAGAGGAAGACATGTCATGGTTAATGTATATTGTAGCTGCAGCAAAGTAGGTAATGTCATGGAAGGATATATATGCAACATGAATCTGGTTCAGGTCATTTAATCCTTGCAGGTCGTCACAAATGAAAATCTGTCATATAAATCTTTAGTAAAGTTTGTATAGAGTTGCATAGTTAGCTACACAAGCTCATTCCTCTAGGAAATTGTTTTTAGAACACAATCTGCTAGCTTATACACTTGATGGTTGATTGAACAAATACACAAGCACATCTCTGAGAATTTTGGTGAAGGATCTGCTAAAGGATTACTTCTGCTAGAATATCAAATTTTGGTGATATCTGCTTGAGTGAATGTTTTGTTTGCATGTTTGTTTAACTAAAGGGTACCGGCAGGATTTTTCTTGAATCAAGGTAAAATATTTGACATTGTCATTAATTAAGGAGAAGTTTTGAGAGTTTTAGCGGAAGGCCGAATTACAAAGCACTACTCTCGCGACATTATATTACTCAGAAATTTTGCCCCCGCCGCGCACCACAGAGAAGCTTCCTATTTGATTTTAGTAACAATCACCCCCACCGGCACCACGATGTTGCGGAAAACACGAGGATTCCACTCATTCCATATTTCCCACCAGATGAGCATCACTAGAGAGATGAGCACCCTCCGAGACTGCGAGATGTTGCAGGTGTTATGTTGCCACCACTCGCTGACAGAATTCATCGCCACCCAATGGGAAGGTTGCACATCAACTAGACCAAGCCAAGCCTTAATCATCACCGCTCCGAAGGTAGCCCCACAGCGATTCGGGCTTCGTGCCTAGCCTGGATCTGCAGCCGACACTCCGATGTTAGATATGGGTAGCTCCTAAGCTGGCGACGTGGTGGCATGGCTACTAGTGGCAGCGGACGGCATGTGGAAAGTGGTGACGGCGGCGGATGGGGGGGAGGGATGTGGACAAGTAGGGTTTCGGTGCTGGCGGTCGACTTAAGCAGCCGGGCTAGGGCACTACGTCACCTGCCGGAGCGGCGCCACGCGGCGCCATCAACCCGACGGAGGAGATGAGCTTCCGACTGACGAGTTTCAGAGTGTTTTCATGTGGGACCCGGCCGTCAGTCCGACGGGGTGGGTCCTTTGTGGCGGCGCCGGTGGCGGTGGATCTTGGGATCCCGTGTCCGGGCTCGTCGCAGGATGCGCGTGGCGGCTGGAGCTTCCTCCGGAGTCGGCGGCGCTTGATGCGGGATCGCGGCGGCGGTTGCCGTTGTATGGGCGATGACAACGGCCGGTGCGATGGTGGGTGCTCCCTATTTTTTAGAAAAGGAGAAGGAACCCCGGCCTCTGCATCTGGACGATGCATACAGCCACTTTATTAACTATTCACACAAGACCTTACAAAGTCATACAACAGTAAGACTAAAGCCACCGTTTAGGCAACATCTGTCGCTACTCCTATCTAGTTGATGTAGGGATGGTGATAGTCTGGGCCTAATACCAAACAGACCTCGCAGCCAAACCTAACATTTAAGACCTGAGGTCCCAACCAGGACGCCTCCCGGGTATGGGGCACCCACCAGTCCGGCGCACTCCTCAACCAGGACGCCTGTCGGGTATGAGGCCGCCGCAATCACCTGCCACCAATCCATCTTCAGTAATGTACTGCTACATCTATCTTGCCCGGTCTAGCTGCCGTCGACGCCACCATGACGCCAGACAACTCCACCATCCTGCGCTCGTCCATCATCACACGCCCACCAGTGAGACCCCGCTGCTCCATGCTGCCGAGACCCGTTGTCGTCGACGCGAGAGAAGGCACGCCACACCACCTCACGCCTCTTCCATCCGGCGCCGCTCCAGAAACGATGCCCCCAATAGGGAACACGACACCACAATGCCGCCATCGTCCAATCTGGTGATCTTAGGATTTCTGCCAGAGCGGCACGAGCAGGTTGACGATAGTTACTTGACGATGCCTTCATGAAGGTAACGACGTAGACGTCGCCATCGCCCGCCATGACCGGAGTCGGCTCGGTTTTCACCGGCGACTATGTCTCCCCAACTCGCCGCTGGTGCTAATAGTGGGATCCAAGATCCGTCACTACCAGCCTGGCCAACCGCCTTCGGTGGAGAAGGTAGCCACCACCACCATGCTCGGGCCAAGACACCCGGAGGTCCTCATGCCGCGAAGATTACCCAGGGAGGATCTCCTCTTGCCGTTGTCGAGACGAGGCGCAGCCGCAGTGGATCTCGATCTAAACCCCTCGGTCCCAGATCAGATCTCATCGTAGCCAAAATCTCATCCGCCAAACGGCCGCCGGAGATCTCCTGGCCCCTGCCAACCCGTTGCGCACTGCCGTTAGAGGAGGAGGGAGATGGACGCCGCTGCCCCCCACGTGTTACCGCCGGCCGAGGACTGTGCCGCCGCCGCCGCCTCACCACAGGGGCTTCGCCCCGCGGCGTCCTCAGCGACGGCAGCAGTAGTGGGAGGCGATGGAGGGGGAGGGCTGAGGGCGGTGTGGACGGGTCTCCCCGGGGGTGTTCTCCCTGTAGCGCACGGAATCGGGGCCGCGGCCCCTCTTCATCAACAGCGGCAGACTCCGGGGTCGTGTGGGCGACTCGGAGTGCGGATCTCGAGATGGTGACGGCCTTCTGAGGCTGGTGGCGGTATGGGACGTCCCTTCCATCAACAGACCGGGTTCGATGCGGCTCGGCAGGTGACACATGAACCTCTCTCGGAGTTGTCGGGTGGTGCCTGTCGTCGGCAGGTGAAGCCACCGGTGGATGTGCTATCGGCGGATGCTACACACGACGTCTTATACGGAGACGTCAAGTCATGCTTGCTACCGGCAGGTGCTGCACGCCGGCTCTGGCAGAGGTGTCAAGTTTAGCCTGTTGTTGTTGGATCAAAGGCGGTCTGACAGTAGCGAGACGCAGGCGGTATGGGACGTCTTTACTTTTGTTGTCTCCTCTGGAGGTTCCAGCTATCGAGGTGTCGGTAGATGGATAAAGGCGGATGGTACAGACAGCTTTAGTGACGAGCTTATGCACTCCGGTGGAAACACAAGATCTCTGATCGGGCTATGTCGTCGTGCACCTGCGTCGTGTCTTTGTTGAAGGTGATGGATTGAAGCTTTGCTTTGGGGATGAGAATCCGAAGTTCAATCTTGTGGTGGACTTGCCATCATCAGCGCATGTGCGGTGATTCCTTCTTGAAGGGGTAGCCTAGGAGTTGTGTATTTTTCGTTTATGTTGTGTCTTGTACCATAGGGTTAGTGGTTATCTGGGGGAGTTACTGTCGCGAGGTATATGGCCTCGGGGTTTGTTTTTCGCTTTTTTCCGGGTCAATGTTGTTGGGCTGCTGGATTTTGCTCTATTAATAATATATGGTTGCATGCATTTCCCATTCTTGACGCGTTAGTAATTTGCAGCCAGTTCTCCAAATTTATTAGCTGCTCTGATGCTCTCTGTGCATTCCAAACTCGCGGAATGTGCGCGTAGGTAATGAACTGCAGGTTATCTTGATTCAGAACTCAATGATAATTCTGTCTCCATAAGAAAACTCCAAGGAATTGGAATGCAACAAAGCTAAACCATTTGGATTTGGAGTTAGGAGTAATTTTTCTTGAAGCCCAAGAACCATTTGGACTCACTCGATTCAGAATCGAAAAGAGGAAAAAGTCGGACAGTTCAGAAAGCTCAAAACTGGAAAAGCTGCGTCGATCCTGCCCTCCTGCCACAGAAACAGAGCATCTTCCCGACTTGACCACCTTGACCACTCACAAGTCACAGCCATCCTCCCCTCCGCTGGCTGGCCCGCCTGCCTATATATCACAGCGCCATCAGCCATTCTTTGGGATTTGTTGGGGTTTTTCCTGTCGTTAATTGTCCAACTAGTCACTACTGGCAGGCGCCACTTTGTGATCTTGCTCTGCTATTTCTTTGCCATGTTACCAAGGTTTGATCTTCAATGCAAGAAAAGGTGGCAATTGAGCTGATCTGAAATGAAGAAACTGAAACCTGAAAAAGCTGCGTCTGCTGCTCCCTCCAGACTGAAAATGCAGCCCACCCGTCCATGCATATGCATGTACTACCTTGACCGATGTGGAGACCAAACCACGGCCGCGTGCCTCATCCTTGCCCCGTACGCTGCATATAAAGTAGGCGCCAAGCCCCCACGGCAATTTCGTTTCAGAAAAGCTCTGTCGCTGTTTCATCCAGTGCCCCGCCAATATCTCCAAAACTCTCCGTGGTCAGGGAATAGAGTGGTGCTAGAGAGATGGATGGTATGCTTGCATCTATGATCTATCCCTCTTGATTAATCGTCCCTGGTTTTTTCCTGCTGTTAGCTTTGTTATGCCCACTATTCTGCTGGAAATTTGTGCTTAAGATCTCCGGGTGAATGTTCTTCCTTGGTTTCTTTTTCTCCGTCTTCCTCGCCGTAGAGCAATCTTGTTTCCATTTGGAGATCTTCCGCGTTCGGATCAGTACAAAACTGGTCGCATCCCCTCTGATTTTCCATGGCAAAGGCTCAATTGGGGGTTTCTTGTCCTTTTTCTTCGGGTCTCGCGCAGTTTTGCCTGCCATGTCACCAAGATTTTGCTCTGCTATTTCCTTGTCATTCCACAAAGATTTGATCATCTTTTTGTTTCTTATCTCAACTTTGAAGGCCGCAATCTGCTGGGTGCTGCAGGAGCTGATCGAGCGAGGCGGAACAAGGTGAAAAAAACCTCCCACATGCACGTTCATAATCGATCTCGAGTTCCTCTGCCAGCGTGTTCTTGCGTTCGCTCCATCTGACTCTGCACGCCATGCTTTTCTGCAGGCCAAGATCGTCAAGATGGCGGTGCGCGCTGGCCATGCTGCTGCTGCTGCTGCTCACGGCGGCGGCGGCGGTCTCCATGGCGCCCGACGGCCCTGCCCGGCTCCACGCCTTGTTCTGCAGCAACCACTTCGTGATGATGTGCGTGCTCTCCCAGATCAACCTGGCCTGTCTTTTCGCGAGGAAGGCCGCTCGGGCGCGGACGCTGGCGGCCCGGCGCTTCTACGCGGTGGGCGCCGCCGCGTGCTTCGTGGAGCTCGCGCTCAAGCCGTACAGGATCCGTCTGCTGGTGAGTCTTTGCGCGGTGTCCGTCTGTTCTCTTCTTTCTCAAGTTTCGGCTTGATGTTGGGCGCTAATGTAATGAACTTGCTCTCGTCGTTTTCGTCAGTGCCACGCGGCTGTGGAGGATGATGCCTAGGTGAGCTGCGCACTTCTGGATTCGGCTGCCGAAGGATTGAAGATGGATCATTTTGGAGTCTGGAGATGCGCCGTTTTGTTTAGTTCCTACTCTGCTACTCTAAGTTAGAAATTTGGAAGGGCCTGTCATAATGGGTTTCAGTTTCAATTTGCCAGTATGCATGTCCGTACTTGGGTACAAGTTTAACTTGCCATTTTGTTGCTGTCTTGTTCCGTTGGGGTTTAGACTGCCTGTCTGTTTGTAGCATGCAGCAGCTTTGGGGTCTAGACTGTCTGTATGAACTTAGACCGGATTTGAATTTGTTTAGCAGAAGCCTTGAAGGTTGGAACCACTTTATATCAGTTCATTTCAATTGTAGCATGTATGCACATGATTTTCTTCTGTGCAATCCCTACTCTTTTTCTGTGCACCCCAAGCCAGGAGTGATGCCAATCTTCTGATACTTCAAGGAGTGGTACCCTGAGCACACAATTTGAAAATAAACTGCAGTTGATGTTGATTCCGAAGTCCGAACAGCATGGTAGTTCTGCCTCCATGACGAAACCGCACGTGCTCAACCAACTCATTTTGAAGATCCTTTCTAGCACTCTCTTGCATTTGGACAAATCTCTTTCTCTTCTCACCTTGGGGGTTCGAGATTGTCTTCACAAAAGTTGACCACTGAGGATATATACCATCAGCTAGATAGTATCCCTTGTTGTACTGGTGGCCGTTGATCTCAAAGTTGACAGATGGGGAGTGGCCTTCTGTAAGCCTTGCGAAGACTGGAGAACGCTGCAGCACGTTGATATCATTGTGAAAACCTGCCATGCCGAAGAAAGAATGACATATCCAAAGATCCTGCGAAGCCACCGCTTCTAATATGAGAGTGCACGGTTTGACATGCCCCTTGTACTGGCTCTGCCAAGCAAATGGGCGGTTCTTCCACTCCCAGTGCATACAATCTATGCTGCCAAGCATGCCTGGAAAGCCTCTAGCTGCGTTGGTCGCCAACAATCTCTCTGTATCAGCGGCAGTTGGCTGCCTCAAGTACTCCGGGCCAAACACCTCGATCATAGCCTGACAGAACTTGTACATTGACATCAGACATGTTGTCTCACTCATACGCACATACTCATCCACTAGATCGCCTGGAATTCCATATGCAAGCATGCGGATGGCCGCGGTGCATTTCTGGTAAGAGGAGAATCCAAGCTTGCCAAGAGCATTCGTCTTGCACTCGAAATATGGGTCATGAGCAACCACTCCCTCTCGCGATTGAACACATGCCTTGCCATTCGAAAACGGCGACGGAATTTATCCGGCTTGAAGAGCAGGGTGTTCGCAAAGTAATCGGCATAGAGCAGGGCGTGGCCTCTCTCCCTGTTGCGGTTCAGGTTGGGAGCATGGCCAGGGAGTGACCCCCTGTACCGAGGAAGCTGCCGATGAATGTGGTCGTGAACGACCAGTGCAGCCACCACAAGATCTTCATCATCCGACGACGAATCGTCCGATGAACAAATGAAGTGGTGGAAGAAAAACTCATCTCCACTGTCCATACCTTTGTGGGAAAAGTGTCGCACACCTTGCGGTCGTGGTGGCAAAGAGGCCGCGATGATCACCTCGATGCAGCAGGGGTGGTTAGCGGCCGGGTACTGGCCGCTCTGGAGCACTCGTCGGAAGGTGCCGCGGCCGCCGTGGTACGTCGCCGGCGGTCGTATCCCCTCTGCCGCCGGCTGCGACGGCGACGGCCAAACCTCCTCCGATCGACGGCCAAAACTACGGCTAAAGCACGGGCGTGGTGGCGGCCATGTCGAGACGTGGTTTGGTATGGACAGCCGGGGGCTGTGCGGTGGGGTGGGGCGGGGAGAGGGGGTGGAAGCGTTGGAAGCGAAGGGACTGCTAGTGTCCCTGACACGCGGGCCACGGGGGGACAAGGGCGTGCGGTGTCGTGGTTCTAAGTCTGATAGTAGAATGGGGATAAGTAGGAGGAGGCAAGATCCTAGCTACGGTGAGGATGTGCACGCAAGATTTACGAGTTCAGGCCCTTCTCAGAGAAAGTAACCGCCCTACGTCTCGGTGCCCGGAGGCTGGTCGATTGGATTATGCGTGAAGTTACAGGGGGTGCGAACCCTTGTCCTAGAGGAGGGGGTGGCTTATATAGAGTGCGCCAGGACCCCAGCCTTCCCCCGTTACATAAGGTTCAATGTACATAAAGAGGAGACATTACTCGTAACGTCAGCAATAAAGCCATATAAATAACCATTAAGACTATGGAGTGAACGCCTGACCGTTGTCATCCTAAGGGACTTTAGATCTTCTGTACTTCGAGTGATTTCTGGTACGGTCGAATGATTATATCTTGGTCGAATGGAATTGGGTTATCCGAGTGGACTGTCTGTTGAGTGGCATGCACTCTGAGGCGGTTTCAGTCGGTGGATGGTGTTGTCCTTTGGATGTCCTTGACTGTCAGGTAATGTCCTCGGGAAGGGTGTCTAAGTCAGGTCTATTACCCTACCCTAGGTATATGTCATCGTCATTAGCCCCCGAATGGTTCAGAGTCCGAGTGGAGATGGAGTTGAAGATGGTTCCGACCCAATTTTTGTGCTTTGGAAGCATTTTACTTGGGTTGGTGAACCATGCAGAAACTTCGACCTCATTTTCAGTCGCTTTGATCCATTCCGAGGTTGTCGAGTGAACTTTGTTGATAAGCTTCGAGTGTTGATATGGAATAAAATCTTCGGCGCGATTGACTGCACTGCCATTCCCGGATCTCACGGGATTTGAAATTTGGGGAAGCGCGCGGGGCGGAGAGGACCGCAGTAAACGGAGCGGATTGGGCAGGGACGCCTCGATTCTCATGCCACCTTTTTCGCCACGTACCGAGCGCGTGACTGTTGCGGGATTTGACAGGATTGCTTGGGCCCACGAGTCAGTCACTCGGGAGTAGGCCCATATAAGACATCGGGGCCGGTGTACTTTGCGCAGTGCGCCCCATTTCTCTTCTTCCTCCTCTGCTTCTCCACTGCGTCCGCCTCCACCCTCGACGCCGCCGCCCCACCCGAGCACAGCCTGCTGCGATGGGGAAGGACAAGACGGCGGCTCTGGAGCGTGCGAAGAAGGTGACGACGAAGGCGAAGGGCAAGAAGACGAGTCGGGGAGGGTCGTCGTCAAGATCTGGCTTGCCACGTGGCTGGATCCAGGGCGACAGGATTCGATCCACGATCCAGCAGGAGGATCTGGTCAAAGGAGGCTTGATTGCCCATGGTTCCTGGAGGCTTCCGGGAGACGAGACCGAGCTGCAGCCGCAGGAGGGTGAGTGTTTCCTCCTTGCGACTCATGTCGACCGCGGTTTCTCTTTGCCCCCCCATCCTTTCTTCCGGGGTTTTCTAAACTTTTTTGGAGCCCAACTTCATCACTTTTCTCCCAACACTATCACATACCTCGCTGCATTCGTGTCCATGTGTGAGAACTTTCTGGTCTGTCGACCACACTAGGGTCTCTTCAAACACATCTTCACTTGTCGTCCCCAGTCTGTGAAAAAGGCTAATCCGAGTGATGAGAGGACGCACGTGATCCAGATGTGTGGAGGTCTAGGGATCCAGATGAGGGGTAAAAGCACTTTCCCCACTATGATTCTTGCCGATTCAGTTAGAGGGTATCAGTCGACCTGGTTTTACTGTAAGGACCAACCGACCCCTGGTCAGTCGACTGGCCTTCCTCCGTTTTCCATGGAGCGAGTTGAGAAGCCCTCTCCCTTGAAAGTGACTCCATCTGAGAAAGTGGAGGTGAATATGTTGGTTGAGCGAGTAGTCCAACTTGTCCGCGATGGTGTGACTGGCATGGACTTGCTAGAGGTGTTTCTCAGTCGACGCATCCAACCACTCCAAGCTCGCGATCATCCAATGTGGATGTACTCGGGTATTGATGACAGCACTCGGATCCACCCGGAGGAAGTTGACGAGGAGATGGTGGCGCAGTGGTTGCAGGGCATCACTGGCAACAAGGACAACCTCAGTGGGTCCAGGAGAATTCCTCCACTCGACAACACCAGTGAACCAGACAAGGTCTGACCTTCACTTCCGAGTATCCTTTTGTTCTGATATGTAATTGTTCCCAAAACTAACTGATATCTGTTCAACTCTGTGCCTTGCATATTTACACTGAGATGTACTCGATGCCCAACGGAGAGCAGGAGCAGGAAGGAGAGGTGAGCGGAGGCGACTGGCAATCTGATGGGGGAGAAGACGAGGAAAGTGACGAATCAAGCAGTGGTGATGAAGTCGACTCCCCCCCTCACATCAAAAGACGTTCTAAGCATACCCATGACCCAGCAAGTGTCCGTGGCAAAGTGACTGCACCAACTAGACAGACTTCAAAGTGCACTCGGACATCTTCTCCTGTGCCGACTTAGAAGGCTCCGAAGCAGCCCAAAGTTGCACCATCAAAGCCCCGGAAGGCCTTGCCCAAGATCAAGGTTAACGTTCCCGTTGCCTCTGCGTAAGTGTTTGGTCTTCACTCTTTGCTCAGGGAGTCTTATATTGGTTGTCCACTCATCCTCTTGCTTGACCGTGTGAATCTTGGAATTTGCAGTGTTGCTACCTCTGGGACTTCCATTTATAAAGAGGTGATGATGAGGAGATGGAAGACGCGGTCACATCCAACGCGAGTATGACTCTTTTCATCTTGTCTTTACTTTGCCAACCACTTTGACGGTCGACTGAACTCTTGCGGTCGATTCCTTTGCAGCTCCGCCAAATGTTATTGAACTTCTAGACGATGACGAAGATGTGCCACAGAAACCCACGGGAAGGAGGGGCAGGACTTCGGGCAGGAGGGCACCAGCTAGCAAGACGCCCCAGTCGACACCGGCAACGGAACCAGCGATCCAGCAGTCCAGAGACCTCAACCGAGCTTCTGTTACTTTTGTGATTCCATTGTCGAGTGCACATCCTTCAGCATCGAGTGCACAGGCCCATGTTTCATCTGTGCAACCCCATGCCTCAGACTCTCAAGCTGCTGCGGCTGATCCACCGTCTCCACTTTTCACCGCCTATCATGTCCCAGAGGACCAAGTGAGTGCTGCCAAGGAAGCCATACGCCAGGCAGGCCTTATGATGGAGCAGATGAAAGTGGTGCGCGAGGCCAGTCAGGCTGCCTATGACGCCAGCTCAGCACTCCAGGCCAATGTCCAGGCTAGTTGATTTCCGACTAATCTTTTACGCTTGTTCTGTTAGGATATGCTACCTGAAAACCTTTATTGTGCATCTATTTGTCAGACTGCACTTTGCATCTATACACCCACTGGGTGTTTCAATTTTCGTTGAGTAGTTTTTTCACTTGAGTCAAATAGGTTGTGTCGATTGTATCTTTGAACTAGTGGGGGCCGTCGAATGTATGATTCGGTGGGGGTCTTGATAAAAATGTCTTTTTTCAGTTCTTCCACTCGGTCTTAGACAGGTCTGGTCGAGTGGAACCAGTGGGGGCACGCTGAGTGCACCCACTGGGTGCAGTCCCCGAGACCGCGGTCAACTGCGGGCAGTCGGTTGTGGTCTGAGAATAACTGTTGCTTCTCCTTCTTCTCTTTTTTGACATTCTTTCACTCGGTCTGGGCGGACCTTGTCGAGTGGAACCTGGACCAGTGGGGGCATGCTGAGTGCACCCACTGGGCGTAGTCCCCGAGACTACTGTTGAATGTTTGATTCGGCAGTAGTCTTAGAACTAACTTTATTGCTCGGAAGCAACCAAACTTTGTTTCTGTCGACTGACCGTCCTCTGACCACAGAAATCTTGCGAACTTGGAGCCTGGTTTGCTGACTTGGATCAGAAGCATACCAGCTCAATCTTGATCTGGAGTTGGCCAAGGAGAACTTGCAGAAGGCTAAGGATGATGCTGCTGGTATGGAAAACTTGTCGACTGATTCTCTTCTGGACCGAGTGTTATTTCCTCCTTCTGAACCGAGCATTATTTCTTTCAGAAAAAATGAAGCAGGCTCTAGATTAGAAGGACCTTGATCTTGCCGCGGCGCAAAAAACGACGCAAGAGAAAACAGCACTTGCCGATAAGAAGCTGGCTTTAGTCGGGAAGTTAGAAGAAGAAAATGCCAAGCTGAAGACTGCTCTTGACGAAGCTAACAAGGAGGTGACGCGACTGAAGAAGGACAAGGGAGCTCTGACCGACAAAGTTGGTGATCTCACTCAAAGGAGGAACGAGCTGGAGGTCTATCTGGGAGGGCTCGCAAAGAAATTGTTCCTTATTCTTGAAGGTATTTTCCCCTTCCGACTGATTTGCTATTGTCGACTTGTCCTACATCTGTCGATTCACCATTCATCTGTGGGTGCAGAGTTCTGCCAGAACTTCGAGGAAGAGACTGGGCGAATTGAAACGAGCTTGGACCCCATCAACTCCCCCATTAAGGATGAAGCTGCCATGAACGTGCTCCGACTTGAGTCTCGCCTTTCCAGCGCCGTGGACTATCTTGCACGACTGAAAGTGGCGGTGTCACGGATTGATACTGCACTCTGGCCAAGGGAGACATTCCAGAATGGTCTTGAGTCTCTGATGACTCGACTTAACGAGATACCTGGTCGAGTGCAGGAATGGAAGAAGTCATATACTCGCTTTGGCGCTGACGTGGCTCTGTCTCTGGTTCGCGTCCACTGCAAAGAAGCCAAGGAAGAGAAGCTTGCAGCGATTAAGGTCGCCAACACCAAGAAACTCGACTTCCAGTCCTTTATGGAGACTTTTATTGCTGCTGCTACTCGCATTGCAGATGGAATCGACCTGGATGAATTCGTCGAGCCTGCCAGCCCTCCTCCTGCGGAGTAAACAAACTTTTATGATCCAATTAAATTTGCCTCGGTATGTCGAGTGGTTTTGTAACCGTTAAAATCCTTCGAGTCTGATGCCCGAGTGCTTTAATCTGCAGTCTGGAACCTCGTGGGATTTATCTGAACTTGGTTTTTCCTTGAATATGTTTGCCTTTGTTTCTGAGTGGAACTTGTATCTTCACTCGGAACAGACTTTTGTACCTATGATGCAATTCTGAGGGGAGGGTCGCGGATGACCTGCACCTCGTCGTTCTTGCAGATCGGGGTGGAGCGCACATTGTATTTGTGGCACAACTCTGAGGAGAAGGTCGCGGACGACCTGCACCTCGTCGTCCTTGCGGATCTGGATGGAGCGCACATTGTATTTGTGGCACAGCTCTCAGGAGAAGGTCACGGGCGACCTGCACCACGTCGTCCTTACGGATCTGGATAGAGCACACATTGTATTTGTGGCACAGCTCTGATGAGAAGGTCGCGGACGACCTGCACCTTGTCATCCTCGCGGATCAGGATGGAGCGTGTGGCCAAGTCCCCGAGCGAGAGAATCGTTCTTCACTAGGAGCGTGTTTTAACTTAGGCGAGTACGGAACTGCAGCTAAGCCCCCGAGTGAGAGGGTTGCTCTTCACTCGGCGGGATTTTTTCAAACTTAGGCGAGTACGGAACTGCAACTAAGCCCCCGACTGAGAGGGTTGCTCGTCACTCGATGGGATTTTGTCAAACTTAGGCGAGTACGGAACTGCAGCTAAGCCCCCGAGTGAGAGGGTTGCTCTTTACTCGATGGGATTTTTTCAAACTTAGGCGAGTACGGAACTGCAGCTAAGCCCCCGAGTGAGAGGGTTGCTCTTCACTCGGTGGGATTTTTTTCAAACTTAGGCGAGTACGGAACTGCAGCTAAGCCCCCGAGTGAGAGGGTTGTGAAGGAAATATGCCCTAGAGGCAATAATAAAGTTATTATTTATTTCCTTATTTCATGATAAATGTTTATTATTCATGCTAGAACTGTATTAACCGGAAACATAATACCTGTGTGAATACATAGACAAACAGAGTGTCACTAGTATGCCACTACTTGACTAGCTCGTTGATCAAAGATGGTTATGTTTCCTAGCCATAGACATGAGTTGTCATTTGATTAACGGGATCACATTATTAGGAGAATGATGTGATTGACTTGACCCATTCAGTTAGCTTAGCACTTGATCGTTTAGTATGTTGCTATTGCTTTCTTCATGACTTATACGTGTTCCTATGACTATGAGATTATGCAACTCCCGTTTACCGGAGGAACACTTTGTGTGCTACCAAACGTCACAACGTAACTGGGTGATTATAAAGGTGCTCTACAGGTGTCTCCGAAGGTACTTGTTGGGTTGGCGTATTTCGAGATTAGGATTTGTCACTCCGATTGTCGGAGAGGTATCTCTGGGCCCTCTCGGTAATGCACATCACTTAAGCCTTGCAAGCATTGCAACTAAAGAGTTTGTTGCAAGATGATGTATTACGGAACGAGTAAAGAGACTTGCCGGTAACGAGATTGAACTAGGTATTGAGATACCGACGATCGAATCTCGGGCAAGTAACATACCGATGACAAAGGGAACAACGTATGTTGTTATGCGGTCTGACCGATAAAGATCTTCGTAGAAAATTTGGGAGCCAATATGAGCATCCAGGTTCCGCTATTGGTTATTGACCGGGGACGTGTCTCGGTCATGTCTACATAGTTCTCGAACCCATAGGGTCCGCACGCTTAACGTTACGATGACAGTTATATTATGAGTTTATATGTTTTGATGTACCGAAGGTTGTTCGGAGTCCCGGATGTGATCACGGACATGACGAGGAGTCTCGAAATGGTCGAGACATAAAGATTGATATATTGGACGACTATATTCGGACACCGGAAATGTTCCGGGTGATTTCGGAGAAAACCGGAGTGCCGGAGGGTTACCGGAACCCCCCCCGGAGAAGTAATGGGCCTTATGGGCCTTAGTGGAGAGAGAGAGGGGCAGCCAGGAGGGGCCGCGCGCCCCCTCCCCTCTGGTCCGAATTGGACTAGGAGAGGGGGGGCGGCGCCCCCCTTTCCTTCTCCCTCTCCCCCTTCCTTTCCCCCTCCTAGTAGGAGTAGGAAAGAGGGGAGTCCTACTCCTACTAGGAGGAGGACTCCTCCTCCTGGCGCGCCAACAAGGGCCGGCCGGCCTCCCCCTTGCTCCTTTATATACGGGGGCAGGGGGCACCTCATAGACACAACAATTGATCTATTGATCTCTTAGTCGTGTGCGGTGCCCCCCTCCACCATATTACACCTCGATAATATCGTAGCGGTGCTTAGGCGAAGCCCTGCGTCGGTAGAACATCATCATCGTCACCACGCCGTCGTGCTGACGAAACTCTCCCTCAACACTCGGCTGGATCGGAGTTCGAGGGACGTCATCGAGCTGAACGTGTGCTGAACTCGGAGGTGCCGTACGTTCGGTAGTTAATCGGTCGGATCGTGAAGATGTACGACTACATAAACCGCGTTGTGTTAACGCTTCCGCTTTCGGTCTACGAGGGTACGTGGACAACACTCTCCCCTCTCGTTGCTATGCATCACCATGATCTTGCGTGTTCGTAGGAAATTTTTGAAATTACTACGTTCCCCAACAGTGGCATCCGAGCCTGGTTTTATGCGTTGATGTTATGCACGAGTAGAACACAAGTGAGTTGTGGGCGATATAAGTCATACTGCTTACCAGCATGTCATACTTTGGTTCGACGGTATTGTGAGATGAAGCGGCCCGGACCGACATTACGCGTACGCTTACGCGAGACCGGTTTCACCGTTGCGAGCACTCGTTGCTTAAAGGTGACCGGCGGGTGTCTGGCTCTCTCACTTTAGTTGAACCGAGTGTGGCTACGCCCGGTCCTTGCGAAGGTTAAAACAGCACCAACTTGACAAACTATCGTTGTGGTTTTGATGCGTAGGTAAGAACGGTTCTTGCTAAGCCCGTAGCAGCCACGTAAAACTTGCAACAACAAAGTAGACGACGTCTAACTTGTTTTTGCAGGGCATGTTGTGATGTGATATGGTCAAGACATGATACTGAATTTTATTGTATGAGATGATCATGTTTTGTAACCGAGTTATCGGCAACTGGCAGGAGCCATATGGTTGTCACTTTATTGTATGCAATGCAATCACCATGTAATTGTTTTACTCTATCTCTAAGCGGTAGCGATAGTCGTAGAAGCAATAGTTGGCGAGACGACAACGATGCTTCGATGGAGATCAAGGTGTCACGCCGATGACGATGGTGATCATGACGGTGCTTCGGAGATGGAGATCACAAGCACAAGATGATGATGGCCATATCATATCACTTATATTGATTGCATGTGATGTTTATCTTTTATGCATCTTATCTTGCTTTGATTGACGGTAGCATTATAAGATGATCCTTCACTAAATTATCAAAGTATAAGTGTTCTCCCTGAGTATGCACCGTTGCGAAAGTTCTTCGTGCTGAGACACCACGTGATGATCGGGTGTGATAGGCTCTACGTTCAAATACAACGGGTGCAAAACAGTTGCACACGCGGAATACTCAGGTTAAACTTGACGAGCCTAGCATATAACAGATATGGCCTCGGAACACGGAGACCGAAAGGTCGAGCGTGAATCATATAGTAGATATGATCAACATAGTGATGTTCACCGTTGAAACTACTCCATCTCACGTGATGATCGGACATGGTTTAGTTGATATGGATCACGTGATCACTTAGAGGATTAGAGGGATGTCTATCTAAGTGGGAGTTCTTAAGTAATATGATTAATTGAACTTGAATTTATCATGAACTTAGTACCTGATAGTATCTTGCTTGTCTATGTTAATTGTAGATAGATGGCCCGTGCTGTTGTTCCGTTGAATTTTAATGCGTTCCTTGAGAAAGCAAAGTTGAAAGATGATGGTAGCAATTACACGGACTGGGTCCGTAACTTGAGGATTATCCTCATTGCTGCACAGAAAAATTACGTCCTGGAAGCACCGCTAGGTGTACCACCTGCGCCAGCAACTGCAGACATTGTGAATGCCTGGCAGTCACGTGTTGATGACTACTCGATAGTTCAGTGTGCCATGTTTTACGGCTTAGAACCAGGTCTTCAACGACGTTTTGAACGTCATGGAGCATATGAGATGTTCCAGGAGTTGAAGTTAATATTTCAAGCAAATGCCCGGATTGAGAGATATGAAGTCTCCAATAAGTTCTACAGCTGCAAGATGGAAGAGAATAGTTCTGTCAGTGAGCATATACTCAAAATGTCTGGGTATAACAATCACTAGATTCAACTGGGAGATAATCTTCCGGATGATAGCGTCATTGATAGAATTCTTCAATCACTGCCACCAAGCTACAAGAGCTTCGTGATGAACTATAATATGCAAGGGATGGATAAGACGATTCCCGAACTCTTCGCAATGCTAAAGGATGCGGAGGTAGAAATCAAAAAGGAGCATCAAGTGTTGATGGTCAATAAGACCACTAGTTTCAAGAAAAAGGGTAAAGGGAAGAAGAAGGGGAACTTCAAGAAGAACAGCAAACAAGTTGCTGCTCAGGAGAAGAAACCCAAGTCTGGACCTAAGCCTGAGACTGAGTGCTTCTACAACAAGCAGACTGGTCACCGGAAGCGAAACTGCCCCAAGTATTTGGCGGATAAGAAGGATGGCAAAGTGAACAAAGGTATATGTGATATACATGTTATTGATGTGTACCTTACTAATGCTCGTAGTAGCACCTGGGTATTTGATACTGGTTCTGTTGCTAATATTTGCAACTCGAAACAGGGGCTACGGATTAAGCGAAGATTGGCTAAGGACGAGGTGACGATGCGCGTGGGAAATGGTTCCAAAGTCGATGTGATCGCGGTCGGCACGCTACCTCTACATCTACCTTCGGGATTAGTTATAGACCTAAATAATTGTTATTTGGTGCCAGCGTTAAGCATGAACATTATATCTGGATCTTGTTTGATGCGAGACGGTTATTCATTTAAATCAGAGAATAATGGTTGTTCTATTTATATGAGTAATATCTTTTATGGTCATGCACCCTTGAAGAGTGGTCTATTTTTGTTGAATCTCGATAGTACTGATACACATATTCATAATATTGAAGCCAAAAGATGCAGAGTTGATAATGATAGTGCAACTTATTTGTGGCACTGCCGTTTAGGTCATATCGGTGTAAAGCGCATGAAGAAACTCCATACTGATGGACTTTTGGAACCACTTGATTATGAATCACTTGGTACTTGCGAACCGTGCCTCATGGGCAAGATGACTAAAACACCGTTCTCCGGAACTGTGGAGAGAGCAACAGATTTGTTGGAAATCATACATACAGATGTATGTGGTCCGATGAATATTGAGGCTCGTGGCGGATATCGTTATTTTCTCACCTTCACAGATGATTTGAGCAGATATGGGTATATCTACTTAATGAAACATAAGTCTGAAACATTTGAAAAGTTCAAAGAATTTCAGAGTGAAGTTGAAAATCATCGTAACAAGAAAATAAATTTCTACGATCTGATCGTGGAGGAGAATATTTGAGTTATGAGTTTGGTCTTCATTTGAAACAATGCGGAATAGTTTCGCAACTCACGCCACCCGGAACACCACAGCGTAATGGTGTGTCCGAACGTCGTAATCGTACTTTACTAGATATGGTGCGATCTATGATGTCTCTTACTGATTTACCGCTATCGTTTTGGGGTTATGCTTTAGAGACGGCTGCATTCACGTTAAATAGGGCACCATCAAAATCCGTTGAGACGACGCCTTATGAACTGTGGTTTGGCAAGAAACCAAAGTTGTCGTTTCTTAAAGTTTGGGGCTGTGATGCTTATGTGAAAAAACTTCAACCTGATAAGCTCGAACCCAAATCGGAGAAATGTGTCTTCATAGGATACCCAAAGGAAACTGTTGGGTACACCTTCTATCATAGATCCGAAGGAAAAACTTTTGTTGCTAAATTCGGAATTTTTCTGGAGAAGGAGTTTCTCTCGAAAGAAGTGAATGGGAGGAAAGTAGAACTTGATGAGGTAACTGTACCTGCTCCCTTATTGGAAAGTATTTCATCACAGAAACCAGTTTCCGCGACGCCTACACCAATTAGTGAGGAAGTTAATGATGATGATGAAACTTCAGATCAAGTTATTACTGAACCTCGTAGGTCAACCAGAGTAAGATCCGCACCAGAGTGGTACGGTAATCCTGTTCTGGAGGTTATGTTACTAGACCATGACGAACCTACGAACTATGAAGAAGCGATGGTGAGCCCAGATTCCGCAAAATGGCTTGAGGCCATGAAATCCGAGATGGGATCCATGTATGAGAACAAAGTATGGACTTTGGTTGACTTGCCCGATGATCGGCAAGCCATCGAAAATAAATGGATCTTCAAGAAGAAGACGGACGCTGACGGTAATGTTACTGTCTATAAAGCTCGACTTGTTGCGAAAGGTTTTCGACAAGTTCAAGGGATTGACTACGGTGAGACCTTCTCACCCGTAGCGATGCTTAAGTCTGTCCGAATCATGTTAGCAATTGCCGCATTTTATGATTATGAAATTTGGCAAATGGATGTCAAAACTGCATTCCTGAATGGATTTCTGGAAGAAGAGTTGTATATGATGCAACCGGAAGGTTTTGTCGATCCAAAGGAAGCTAACAAAGTGTGCAAGCTCCAGCGATCCATTTATGGACTGGTGCAAGCCTCTCGGAGTTGGAATAAACGCTTTGATAGTGTGATCAAAGCATTTGGTTTTATACAGACTTTTGGAGAAGCCTGTATTTACAAGAAAGTGAGTGGGAGCTCTGTAGCATTTCTGATATTATATGTGGATGACATATTGCTGATTGGAAATGATATAGAATTTCTGGATAGCATAAAGGGATACTTGAATAAGAGTTTTTCAATGAAAGACCTCGGTGAAGCTGCGTATATATTGGGCATCAAGATTTATAGAGATAGATCAAGACGCTTAATTGGACTTTCACAAAGCACATACCTTGACAAAGTTTTGAAAAAGTTCAAAATGGATCAAGCAAAGAAAGGGTTCTTGCCTGTGTTACAAGGTGTGAAATTGAGTAAGACTCAATGCCCGACCACTGCAGAAGATAGAGAGAAGATGAAAGATGTTCCCTATGCTTCAGCCATAGGCTCTATCATGATATGCAATGATGTGTACCAGACCTAATGTATGCCTTGCTATAAGTCTAGCAGGAAGGTACCAAAGTAATCCAGGAGTGGATCACTGGACAGCGGTCAAGAACATCCTGAAATACCTGAAAAGGACTAAGGCTATGTTTCTCGTTTATGGAGGTGACAAAGAACTCATCGTAAATGGTTACGTCGATGCAAGCTTTGACACTGATCCGGACGATTCTAAATCGCAAACTGGATACGTGTTTACATTGAACGGTGGAGCTGTCAGTTGGTGCAGTTCTAAACAAAGCGTCGTGGCGGGATCTACATGTGAAGCGGAGTACATAGCTGCTTCGGAAGCAGCAAATGAAGGAGTCTGGATGAAGGAGTTCATATCCGATCTAGGTGTCATACCTAGTGCATCGGGTCCAATGAAAATCTTTTGTGACAATACTGGTGCAATTGCCTTAGCAAAGGAATCCAGATTTCACAAGAGAACCAAGCACATCAAAAGACGCTTCAATTCCGTCCGGGATTTAGTCCAGGTGGGAGACATAGAAATTTGCAAGATACATACGGATCTGAATGTTGCAGACCCGTTGACTAAGCCTCTTCCACGAGCAAAACATGATCAGCACCAAGGCTCCATGGTGTAAGAATCATTACTGTGTAATCTAGATTATTGACTCTAGTGCAAGTGGGAGACTGAAGGAAATATGCCCTAGAGGCAATAATAAAGTTATAATTTATTTCCTTATTTCATGATAAATGTTTATTTTTCATGCTAGAATTGTATTAACCGGAAACATAATACCTGTGTGAATACATAGACAAACAGAGTGTCACTAGTATGCCTCTACTTGACTAGCTCGTTGATCAAAGATGGTTATGTTTCCTAGCCATAGACATGAGTTGTCATTTGATTAACGGGATCACATTATTAGGAGAATGATGTGATTGACTTGACCCATTCCGTTAGCTTAGCACTTGATCGTTTAGTATGTTGCTATTGCTTTCTTCATGACTTATACATGTTCCTAGGACTATGAGATTATGCAACTCCCGTTTAACGGAGGAACACTTTGTGTGCTACCAAACGTCACAACGTAACTGGGTGATTATAAAGGTGCTCTACAGGTGTCTCCGAAGGTACTTGTTGGGTTGGCGTATTTCGAGATTAGGATTTGTCACTCCGATTGTCGGAGAGGTATCTCTAGGCCCTCTCGGTAATGCACATCACTTAAGCCTTCCAAGCATTGCAACTAAAGAGTTTGTTGCAAGATGATGTATTACGGAACGAGTAAAGAGACTTGCCGGTAACGAGATTGAACTAGGTATTGAGATACCGACGATCGAATCTCGGGCAAGTAACATACCGATGACAAAGGGAACAACGTATGTTGTTATGCGGTCTGACCGATAAAGATCTTCGGAGAATATGTGGGAGCCAATATGAGCATCCAGGTTCCGCTATTGGTTATTGACCGGAGACGTGTCTCGGTCATGTCTACATAGTTCTCGAACCCGTAGGGTCCGCACGCTTAACGTTACGATGACAGTTATATTATGAGTTTATATGTTTTGATGTACCGAAGGTTGTTCGGAGTCCCGGATGTGATCACGGACATGACGAGGAGTCTCAAAATGGTCGAGACATAAAGATTGATATATTGGACGACTATATTTGGACACCGGAAATGTTTCGGGTGATTTCGGAGAAAACCGGAGTGCCGGAGGGTTACCGGAACCCCCCGGGAGAAGTAATGGGCCTTATGGGCCTTAGTGGAGAGAGAGAGGGGCAGCCAGGAGGGGCCGCGTGCCCCCTCCCCCTCTAGTCCGAATTGGACTAGGAGAGGGGGGGCGGCGCCCCCCTTTCCTTCTCCCTCTCCCCCTTCCTTTCCCCCTCCTAGTAGGAGTAGGAAAGAGGGGAGTCCTACTCCTACTAGGAGGAGGACTCCTCCTCCTGGCGCGCCAACAAGGGCCGGCCGGCCTCCCCCTTTCTCCTTTATATACGGGGGCAGGGGGGCACCCCATAGACACAACAATTGATCTATTGATCTCTTAGCCGTGTGCGGTGCCCCCCTCCACCATATTACACCTCGATAATATCGTAGCGGTGCTTAGGCGAAGCCCTGCGACGGTAGAACATCATCATCGTCACCACGCCGTCGTGCTGACGAAATTCTCCCTCAACACTCGGCTGGATTGGATTTCGAGGGACGTCATCGAGCTGAATGTGTGCTGAACTCGAAGGTGTCGTACGTTCGGTACTTGATCGGTCGGATCGTGAAGACGTACGACTACATCAACCGCGTTGTGTTAACGCTTCCGCTTTCGGTCTACGAGGGTACGTGGACAACACTCTCCCCTCTCGTTGCTATGTATCACCATGATCTTGCGTGTTCGTAGGAAAATTTTGAAATTACTACGTTCCCCAACAGGTTGCTCTTCACTCGGTGGGAGTTTTTCAAACTTCGGCGAGTACGGAACTGCAGCTAAGCCCCCGAGTGAGAGGGTTGCTCTTCATTCGGTGGGATTTTTTCAAACTTAGGCGAGTACGGAACTGCAGCTAAGCCCTCGAGTGAGAGGGTTGCTCTTCACTCGGTGGGATTTTTTTAAACTTAGGCGAGTACGGAACTTCAGCTAAGCCCCCGAGTGAGAGGGTTGCTCTTCACTCAGTGGGATTTTTTCAAACTTAGGCGAGTACGGAACTGCAGCTAAGCCCCCGAGTGAGAGGGTTGCTCCTCACTCGGTGAGATTTTTTCAAACTTAGGCGAGTACGGAACTGCAGCTAAGCCCCAGAGTGAGAGGGTTGCTCTTCACTCGATGGGATTTTTTCAAACTTAGGCGAGTACGGAACTGCAGCTAAGCCCCCGAGTGAGAGGGTTGCTCTTCACTCGGTGGGATTTTTTCAAACTTAGGCGAGTACGGAACTGCAGCTAAGCCCCCGAGTGAGAGGGTTGCTCTTCACTCGGTGGGATTTTTTCAAACTTAGGCGAGTACGGAACTGCAGCTAAGCCCCCGAGTGAGAGGGTTGCTCTTCACTCGGTGGGATTTTTTCAAACTTAGGCGAGTACGGAACTGCACCTAAGCCCTCGAGTGAGAGGGTTGCTCTTCACTCGGTGGGATTTTTTTCAAACTTAGGCAAGTACGGAACTGCAGCTAAGCCTCCGAGTGAGAGGTTTGGTCTTCACTCGGTGAGATTTTATTTCTGAAACTTAGGCGAATCAGGTTCGCGGCTAAGCCGCTGAGTGAGAGGATTGCTCTTTACTCGGTAGGATTTTATTTCTGAAACTTAGGCGAATCAGGTTCACAGCTAAGCCATCCAGTGGGGGTTTTTAAACATATGCATATGAAACAACAATCACTTAGGAGACTGTAAAACTACTTCTTTGATAAACAAACTGAAAGGTACTTCTTATTACATCTCATCAATGTGAATGTTTAAGTATAAAAATGGCGGAGCAGCTCCGCATTCCAAGCGCGTGGCTCGTCTTTCTTGTGTTCCACATCGTACAGTTGGTACGCTCCATTGTGGAGCACCTTGGTGATGATGAAGGGGCCTTCCCAAGCAGGAGCAAGCTTGTGAGGCCGTTGCGGATCCACTCAGAGCATGAGGTCTCCTTCCTGAAATGCTCGACCTCTCACGTTTCTGGCATGCAATCGACGGAGATCTTGCTGATAAATGGTCGACCTGATTCGGGCCATCTCTCTTTCCTCTTCCAGAAGATCGACAACATCTTGTTGGGCTTGCTCTGCTTCGGCTTCTGAGAGAAGTTCTACTCGGCGAGCATTGTGAAGTAAATCAGACGGTAGCACAGCTTCAGCTCCATAGACCATGAAGAAGGGACTCCGACCAGTCGACCGATTTGGTGTTGTTCTTAGACCCCACAGTACTGATGGTAACTCGTCTACCCAGGCACCCGCCGCATGCTTGAGGTCACGCATCAACCTGGGTTTCAACCCTTGGAGGATCAAACCATTTGCTCTTTCTGCTTGTCCATTCGACTGCGGGTGAGCGACTGAAGCATAGTCGACCCGAGTGCCTTGGGAAGCACAGAAAGCCCTGAACTCATCTGAATCAAAGTTTGAACCGTTGTCCGTGATGATGATATGCGGGACCCCATATCTGAATGTTAACTCTCTGATGAAGCTGACGGCGGTACTTGAGTCGAGGTTTTTGATGGGTTTGGCTTCAATCCATTTAGTGAACTTGTCGACTGCAACAAGCAGATGAGTGAAGCCACTCCTGCCAGTCCTCAGAGGTCCAACCATATCCAATCCCCAAATAGCAAAGGGCCTGACAAGTGGAATGGTCTTCAGGGCTGACGCAGGCTTGTGAGACATGTTGGAGTAGAACTGACAGCCTTCACACTTGTCGACTATGTCTTTTGCCATTTCATTTGCTCACGGCCAGTAGAATCCCGCTCGGTATGCTTTGGCCACAATGGTCCGAGAGGACGCATGGTGGCCACAGGTCCCCGAGTGAATGTCGTTGAGAATCATTCGACCTTCTTCTGGCATGATGCACCGCTGAGCAACTCCAGTAACACTCTCTCTGTAAAGATGTCCACCTATTACGGTGAAGGCTTTGGATCGACGGACAACCTGACGTGCCCCATCTTCATCTTCTGGAAGCTCTTTCCCAAGAATATATGCAATGTATGGTACTGTCCAATCAGGAATGACGATCAAAACCTCCATGATCAAGTCGACCACGGCTAGAATCTCGACCTCAGTCGGATCGGTAGGACTTTTTGGTTGTGGGGGTTCTTCTGTGAAAGGATCCTCTTGAACTGATGGTGTGTGAAGATTTTCTAAGAACACATTGCTGGGAATGGGGTCCCGCTTGGAACCTATCTTTGTCAGGTCATCAGCTGCTTGGTTCTTCAATCGGGGTATAAGGTGGAGCTCTAACCCTTCAAACTTCTTTTCCAACATTCTCACTGCATTGCAATAGCCAGTCATAGCTGGGCTCCTGATGTCCCACTCCTTCATCACTTGATTGACCACTAAATCTGAGTCACCATAAACCATTAGGCGACAGACGCCGAGTGAAATGGCCATACGCAACCCATACAGAAATGCCTCATTCAGCTTCATTGTTGGAGGAATCAAAGTGAATCTGGAGAACATAACTGAGTCTGTCGCCTCGCGGGGATACCAGGACTACTCCAGCACCAGAACCATTCAGCATCTTGGATCCATCAAAGAACATAGTCCAATGTTCCGAGTGAATTTGAGTCGGTTGTTGCTGCTCAATCCACTCGGCGAGGAAATCTGCTATTGCTTGGGACTTGATTGCTTTCTTTGCCTCAAACTTGATATCCAACGGAAGGAGTTCAATTGCCCACTTTGCCACTCGACCAGTTGCATCTCTGTTGTTCAGAATTTCTGACAATGGAGCATCGCTGACGACTGTAATCGAATGATCTGAGAAATAATGTGCAACCTTCTTTGTGGTTAAATAAATCCCATAAACAAGCTTGTGATAATGCGGATATCTCTAATTGGATGGAGTCAAGACTTCAGAAATATAGTACACTGGGCGCTGAACTTTGTAGGATTTACCTTCTTCTTCCCGCTCGACCGTGAGTACTGTGCTGACAACTTGTCCAGTGGCTGCAATATAAAGCAGTAAGGGCTCTTTGCTGATTGGGGCAGCGAGCACCGGCTGGGTGGAAAGCAGGGCTTTGAGCTCTGCAAACGTTGCGTCAGCTTCAGGAGTCCAGTCGAACTTTTCAGATTTCTTCATTAGTCGGTAAAGAGGCAATGCCTTTTCACCGAGACGAGAAATGAATCAACTCAAAGCGGCCAAGCAACCGATAAGCTTCTGAATGTCGTGTACGCGTACATGGCATTTCATTCGGAGGATTGCACCAACTTTCTCTGGGTTTGCATCGATCCCACGTTCAGAAACGAGGAAACTGAGTAACTTTCCACCTGGAACCCCGAATGTACACTTTGACAGATTAAGCTTGATATCATATCTCCTCAGATTGGCAAAGGTTTCAGCGAGGTCAGTCAACAGGTCGGAACGTTTATGTGACTTAACCACGATGTCATCCATGTATGCTTCCACATTCCGACTGATTTGAGTGAGCAGGCACTTCTGTACCAGGCGCATGAATGTGGCACCAGCATTCTTGAGACCAAAGGGCATAGTAACATAGCAAAAGCACCCGAACGGGGTGATGAAAGCTCTTTTTATTTCGCCGAGTCCATACAGTCAGATCTGGTGGTACCCGGAATATGCGTCCAGAAAGGACAATCGCTCACATCCCGCAGTCGAGTCGACTATCTGATCGATGCGGGGAAGAGGGAAGTGATCTTTCGGGCAGGCCCGATTGATATGCTTGAAGTCGATACACATACGGAGTGAATCATCTTTCTTGGGAACCATGACGACGTTGGCGAGCCACTCGGAGTGGTAAATCTCTCGGATGAACTCAGCTGCCAGAAGCCGAGCCACTTCCTCGCCAATTGCCTTTCTTTTCTCCATGGCGGACCGTCGGAGATGCTCTTTGACAAGTTTTGCCTTTGGGTCGACTCGCAAACGGTGCTCAGCCAGTCCCCTGGGTACACCTGGTGAAAGGATCGATATAGTTGACTAGAGGGGGGGTGAATAGGCAACTAACAATTTTTAGCTTTTCTTTACCAAATTAAACTTTGCATCAAAATAGGTTGTCTAGATATGCAACTAAGTGAGCAACCTATATGATGCAACGACAACAAGCATGCAAGCAAGTAAGAGATATAACTCAAGTAAACTAGCTAAAGTAAAGGAACGAGATAACCAAGAGTGGAGCCGGTGAAGACGAGGATGTGTTACCGAAGTTCCTTCTTTTTGAGGGGAAGTACGTCTCCGTTGGAGCGGTGTGGAGGCACAATGCTCCCAAGAAGCCACAAGGGCCACCGTATTCTCCTCACGCCCTCACACAATGCGAGATGCCGTGATTCCACTATTGGTGCCCTTGAAGGCGGCGACCGGACCTTTACAAACAAGGTTGGGGCAATCTCCACAACTTAATTGGAGGCTCCCAACGACACCACAAAGCTTCACCACAATGGACTATGGCTCCGCGGTGACCTCAACCGTCTAGGGTGCTCAAACACCCAAGAGTAACAAGATCCGCTAGGGATAAGTGGGGGGAATCAAATTTCTCTTGGTGGAAGTGTAGATCGTGGCCTTCTCAACCAATCCCGAGCAAATCAACAAGTTTGATTGGCTAGGGAGAGAGATCGGGCGAAAATGGAGCTTGGAGCAACAATGGAGCTTTTGGGGGAAGAGATCAGTCAACTTTGGGGAAGAAGACCCCTTTATATAGTGGGGGGAACAAACCAACCGTTACCCCCATTCTGCCCCGAAGAGAGCGGTAGTACCGCTGTGCCAGCGGTACTACCGCTTGCCACTATAAGCGGTACTACCGCCCCAAAGCGCGGTACTACCGCTTGGCCCACAGCGGTACTACCGCGGAGGGAGGGCGGTACTACTGCATAGGAGCGGTACTACGGCCCCCCACAGCCGCGGCCAGTACCGTAAAACCCGACACGAAAAAGGAGCCCTCGAATCGAGGCGGTACTAGCACGATACCACCGCGGTACTACGGCTTGGGGCCACTAGCGGTACTACTGCTCTGGAGCGGTACTACCGCGCCCAGAGCGGTACTACCGCTTGTGGCACCCAAGCGGTACTACCGCTCCGTCCCGCGGTACTACCGCTGGGACCAGAGATAGTACACACATGGGGCTACTAGCGGTACTACTGCTCTGGGCGGTACTACCGCTCCAGAGCGGTACTACCGCTTGTAGCACCCAAGCGGTACTACCGCTCTGGCCCGCGGTACTACCGCTGGGACCAGAGAGGGCACAAAGAGAGGAGAACCAAGCCCATCATCGAAACGGAAAGGCTCGGAGGGAGGGGCAAAGGAAGTGTACGTGATGATTCCGCCCTAGCCTTTCCAAAACGGACCCCCTCTTGATAGTACGGTGATCCCTATGAAACTAGTCCACCAAACTAATCCGAAAGGACTACACCGTCTTCGCTTTAAGCTCCGAGGGGAGGAAATCGTCTCGTGCCAAAAGAATGAATCTCTGAAAAACACTCAACGCACACGATTAGTCCGCAAAAGCATTGTCATCAATCACCAAAACATCTTAGGGATAAATATGCCCTTACAATCTCCCCCTTTTTGGTGGATTGATGACAATACGGGATTTGCACAACTGGGAAAAAACAAAGGACATAAGCAAACCCCAAGTCTCTAAAATATAGACGGGCTCCCCCTAGATGTGTGCCATCAAGATAGGTGCTTTGAGCTGCACGACACACATACTAGGATCAACACTCCCCCTGTATTTTAGAGACCAACAACCTAAGCGAGAAACAAGATAGCAGGATATATAACATAATGAAGCATATAACTCATGAGATATCAAATGACTAGAGACAAAGATAAAGATATGATAATGATAGGGTAGCATATGTCTCACACCATATGACTCGAACTAAAGTCTCACTAAACACAAAACCAAGCAAAGCACAAGGTCCAAGCAAAGCACAAAGTAGCACATAACGAAAGCACAAAAGCAAAGACACACTCGCAACACAACGACGCAAATCCCTAAACTCTCTCCCCCTTTGGCATCGAGACACCAAAAGGGGCAAAGAGCTAGCCTACGGCTCCAGGTGAGAGCATGCTGAGGATCTCGAACATCAGGACTCTGCGTGATCATCTGCACTGCCGTCCTCGCCCGGAAACTGCTCGGCATCTGAGTCGGTCCACGGACAGTGCTGCTGGATCCACTCCTCCTCCTCAGTAATCTGACCCTCTGAGCCGCTGGTGACTGTCGCACCCATCTGACGCATCAGCTCCTTGTGACGTCCTCTTGCCTTCTTCTCAGCCACATGAGTCATGTACTGACCATGAGACTCCAGGCAGAACAGCTTCTTCATCTTGTGTTTGAGCTTCTTTGCCCAAGAGGGCTCTGCTGCAGAAGGCTCTATCCCAGGAGGCACATACTCCTCATCATCATCACCGGCATCAGCCTCGTCCTCGGTCTCCATGGCAGCAGCAGAAGATGGAGCTCCAGATCTACCCCAATTATCCTTCTTCCTCAGACGCTTGATCTCATGAGAGACCAACTCTCTAGTTTCCAGCTGCTCCTCAGGATAGGTATGTCTCCAGGCCCTCTCAATAAGCAACATGATGAACGGGCCATAAATTGGGCACTTGCGCTCAGAAACAGCTGCCAGAAGCTCAGACCACATGACATGAGAGATGTCCAGAGACTCGCCGGTGTTTGCGTCCTTCTCACGCTGGCAGAAGAGAAGCATGTCCACAAGGTAAGAGTGTACCATGTCCAGATTCCCAATACGAGGGAAGAGAGTCTCGCGGAAGATGTGGTGAAGGATGTCCAGATAGGTAGACAACTCATAGGTTTCCTTCCTGGTCTCAGGGTGGACCTTCCGAGTACAGTAGGGCCAGAGGGCTTGCTTGTGAGTGGAGGTGACATTTTGGTGAGGAAGAAAACCAACTGGAGTCTCGAGCCCTTGATCTTCCACCTCAAGCAGCCCCATGAAGGCCTGCCACTTGACAGCTAGCACCTTTCCATTTGTCATCCAAGTCAGAGTCCTGTGTGCGTCAGTTCCTAGGTGAACAGTGGCAAAGAACTGTGCCAGCAAATCTGCATCAAAGTCCTTGTTGAACTGCATGATCCTGAGAATGTTCAACTGAGAGCACATCTGTAGGGCATCACCAAAGTACTCAAGGTCCTTCTCCATAGCATCCGTGTTGATGGAATGAACATTGACAAAGAGATTCTTCTTAGCCTTGATCACATCAAAGTATGTGGCATACTGAAACCGGTTCCAGAACGGGAGGTTGACAAGATTGGGTTCTTGTTCTTCCTCATAGGGGTTGCGCCGACGCCTGTCCCAGAATTCCTTGCTAGACATCTCAGTCACTTTCTTGCCACTTGGCTTCGGTCGGCTGGCAATCTTCTTCTTGCGAGGAGGATTAGCACTTGAGGAAGCACCCCCTGCCGGCTATGGAGCACTGGAAGAACCACCTGCAGTCTCAGATGAGCGGTACCGCTTCGACGTTGAACGCCCGGGGTTGACACGGCGGACTTGCTGCTCAGGATGTTCATCACCTGGAACCAAACACACGGACACAAGAAACAACCAGAAGGAACGATCAAAACCAAATAAACACAACAAAGATGGATCAACATGTGGTAGGAAACAATGGAACTGGGCATCCAGCGGTAGTACCGTGCCTGCTTAGCGGTAGTACCGCTTATCCACATAAGCGGTAGTACCGCTCCGTGGAGCGGTAGTACCGCTCCAGCGGTAGTACCGTGCCAGATGGGCGGTAGTACCGCCCGAGACGGGGCACGGCGGATCCCTACTGCCGTGGTCAGATCCGGCACTACCGGGGATGCCAAATTCAAAAATAAACCTACCAAACATCAATCCAAAGAGTCTAGTTGCCTTCTCCAACCTACTCAAGCCTAGATTTGGCCAAAAATCTAGAGATGCAACTACTATTGCCCCTAAAACGCGAGATCTGAAAACTAGACAAGAAGAGAAGAGGAACGGGGGCAATACTGGCATCCATGGCAAGAGGACGGGGTGGGGATCGACTCCACCGAAGGAAATGGAGAGGAACGGTCCGGAGACGGAGGGCCGCCGGAGCCTTCCCGCGGCGAGATGGCGCTGGAGAGAGAGGAAGAGGAACCAGGGGACGAAGCAAATGGGTATGGGGTGGAGGAAACCACCCCTGCCCACGACTTAACCCCCTGGCCCCGCCCCTCAGCGGTAGCACCGTGGTGAGGGGCGGTAGTACCGCTCCAGCGGTAGTACCACTCATGCACAACGGTAGTACCGCCCAGCGCAACTCAAACCAGACTCAACACATATGGTGCAAAACGAAAGACGGGAAACACCGGCAAGAAGACCAACAAGAGCACTAGAAAGAGAACAAGAAACACACGCCTCTATACGAGAGGGCGATGGCCGAGGCCACCTATGTTTGAGTCACTTGGTATGGCACCGCGAAGAATTATCCTTGGGCCCGTGACCAAAGCTCGTCTTTGAAGCACAAGTACCATCAAAAATGGCTAATGTGAAAGAGTGAGATCAGTTTATGCATTGTGAGGGGAGGGAAAGTTCATTGAGAGAACAACAATCCCCCTACGTCCATGCCTACACCTAGACAAGAAAGCACAATGAATGTGAGGGGTGTGCAAAGGTTCAAACCACATTGCTCGAATCAATGATATTTAGCTCATGCCTTAACTCGCGCAAATCTTGCTTCATCCAATGGCTTAGTGAAAATATCAGCAAGGTTATCATGAGTGTTGACATAGTTGAGCTCGATCTCCCCTCGCCTAATATGATCCCGGATGAAGTGATACCGAATCTCAATATGCTTTGTCTTGAAGTGTTGCACCGGGTTGAGAGAAATCTTGATAGCACTTTCATTGTCACACCAAAGAGGCACTTTGTCACAAATGACACCGTAATCCTTTAAAGTTTGCCTCATCCATAAGAGTTGTGCACAACAACTTCCGGCCGCCACATACTCCGCTTCGGTGGACGAGAGAGACACACAACTTTGCTTTTTAGAAGACCAACTTACCAAAGAGCAACCAATAAATTGGCACCCTCCGGAAGTGGACTTCCTAGCCACTTTGTCTCCCGCCCAATCGGAGTCCGAATAACCTACAAGCTTGAAGTTTGCTCCTCTTGGGTACCATAGGCCAAAGTTTGGGGTATGAGCCAAATATCGAAAGATTTGCTTGACCGCCACAAAGTGGCTTTCCTTAGGTGCGGCTTGAAACCGTGCACATATTCCCACACTCAACATGATATCCGGTCTAGATGCACAAAGGTAAAGCAAGGATCCAATCATAGAGCGATATACCTTTTGATCCACCGCTTTACCATTGGGATCAATGTCAAGTTGGCACTTGGTGGGCATTGGAGTGGAAGCCGGCTTGACATCACTTAGCTTGAATCTCTTTAGCATGTCTTGAGTGTATTTGGCTTGGTTGATGAAGGTTCCTTCTCTTCTTTGTTTGATTTCGAATCCGAGAAAGAACTTCAACTCTCCCATCATAGACATCTTGAACTTTGAGGTCATGAGAGCGGCAAATTCTTCATTGAAAGCTTTGTTAGGGGAACCAAAAATAATATCATCAACATATAGTTGGCACACAAACAACTCCCCTTTGACCTTCTTAGTAAAAAGAGTGGGGTCGATTTTCCCGATTTCGAATCCATGATCTTGTAACAACTCCGTAAGATGCTCATACCACGCACGTGGGGCTTGTTTAAGGCCATAGAGCGCCTTGTGGAGTTGATACACATGATCGGGGAAATAGGGATCTTCGAACCCGGGGGGTTGTTTGACATATACCAACTCATTTATGGGACCATTAAGAAAAACACTCTTCACATCCATTTGTTGCAAAGTGAAATTATGATGAGAAGCATAAGCAATCAACAAACGAATAGATTCAAGGCGAGCAACAGGGGCAAAGGTTTCACCGTAGTCGATACCCTCGACTTGGGAGTAGCCTTGTGCCACCAAACGAGCCTTGTTGCGGACAATGATTCCATGAGCGTCTTGCTTGTTCTTGAATATCCACTTGGTTCCAATGACATTATGATTCCCGGTTGGCCTTGGCACTAACTTCCACACTTGGTTATGTTCGAAGTTGTTGAGTTCTTCATGCATGGCGTTGAGCCAATCCGGGTCCTCAAGCGCTTCATAAACCTTTTGGGGTTCGACACAAGAAACAAACGCATGATGTTCACAATAGTTTGCTAATTGTCTACGAGTGCTTACCCCCTTTCTTAGGCTTCCAACCACATTCTCCATGAGATGACCTTTGGTGGTGAGCTTGGAAGCGATCTTAGCGGCACGACGCTCCAATTCCTCCTCGGAAGTGAAGTGAGGAGGGGTTACTTGATCATCTTGAGCGTCGTCTTGAGCTTGTTCTTGATCTTGAACTAGCTCGAGGGGAAGAACTTGACCTTGGGCATCATTTGGTGGATCACCACCATCTTGAGGTTGATCTTGCCCTTGATCTTGTTCATGAGGTTGAGGGCCTTCACTTTGTTCTTCGGAAGCGTGTGGGTCTTGGGTTGGTGATGGCTCCACTTGAGTGGAGCATTGTCCTTCTCCTTCGGCCACAGGGGGTTCCTCAATGGGTAGGATATATCCAATACCCATTCTTCTTATGGCTTGGGGAGGAATTTCATCACCTACATCACAAGTACCACTTTGCTCCACTTGGGAGCCGTTATTTTCATCAAACTCCACGTTACACGTCTCCTCAATAAGTCCTGTGGACTTATTGAGAACACGGTAAGCATGGGAGTTTGTAGCATAACCAACAAATATGCCCTCATGAGCTCTAGTCTCAAATTTAGACAAACGAACACCTTTCTTGAGAATGAAACACTTACACCCGAACACCCGAAAGTACTTGAGGTTGGGCTTGTTACCGGTGAGGATCTCATATGGAGTCTTGTTCAAGCCTTTGCGAAGATAGAGCCGATTTGAAGCATGACACGCGGTGTTGATGGCTTCGGCCCAAAAGTTGTATGGAGACTTGAACTCCGCCATCATGGTCCTTGCCGCATCCATCAACGTCCAATTCTTCCTCTCCGCAACACCATTTTGTTGAGGGCTGTAAGGTGCGGAATATTGATGCTTGATCCCCTCATCACTGAGAAACTCATCCAAGGTGTAGTTCTTGAACTCGGTGCCGTTGTCACTTCTTATTGTCAAGATCTTTGCATTGTGTTGACGTTGAGCTTCATTTGCAAAGTCAATGACCATTTGTTGGGTCTCACTCTTCCTCTTGAAGAAATACACCCACGTGTATCTAGAATAATCATCCACAATTACCAAGCAATACTTTCTACCCCCAAGACTATCAAAGGATGGAGGCCCAAAGAGATCCAAATGAAGGAGCTCCAACGGCCTCTTCGAGTAAATAAGAGTCGTGGGAGGGTGACCTTCTCATGAAGCTTTCCTTCGATACAAGCACTTCAAGCACGATCTTTGGCAAAACTAACGTTCGTTAGTCCACGGACATGGTCCCCCTTGAGAAGACTTTGCAAAGATCTCATATTGACATGGGCTAAACGGCGATGCCAAAGCCATCCCACGTCAACTTTAGCCATTAGGCATGTCGCGGTCTTAGTGGGTCGCTCCGAAAAGTTAATCACATAGAGACCGTTCTCGACATGCCCAACAAAGGCTACTTTAAGAGTCTTGCTCCACAAGAGGGCCACGGTATCAATATCAAAGAAGGTGGCAAAACCCATGATAGCAAGTTGACGAACGGAAAGTAAATTGTATGCAAGGGACTCAACTAGCATGACCTTCTCGATCGTGAGATCATGAGAAATGACGACTTTGCCGAGTCCCAATACCTTAGAAGACGAGGCATCACCCCACTCGACATTGGTGGGCATAGATGGAATTTTGTGCATGTCCACCACCAAGTCCTTGCTTCCGGTCATATGATTTGTAGCTCCACTATCGAGCAACCATGATCCCCCACCGGAAGCAAACACCTACAAGAGATCAATGCTTGGTTTTAGGTACCCATTTAGTAATGGGTCCTTTGATGTTAGCAACAAGGGTCTTAGGAACCCAAATAGACCATTCAATGTACTCATGAGGAGAACCAACGAATTTGGCATAAACATGCCCATCACTAGCATGGCATAACACATAAGAAGGATTAAAGTCGCCGGCTCTGTTGGAAGGAGTGGTATTGCTCTTCTTGACACCGCCACCCTTCGCCTTGTTCTTCTTCTCCTTGGAAGCACCCTCTCCCTCCTTCACAAAAGTTTGCTTGAGAGGAGGAGGTCGCTTGGTCTTGTCATTCTTCTTCTTGTTCTTGGGATTGGGTGTGAACCCAATCCCCTCCTTGGCCACAACTTCCTTTTGATTGCTCAAGAGGTCGTTGAGGTTCTTCTCACCTTGTATGCATGACACAAGGCCTTTCTCAAGTTGCTCCTTCAACTTAGCATTCTCCTCAACAAGATGCACATGCTCACAACACGGGTTAGTAGCATTTGCATTATCAATTAACACCATATGAGGAAAGGTGGCTTTCTCCTTTGTTAGATTCACTTGGAGTTGATCATGAGACTCCTTGAGGCTAGCATGAACACCCTTCAAGACTTTGTGAGCCTTGTCGAGAATGCCAAACTCCTCTTTGAGTCTAGCAAGATCAACCCCAAGTTTTGCCTTCTCGGAGTTTAGCACACGAGACACAACAAGAGCATGATCAAGATCTTTCTTTAACTTAGCATGATCATCGTTGTATGACTCCTCAAGAGCCAAACGAAGACCATGCTCTTCGTCAAGAGCATTGGAAAGATCCGAAATCTCATCGGCATAGTCACGACTATGCCCCTCCATCTTAGAGATGGTATCTTCGTGAGCCTCGATCATGTCATTGGCTTCACCAAGTTGTTCCAAGAGAGCAACGAAGTGCTTCTTGGATTTACCCTTGAGTTTACCCATAAAGATATCAAACTCATTTTCCTCCACATTTGTCCCCTCATGTTCATCAATGCTATCCGTCGAAGAAGGATGATTAATGATGGTAGTTTTGATGTTGGAGGTTACCTTATTGGTGGCTTTAGCCATGAGGCACTTGGCGGTGATGTTCTCATTGGGTGAGTCGAAGAGAGACACCCGTGGAGTCTTCGCAATGGCAACGGAGGCCATGGCAACCGACTCACTATCTTCATCATTGTCATCATCCTCATTGTACTCTTGTTGAACCACCAATGCCTTGGGAGGAGTCTTCTTGGTGAAGTTGCTCTTGTTGGGGAACGACTTGGCCTTGTCTTTTCTAATGAGCTTGCCACCATTGTCTTCCCTCTTCTCGTAAGGGCACTCCGCAACAAAGTGGCTCACATTGCCACAATTGAAGCAAGTCCTCATCCGTTGCTTGCCCTTTGCGCCACTTGAGTTGCTTTTGTTGAAGTTTGGCCTCGAGTTCTTCTTGCTCCAAAATTGCCTTGAAGCAAGAGCCATGTGTTCATGATAGGCATACTTCATATCTTCGAGGTTGCCCTCCTCTTCTTCCTCTTCATCCTCTTCCCCCATACTAACCTTGGCCTTTAGAGTGAGGTTGGGCTTCTTAACTCTTTGAGAGCGAAGAACCGCATTGTCGGCGGTCTTGTCCAAGATGCTCATAGCCACAAACTCATCCAACACTTCACTTGAGGACAAGGTGTGAAAGTCCGGCCTTTGACGAATTACGGAGGACATGGCTTTGTGGTAGGGCATCATTGCCTTGAGGAACTTGCGCTTGATCCAATTGTCATCCGTGTCCTTACTTCCATGATCTCGGAGCGAGACCGCGAGTTTGGTTACTCTCCAAAAAAGCTCACGAGGTTCTTCATCTTCTTTCATTGCAAACTCGTCGGCTTCATCTTGCACCACTTCATAGTTGGAGCGTTGAATGCTTGCGCTTCCCCGATAAAGGGAAACAACTTGGAGCCACGCATCTTTGGCCACGGTGTAAGGCCGGAGATGAGGAAGATCTTCGGGTGGGATGGCTTCTTGGATGATGAAGAGAGCATTCTCATTGAATTGATGATCCACAACTTCTCTAGGAGTGAAGTTACTTCGGTCATGCGGATAAAAGCCTTCTTCAATGATTCTCCAAAGGTTAGTGTTCACATGATTTAAATGACGCTTAAAACGATAGACCCAAGAATCAAAATCTACATTCTTCTCAATCTTAGGGGCCGGGCCGGCATGATTCAAATGAGTGGAAGGGAGGGTCCACCATAGACGGGTGGAGGTTCCACATGGGCAAAGATGCCGGTCCCATTTTTATCACTAGAACAAGGAGCCTTCTCGCTCGAAGCTTCCCCCTTGTCGGAGGTAGCATCCGTCACCTTGTTAGCGGGATCACCCACTTTCAACGGTGCGGTGGTAAGTTTAAGCCCTTCTAAGAATTTATTCAACATGCTTTCGACCTTGGTCGTCATGGAGGTTTTCAATGTGTCCAACGCCACATTGAATTCCTCACGAGAGACCGCGGTTCCCCCATCTCCCGTAGACGAGATGGATTCTCACCGGAGTGCTCCTCCGCACCGTCTACGACGTCAACCATACTCTTTGGACGGTAAAGTCCTTAATAAAGAGACGAGGCTCTGATACCAATTGAAAGGATCGATATAGTTGACTAGAGGGGGGGTGAATAGGCAACTAACAATTTTTAGCTTTTCTTTTCCAAATTAAACTTTGCATCAAAATAGGTTGTCTAGATATGCAACTAAGTGAGCAACCTATATGATGCAACGACAACAAGCACGCAAGCAAGTGAGAGATATAACTCAAGTAAACTAGCTAAAGTAAAGGAACGAGATAACCAAGAGTGGAGCCGGTGAAGACGAGGATGTGTTATCGAAGTTCCTTCCTTTTGAGGGGAAGTACGTCTCCGTTGGAGCGGTGTGGAGGCACAATGCTCCCCAAGAAGCCACAAGGGCCACCGTATTCTCCTCACACCCTCACACAATGCGAGATGCCGTGATTCCACTATTGGTGCCCTTGAAGGCGGCGACCGGACCTTTACAAACAAGGTTGGGGCAATCTCCACAACTTAATTGGAGGCTCCCAACGACACCACAAAGCTTCACCACAATGGACTATGGCTCCGCGGTGACCTCAACCGTCTAGGGTGCTCAAACACCCAAGTGTAACAAGATCCGCTAGGGATAAGTGGGGGGAATCAAATTTCTCTTGGTGGAAGTGTAGATCGTGGCCTTCTCAACCAATCCCGAGCAAATCAACAAGTTTGATTGGCTAGGGAGAGAGATCGGGCGAAAATGGAGCTTGGAGCAACAATGGAGCTTTTGGGGGAAGAGATCAGTCAACTTTGGGGAAGAAGACCCCTTTATATAGTGGGGGGAACAAACCAACCGTTACCCCCATTCTGCCCCGAAGAGAGCGGTAGTACCGCTGTGCCAGCGGTACTACCGCTTGCCACTATAAGCGGTACTACCGCCCCAAAGCGCGGTACTACCGCCCCAAAGCGCGGTACTACCGCTTGGCCCACAGCGGTACTACCGCGGAGGGAGGGCGGTACTACCGCACAGGAGCGGTACTACGGCCCCCCATAGCCGCGGCCAGTACCGTAAAACCCGACACGAAAAAGGAGCCCTCGAATCGAGGCGGTACTAGCACGATAGCACCGCGGTACTACGACTTGGGGCCACTAGCGGTACTACTGCTCTGGAGCAGTACTGCCGCGCCCAGAGCGGTACTACCGCTTGTGGCACCCAAGCGGTACTACCGCTCCGTCCCGCGGTACTACCGCTGGGACCAGAGATAGTACACACATGGGGCTACTAGCGGTACTACTGCTCTGGGCGGTACTACCGCTCCAGAGCGGTACTACCGCTTGTAGCACCCAAGCGGTACTACCACTCTGGCCCGCGGTACTACCGCTGGGACCAGAGAGGGCACAAAGAGAGGAGAACCAAGCCCATCATCGAAACGGAAAGGCTCGGAGGGAGGGGCAAAGGAAGTGTACGTGATGATTCCGCCCTAGCCTTTCCAAAACGGACCCCCTCTTGATAGTACGGTGATCCCTATGAAACTAGTCCACCAAACTAATCCGAAAGGACTACACCGTCTTCGCTTTAAGCTCCGAGGGGAGGAAATCGTCTCGTGCCAAAAGAATGAATCTCTGAAAAACACTCAACGCACACGATTAGTCCGCAAAAGCATTGTCATCAATCACCAAAACATCTTAGGGATAAATATGCCCTTACACCTGGCATGTCAGAAGGTTTCCATGCGAAGATGTCCCAGTTCTCACAGAGGAACTGGATGAGCGCTTCTTCCTATTTGTTGTCGAGTGTTGTTGAGATATGAGTTGGAGCTGCATTGGGATCGGTCGGGTGAATATGAACTGATTTCGTTTCACCAGACGACTGAAATGCAAAGTCTAGAGCAGGCTTCTTAGCTCTCAATGAATCACTCAGATCTGCAGTCTTCTTGTATTCTTCCATTTCTACTGCCGCCATCTGTTCATCGGCAATCTTTGAGCCCTTTTGGAGGCACTCTTCTGCTCGCTGCCGATTACCAGTGACTGTGATCACACCCCTAGGGCCAGTCATCTTTAGCTTGAGGTACACGTAACATGGTCGGGGCATGAAACGAGCATATGCAGTTCTGCCCAGGATAGCATGATAAGCATTGTGAAAATCCACAACTTCAAATGTCAACCTTTCCTTACGGTAATTCTTTGAATCACCGAAAACCACGTCAAGAGTGATCTGACTGAGTGAATCGGCTTTCTTCCAGGGATGACTCTGTGGAATCGCGTGTTGCTCTCACTGAGCTTGGACATCGGAATGCCCATCCCTCGGAGGGTCTCAGCATACAAAATGTTCAAACCACTGCCGCCATCCATTAAGACTTTGGTCAGTCGGGTGCCCCCAACGACTGGGTCGACCACCAACGCTTGCCTCCCGGGGGTGGCAACGCGCGGAGGGTGGTCGGACTGGTCGAATGTGATAGGAGTTTTTGACCACTTCAAATATGTCGTTGTTGCCGGAGCAACCATGTTTACTTCCCTGTTGATGACCTTCAGTCGACTTTTGCTTTCAATGTCAGCAAAAATCACCAAAGTGGAATTGACATTGGGGAAACCATCATCATCCTCTTCCTTGTCCTCATCCTTATCAGATTCCTTCTCTTTCTCACTGGGTTGTTTCTCTCGGAATTGCTGAATAAGGAGCCGACATTGTCGAGTGGTATGTTTGGGATAAATCAGATTACCCTCTTCATCCTTTTTGGTGTGAATGTGACATGGCAGATCCAACACATAATTTACTGCTTGATCTTTTACCTTCTTGGGGATCCAGGGCCCTTTAGGCTCTCCCTTAAATTTTCCTTGGGTTGCAACTGCAACCTTTCCAGGACCCGCAGGCTCTGCTTTGTGCTTCTGCTTCCGATTGGAATTACCTCCTCCAGCGTCCTGGCCGACTGGTTTGCTCTTGCCGCTGCGGAGTCGGTCTTCTTCTTCGCCATTAGCGTACCGAGTGGCTATTTCCATCATTCGGGTCAGGGTCATGTCTCCTGTCCGACCAAATTTCAGGTTAAGCTCTCGATACAGAACGCCCTCCTTGAAGGCGCAAACTGCTTGGTGCTGAGATACATTTTCCACTGTGTGATGCAAAGTGGTCCACCTCTGGATGTAATCCCTCAAAGTTTCATTCGGTTTTTGTACGCAATGCTGCAATTCTGCCAACCCAGCAAGTCATTTGCATGTGCCCTCGAACGTTCTGACAAACACTCGGGCTAACTCTTCCCAGCTGAATATACTGCCTGGAGTTAACTGATTCAGCCAAGCTCTGGCCGAACCTTCTAACATCAAGGGAAGATGCTTCATGGCTACCTCATCATTACCACCACCAATCTGTACAGCCACTCGGTAATCCTCAAGCCAAGTGTCAGGCTTCGACTCACCAGTGAAGTTGCTAACTCCAGTCGCCAACCTGAAGTTGGGAGGGATCTATACAGCTCTCTATGCAGCTCTGATGGCTCTGCTAAAACAATCGGGACCAGAAACATGCACTCTGCTTCCAGTCGGGCGATCTCTGTCCTGCCCCTCTTTGTGTGCTCGGTTCCTGTCAACCAAGCCTTGCACCAGAATTGACCTTGCATCAAATCCCAGCTCCCTGGGGTCGACTGGCAACCTCCGCTCATCGCTGCACGGGTGCCTATCATCATAATGTCGGGGCGTAGGCACTTGACGGCGGTCATCACGGCCGAGTCGATGATCGTACTGCTCGTGGTTCCGACCCAAGTACTGCTCTTGGTGATGCCCACGTCCCTCACGCCACGGAGGCGACCTAGGGCTGTGAGCCGACTGGACTGTGTCAGCCACCACAGATCTGCTATGGATTCTGTTACGCGACTGAGATACTGCTGTGTTTTGCTCTCCTTCTGCCCGGAGCAGTGCCCGGATCTGCATCAAACCTCGTCCAGCCTCTGACTGGGATGGCTGGATGGACTCTGCTATACGAGCTGCAGCTGTAAGATTCTGAATCGGAGTGCGGTATACCTGAGGCTGGGGCGGGAACAATTGTCGTCGTCGACTAGACTCGGGAATCTGCTGTCGAGCGCGTTCGTCAAGTGCATGCTGAAGGTTTTCCAGTCGAGTGCGCTCAGCCAAAGTGGTCAGGCGCACAGACTCCAAGGCCCGAGCCTCGGAGGTCTCTCCGAAGATGGGCGTGTGGAGTGCCTCCACGTTGCGGCGATGAAGTTCCTCCCTCTGCTGCAAAGAGAGGGTTTCAAGATGGTATTCCTCGTGAACACGCGACGGATCGCCGTTGCCATCGCCGCCACTGCCGCAACGGAAACCGGGCGGGCTGCACGACGTGTCGACCATCAGGACCTCCGCCGCAGGGTCGCTGCTATCGCACTCGGACTGGTTCTCGATGGAGCCAGTCGAACAGGTCGTAGAGAGATTCATCGGGCTCGATTGACGCTACTTGAGGGGCGGCCGATTGACGCGCCACCGCATGCTTCACCCACCGCTGAAGCCATGACCGACGGGATCGCTTGCGATGGCGAACAGCGGGGAGCGAAGATGCTGCGGGAGCCGGCCGATATTGGGTCGATGGCTGCCGCAGAAGGACGCCGTGAACGCATGCGCGAAAGTGTGTCGCCCCGCAGACGGGAAGCGCCTCGACGTCGAGAGGGGCCTCCTGGTGCCAGGCGGAATCGTCGGCGACGAAGACGAGCGCGCCGAGACGGATCTCGCGGCCCTCAGCCAATCCACCGCCGGAAACCATGATGATAGGAATTGGAAAAAATTGCAACCTCACCGGAAAGTCGCTAAGACACCGGCCCCACGGCGGGCGCCAACTGTCGTGATCCTAAGTCTGACAGTAGAATGGGGGGTAAGTAGGAGGATGCAAGATCCTAGCTACGGTGAGGTTGTGCACGCAAGATTTACGAGTTCAGGCCCTTCTCAGAGGAAGTAACAGCCCTACGTCTCGGTGCCCGGAGGCTGGTCGATTGGATGTTACAAGGGGGTGCGAACCCTTGTCCCAGAGGAGGGGGGTGGCTTATACAGAGTGCGCCAGGACCCCAGCCTTCCCCCGTTACATAAGGTTCAATGTACATAAAGAGGAGACGTTACTGGTAATATCAGCAATAAAGCCATATAAATGACCATTAAGACTACGGAGTGAACGCCTGACCGTTGTCATCCTGAGGGACTTTAGATCTTCTGTAGTCCGAGTGATTTCTGGTACGGTCGAGTGATTATATCTTGGTCCAATGGAATTGGGTTATCCCAGTGGACTGTCGGTCGAGTGGCATGCACTCTGAGGCGGTTTCAGTTGGTGGATGGTGTTGTCCTTTGAATGTCCTTGACTTTCAGGTAATGTCCTCAGAAAGGGTGTCTAGGTCAGGTCTACTACCCTACCCTAGGTATATGTCATCGTCATGCGGCGAGCCCGTCCGCGCGATGTCCGTTTCACCCCAAACTCGACGCAAGTTTGGGCCCGGGATGGGTCGAAAACGGACGGAATCCGGACATTTGTTTGTTTGGGGCCACGCGTTGGGCCGCGCTATTCGTTCGTTCTACCTCAAACGGACGCACCCAGACAAGACGGGGTCGCGCGGTGGAGTTGGCATGAGGGAAAACACTAGGTGATACTATGATCTTTTCCTTGCGTGTTTGCGTTGCAATCCCAAGTAGTCACTGGATCGCTGCCGCCTCGCCGGGCAACGGATCCTTGGTTCTTGTTGATGGGGAAGTGATCTTGTCCTTTCGGTAACTCTCTCTGATCCTGATCGGTTCTGCTATATATTTAGTCAAAGAAATTTCAGACTGGCTGCTATAGTGTTCTTGATGCTTGGTTAAAAATAGGATTTAGATTCGGTTAAGTTAATCATGATTTGTTTCTGGGTTAGTCTCTACTCTTATCAGATTCCCATGTTAGAGAAAAATCTGCTCTATGAATTAATCTAGATGCAGATAGGAAAGAAGAATTCAAATTTTGATAAAAAAAGGGGGATCAGAAGTACAAAAGTAGTACAGGAATCAATGTTTGATTATGTGGGTCGTACTGTAATCTACTCCAGTGTGTGAGACAACAATTAGGAGCCATCTATTTTATCATGCTAAAGAAGTAGCAGTTACAAAACCATTCAGTGTGGGATCATGCTCATGTCACATTATGAAATATGATTAGGCGGTTAGTAACAGATTGTAATTCTTTTTTTTCTTTTCGAAACAGAGGCAAAAGAATTGCCTCATCGATTAATTAAGAAGAAGAGAATTGCCCGGTTAATTTATGAAAAACTGGGCGAAAACCGATACAAACAACCCAAAAAAGGCTACTCACAGAGCACGAAGCACCACGAACACATACACTGCCCACCCAATGCTCCTAACACACAACACTCACAACCCTCAACACTTGGTGAGAACATCGATGCAACGACTCAGAAGATCAAAGCCACGACGACGACACGAGAATGATAGCACTATCCATCATGAAATCATGTATGCCTTCTCTTTGCCGTCACACTTCTTGCGTTTGTTTCTCTTTAATTTCACCTTCACGAGGCAACCATCTGTCTTGCCGGATGTCGAGCGATCAGTCACCAAGCAGCTCTCAAAAGCCGGTGCCAACACACCACACGCATCCACATTCTTCAGATGCACACATGACAAAGATAAGTCATGTTCCTCACATGAGGTCGCCGACGAGTCCATCTTCATATCTCCACTGACAGACTCATACAAAGCTCCCTAAGCTCAGGCATGATCTTCAACACCGGAGCCACGACAACGGCCATGGACTCGCCCTCAGTGGAAGACAATATAGGGGCGAGGTAGGCATCGATGCTGAATTGTCTCCACCACAAGGGGAGAAACATCTGAATAACTCCGCCCCCTTGTCCTCTTCAAAGCAAACACCGTTTGCACAAGGAGCATGCGACATCAGAGTAGTCTTCAACATAGTCGACACAGCGGAGAGTCCACTCAGAGCAGCCTCCGCTCGCTCCAAAAAACTTTCAACCCGCGCCAGACAACCTTGCAACAGCATAGTCTGATCTAGAGCGGACTGCACTACCACTTCAGACTGGGTTGTTGAATTAGCAGAAACAGAGATGACAGACGCCCAAGATCCACGGTGAAGTGACTTGGAGGGGAGCGTGGATTTCATCGAACCCTCGCATGAAGCAGGAGCGGGACGATGCACGGAGGCGGGGCAAGACACATGCGGCATGGCAAGGCATGCCAGCGAGCTTAGAGGACGCCAGGGATTGCGGCATCCACGCGCACGGTGACCGTTTTCCAAACAACGAGAGCACCGTAGCAGATCTCTGCAATGAGCCGCACGGTGCCCATGAGCGAGGCACCCGCGACATCTACAGATTGTAATTCTGACCATAACAGAGGAAGAACTGTCATGGTTAGTGTATATTGTAGCAGTAAAGTAGATATTGTCACTGGAGGATATGAACGAAACATGAATCAGGGTCAGGTCATTTAATCTTTGCAAGTCGCAAATGGAAACCTGTCATATACTACATATTCAGTAAAGTTTGTATAGACTTGTATAGTTTGCTACACAAGCTCGTTCCTGTAGGAAATTGTTTTTAGAAGACTACCTGCTAGCTTATACACTTGATTGCTGATTGAACAAATACCCAAGCACATCTCTGAAAATTTAGAGGATTTGCTAAAGAACTATTTCTGCAAGCATATCAAATTGAGTGATGTATGCCTGAGTGAGCAGACATGTACATGCCTATTAGCCATAGTAGTAAATGTGTACCTCAATAGTACACGTTTAAGTTCACGGAAAATAACTAGAAACCAGAAACTGAGCTCAGGTTATGCATCAGAACAATGTCTCAAGCATTTAGTAATCTTTGTTGTAAAACTATCATCAGGATTTATTAGACTAATTGTCCATGGGAAAGATCCATTAAAATAACTTAAATCTTATTAAGTAAAATTGCTCTAGGAACAGGACCTTTAGGATTAAAACAAGGCGGTAAGATACAAGGACGCTTGACAGAAACAACATATGCCTCACATGCTACGGACAGCGAAGATAGGCAATCGAGAATGTAGTCGAAGACACTGAGGTCCTCCTGCGTAAACAAAGCACCACAAACAAGATCATGCAGGCTCGGAGGAGAGAGGGACTGACACCAGTGGGGCATGCCATGACCAAGCACATATGGACCTCAGCACGGCACATCCAACAATCCATCTTCGAAGAAGGACACTACCTCCTCGCCTGGATCGAAGGCACCACACTCGCAAGATGGAATGGATGTCACAGAAAGATGACCACCTAGAGAGGGTCAGCGCACCCCCAACAAGCCCTCGGAGGCCCTCAACTAGAGAAGGGGAACCTTCAAGCTAGGACGAAGAGGGCATCACCGCCCCTACCACCCACAACCCAAAAGCGCCCACCGGCCACAGTTCTCCCAAAGTGGCACCTTTAAGAAGGAAACGGCGCGGAGAGCACCGCCGCCGCCCAACAAAGTTAGGGTGTTTGCCCACGAAACCTAGGGGAAGGGGAAGTGGGGGAATTAGACCTGACTGAGCCTCCGCAGAGGGAAGCGGCGCCCTTGGGCGTCGACGTCATCGCAGCCGTCCATGGTCGGCTAGGGATTTCGCCCGGTCTAGGTTCCCCGCCATAGCAGCACCCCTTACCTGGGAGCCGACAACCCAAGTCCCAAGGTAGGACGGCAAGATTGGAAGGGACCCGCACGCCGAACGGGGGGGAGGTGACGGATCTTGCACCGCCGGCCGCCGATGCAGCCACCAAACCCCGTGCACGTCCATTAGATCATGCGGCCCGCACGGCGAGGAACGCCAGATCCAGCGCTCGCCGCAGAGCCGGTGATGGCTCACCAGTTGAAGATGTCGCCCCAGACCCGGAGCTCCCTGCGGGAGAAGCAGGGCAATAGGTGGCCCAGCCGCCACCATCCTTGGCGGCGCCCCGGGCTTTCCCGACGCGGTCCGGATGATGTCAGGTGTCATCTCCTCCTCCGACAGCTCCCATAACTCCAGCTCCGATAACTCTACCCCTCCTACCACCGACACCTACATGAAAGGGTACAACCGCACTAGACCATAAGGGAAAGGGGCCAATTAGGAAATGGTGATTTCCTCTGCCCTTCTATGTCTCCGTTTTATCTAGTATTGTCAGTGTAAATTAGTGCCGTCCGGCGATGAACTATGAGATCTTTTGGTTGTATGATGACTATGTCCGTTTGCTAGCATGTGAATAATGTCCCTTTTTTGCTAAGTGTGTTCATCTACGTATTTGCTAGTACGGTGCATGATTCCGAAGGGTCAGATATGAGGAGGACGATTACGGAGACAACAAAATGAAGGGTGACCGGTCATGGTACGTGGCAGATTAATTAGGTGCGCTATAGAGGCTCTTATGCTAAAAAATAGTAAAGTAAAAAAGACGGACAAAAACCATTCCTTCTTTATTAGTCGGTATATATATAGGCGCATAAAATTTATGCACCGATAAAGTAGGCTGAACAAACGTGCCGGGGAGGATAATCCAGAGTTAACGAGTTGTTACACACTGTGTCCAAAGTAGTGCAAACCAGCGGGTCGTTTTGTCGTTCAGTCGTGTGGATGTGGGCCTACGGCCTTATCAGTTTCCATTTTTGAGACCAGGTATCACATTCCACGCTACTGTTGCGAGGCATCGTGTGTGCAACGCCCGGCGTTCAGCTACCAGAGCATCTTCACTTGACCGGTTAGCGTCAACCACCCGTCCACCCCGTCCCTCCTCCTCCGCTTGCGCTGGCTATATAGGCAGCCATCCAGCAGCTTCTCGCCGGCCTCAGCAACGAACCAGCCAAAATCCATCTGCAGCTAGCTAGGGTCTTGCTTGCTTGTGTGGCCATGGACATCTATAGCGCGGTGTTCGTCTTCTGCGTCTACGCGGTGGGCACGATGGAGGTGCAGGTGCTCTCCGCCATGGCCCTGGCGCGGCGGAAGGCCGCCCCGGCGCCGACGGCGTCCAAGCTCGGGCGGATGCTGGGCAGCTCCCTCTGCGTGTTCGTCGCCACCTACCTCCTGGCCCACGGCACCCTGAGCGTCCTCGCGCCGTGCCACTTCCAGTGCCTGCGTGTGCGGATCGCTGCTCTCGTCGCCGGCGTTGTGGACCTCGCTGTCACCGCCAGCATCATGCCGGTATGCTCTTGCTCCGCCCGTGTTGGTCTGCTCTTGGATCTGAAGTTGGGATTTAGTTTTCAGATGCCTTACGTACCAACTCTGTTTCTCCTCGATCTTATCAGCGTCCCGTGGAAGGTTAGCTGCATGCATGCGGCGCGGGTGCATGTGCCAGAGGAAGATGGATCTGGAGAGTCACGAATTGGATTAAAACTGGCATGCCTTATAGTATATACCCTAAATAACAAGGGCATGCGTTGTGTCGTGTGTTATATTGTGTCTTTGTGTTGATCATGGATTTCCCCGGTTATGTGAACATGTTTTACTTTACTCAGTATAGAAGCATTTGAGGGTTGGAGCTGTTATGTGAGACTCTATTTCGTGAGCAACTTCTCGAAGGGTTTATCTATGCATGACCTTATCTTGGTTTATCTCGTCTTCTTTGTCTTGGTACAAAAAATTGCTAGTGTCAGTTTTGCCTTGCGCGTTCGTGTACAGGGCCACGTAGTCACACGGGCTACCCTTGCCTCTCCGCTCGCCTTGCGATGGACGCTCGCTCGACTCACGCCCATACACAGAGACAGAGGCACCACGCCGTTCATCAAGAAATTTGGCCGTCGTTTTGCCTGGAGCACGGTCACGCGCGCCGGTGCGGTGGATATTTGGCACTAGCATGCGATTACGGGCATGGGGGGCACGCGCTCACTCTCCTGCCTATAGGGTCACTGAGAATTTTAGGTTGTGATGTGGTGGCTCGAGCTCTCTAGTAGGATCTGAAATATGTTGACTGCAACAGAGTTTTTTTTTTGATAAAAAAATATCAGTTGCAGCCGAGTTTTTTTAATTTGAAACTGGAATACTAGTGATTCTAGATTTGCAATACAGCGTAATAATTGTAAAACGAGTGTACGCACAAACGAGCCGTGAGTCGTGATCGACTCGTTGGATCTCGTAGCCGCGATTTGGAGCAATGGATCGTAGGTGCAGGTTGCTTTGCAGACCCCTTTAGGGACAGGACTTTCGCTCGCGCCGCTCCCGCAAGCGGCCGGGCGAAACCCCAGCCCGTCGCCGCCGCCTCCCACACCTTCGCCTCCCCCTCCCTCGCCGCCGCCAGGGGACGGCGCCGGGCAAAGCCCATGCGTGCGTCGGCGGCGGCGGGGTCCTCCCCTCCCCACGAGGCGCGGGACGTCCGGCTCTCGTGGTGGCGCGCATGGCCAGGTACGGCGTGCAGGCGAGTGGATCTGGCGTGGGGGCGGCCAGGTGAGGGCGGATCTGGCGCCGGCGAGGGCGTGGCGCGGCCTGCCGCGGAGGCGGCCAGGCGAGCGGATCTGGTGCCGGCGACGGCGCGCGTCCAGGGGTGAGCGGGCGTGGTGCACGGCCTGGCCCCAGTAACGATCATAGCGATCTCCTCTGGTACCTACTGGTACGTCAAGATCCGATTGGCCGGTGACGGCCAGGCGAGGGCGCGCGCGGGCACGGCCCGGGGTGGGCGCGGCCAGGCGAGGACGCATGGAGGTGCCTCGGATTCGGCGCGGGCTGGCGGGGCGGCGCCCCTCCGGCGTGTGGCGGACGGATCTGGTCAAACCTGGCCAGATCCGTGGTGTGTTTGACGCGCGCCGGCCCTGCGCGCTGGTCCTATGATGTTGGAGCAGGCGGCTCCGGCCGTGATAGATGCGGGATGCAGGGACTGATCTGGTCACTGTAGGCTCGCCGTGGGCTGGGTGGACCACGACTCCATGGCTTCTACGACTAGGTTCTGCGGCGGTGGCGGTGTGAGACTGCATGGACAAGCTTCTGTGGGCGCGAGCGAAGGTGTGCGGCGATACGGACGGAAGTCCTGCACGACCAGAGGCCGGTGGCGATGGCGCCTGTGGGTGTCATTCCCTCCTTGGAGGCGTCACCTGAGGTGTGTCGGCATCTTCCTCGTGCTCGGACGGTGGTTTGTCTCCGGGCGAAATCCTAGGTCCGGTGTTGGATCGGCGTGATGGCGGCGTGTTTGACGTCGTTCCTCTGTTGGGAGCATCACGTTTGGAGACACTTCCTGGAAGCTCTTTGTGGCGCTCCTTCGGTGCTCGCCGCTGTTCAAGGTGAAGCTCCAGGTGCAATGTACGACATCATCGATGAGTCCAAGACGAAGCTCTTCCTGGGATCGATCAAGTCCCGCCATCTACCCCCTGCTTCCTAGGTGGATGGTTCGTTGGTGAGGGAAGTTGTAGTGGGAGCTGCTGCTGTCTTCGGAGGTGATCGGCGTTGTTTGAGACGCGGTGGCGATGCTTAGCTTACGACAGGTGCTTCGGTTGTGCAGTCATGTTGCTTGTGGTGGGTGTAGCTCTCTGCAGCTATTAGGGCCGCAGTTTTTTTCTTTCTCTTTTTTATCTTCGGATCTTCATCATGTTGTTCTTCCGCTGCTTTCTGCTAAATTTGAATCAAGCCAGCAATTTGCTGGATCTTTAAAAAAAAGGTTGCTTTGCACAAAGCACATTAATACGGGGGCATATACACTGGGTGTACGAGTTGAAGAAAGCAAAGATGACTGGTGGTGTGTGCCCATCTGGGTAAGTAAATACCGCCAAATTCACCTGTCTGTCCTCGGCAGTCTGCACCGCAGTCACAGGCTTTGCATGCATCCATGCGTTAACTGGCATTCATGGCCGCCTACTCTTTACACAAAAAAGGTCGGAGGTAGGTGGTGGGTGCATTGATGAAAGTGAAACCGCAGCCAGCTGTGGTACAACTTTCCCCTCCGTGGTTAAATACAGCCTGCTCCGCGGACTCCGGCCGCTCACTCAAAGTCGCGCGCTCGGCGTCGTTGCATTTTCACCTCTCCTCAGCCAAATAAGCGGCTGCTTTTGCCAAACATCTCTTGGACAAAGTTGAAGAAGAGACGTACGGCGATGAAGCCTCTCCCGGTGACCCTGGCTCTCCTGGCCCTCTTCCTCGCCGCCTCGTACCAGGATCTCGCCGTGGCTGCTGCAGGTAACTTCACCGGACACAGGCACTCTTTGATCTGTTCCTCGTACCACTCCGGCATGCACTCCCTGATGACAAGAACTACGTATTTTGTTTGCCTTGTGGTGGGTGGGCATGCAGATGCAGATGCAGATGGAGTCGGCAGCGGCGCTCCGGTCCTGGACAGCGTGTGCGAGGGCAAGTGCAAGAACCGGTGCTCGCAGAAGGTGGCCGGGCGGTGCATGGGGCTGTGCATGATGTGCTGCGGCAAGTGCGCCGGCTGCGTGCCGTCGGGGCCGTTGGCCCCCAAGGACGAGTGCCCCTGCTACCGGGACATGAAATCACCCAAGAGCGGCCGCCCCAAATGCCCCTAGGACTACCACCATTCATCTTTTTTTTTAAGGTGAATGGGAACGTAGGAGATGGATCTTGACGAGCCGAGTGCGTGGGATTTAGGGGCTCCCCTTGTTTGTAAGTTTGATTTGTTCAGAATAAACAACGTAGATCTGGTTTGAGGAGGAGTGCTTCCATGTAACGTCTTCTCGCATTTGGGTTTCTAGACTTTGTACCTTTGTTGTGCTGTCTGTTCTTTGATGCAGAATCTGCTCCAGATTTAGGTTTCCGACTGTAGTTGGCCTCATTCGACGCCGGTGGTCGTGCCAGCGACTATTCGAGGGCTTAGCGGCATGCTTTGTTCAGCCACAGATTTGCTGATTTCTGCAAAATTCGGTGCTTATTCCAGGAGAGAGATATACTAGTAGAAAGTAAGATGGGCTGTAATCACAACGAGTTCTGCGTCAGTGTCCAAATGGGCTTGGTTTAGATCGGCCCAGGCCCAAGAGGTGGCGGTGTGTGCTTTCCTCCGGTCCAACGCCAGGGTTTTTTTTTCGCCTAGAAAAATGGAGTTGTTCTAAGAAAACACTCTTCATGGAATTATTCAATTTTTTTCTAGATCGTCTTCAAAGACCCAGACAGTCAGCTCCTCCCAGCTCTTTTGTGTGATTATGAAGGAATCGTAATGCTCATTATAAAATGCAAGCCCGGATAAATACTTGCAGAAATGGGGAGTGCGGATTTTTGGAAGACGGTCTCCGGGAGCCCTTTTTTCAAAAACTTCCAAAATGATACTTTCCAAGTTTCAATAGAAATAAAAAAAGTGTGTGAAAACTTATACGTATTCGAGACGGGTCTGTAGATTTTCGTTAAATAATACTCCCTTCGTTCTGAAATACTTGACGGAGAAATGAACGTATTTGAACGTATGTTAGTTCTAGATACATCTGTTTTATCCATTTGTAAGCTATGCAAAAACAAAACAAAATCCCAGCCCAACAACAACAACAAAATTGTCCATTTTCATGTATGTAGTTGTCTTTTTTGTCTACCCCATGTATGAAAATATTGTCTCCGTCTGGAATTATTTGTCGCGGGAATGGATAAGAATAAATGTATCTAGAACTAAAATACATCTAGGTATATCCATTTCTTCGACAAGTATTTCCGGATGGACGAGTATATTATTAAGAAACATATTCTCAAACATGATATAGATGTATTTTTGTATGTATAAAAAATTTCAAAATAATTTGGGGCTATGAGAATATGATATTTTAGAGGGCTCCCCGGAGCTCGTCCTCTATTGATCATTTTGTAGTGGCGGGCCTTTGAAAATTTCAACTTCAAGCAAACTCAATGATCTGGACATTTTTGGTCATCCAACGACAATCATCAAATGTATTCACCACCGCGCTCCCACCGTTCCGGCCCGTTTCATCATCCCAACATGGGACCCGAAGAAAGCCGCCCGCAAGGTTCGGTCCACGAAACACAACACCCAACGAGTTAAGCCGAAAAAACAGGGCGGAGAACGTGGCGGCCGGTCAGTGTGGACCTCCTGAGCACAACGCCACGTTGGTGCCGCCTGGGCAATCGCAAGCCTTATGGACCGACAACCACGAGCCGCCGCCTCCGATGCTTTTGTGCTCTCTGATGCTCTCTCCGTTCGAAAATACTTGTAGAAGCAATGATTTAGATATGTTTTAGTTTTAGATACATTTATTTTTTTCAACAATTATTTGCGGATGGAGGGAGTACTATGGAACACGTGATAGACTTATGGAGGACGAGACATGGTTGAAGATCGTGGCGTTCCAAGCGGACCACCTCACAAACTGAACCAATCACCCAATTTGCCTGCGTTGTTGCCTCATTCGTCAAGAATAAATCATCGCCCTAAATTATCAGATTCTGTAACCGAATACGCATACGAGATATCAACGGATCAGATTATCAATTATGTAACCAAACACGCAGCTATATTGCCCCCAAACCAGTTCCAATCTCCACACTAGTAGCACTAGTACTCTTTATCAACACCCAACCATCCAACGATGAACCAAGGAAGAAGAACCATGTCATTTCCAGCAGCACACAGATCATCATCAGATCCTGCGGACCGACGACTGCGAGCCAACCCTCCTGCCCTTGGCCGCGGAGGGCTTGGCGGCAGTGGCGCAGGACGACGCGGCGGAGGGCTTCTTCATCTCCTTGCTGCTCCTCAGCGAGGACCTCATGGCGCTCAGGCCGCCGCCGGCCCTGTAGCTCTGCGAGAACTCCGCTGGTGCGGCCGGCATCGACCTCCTCATCACGGACTCGGGGGCCCCGGCCGCCTTCTTGGCGCCCCGCCGCTTGGACAGCTCCACGGCCACGCAAGGGTCCTCGGCCATCGCCCCCGCCTCCTCCTCGCCGGCGGCGTACCAGCCGTGCTTGCGCTTGAGCCGCTCGTTGCGCCGCGCGGAGTAGAGGTCGTACAGCCTGCCCCTCTCGAACAGCGGGCTGGTCGGCGCCACCGCCGCCGTCCAGTCGTCCGTGCTCGTGTCGGCGAGGTTGAAAGGCACCGCCTCGTCGGCGTCGTCGGCGTCTTGGAAGTGGAGGTTCTCCTTCCCCGCAGCTCTTGTCGCGACGACGGTGAAGTCCGGCTTCGGGCGCGGGCTGGTCTCGAGGTAGGAGGAGTAGGACGACGGCGGCGGCAGAGCGCAGATGGACGAGCGCATCGGCGTCTGAGCTTTCTTGCTAAATCCTGCACAGTGGACGGATCAGTACAAATCTGTGAGAATTCAAAACTTGAAGATTCTACGGTTGTAGTACAAAAAAGCAGAACTGAATCGTGTTTTTGTCATCAGAGAAACAGAAATCGTTTCTGAACTAGGGAGGATTTCTGAACAGATCTGGAAAGGAAACAATCTGGTTGCTGATGGAGACCGTAAATAAAACTAAACAAAACAACCGGATCTTGAGGCACCGAACAACAGGATCGAAACGCGAACAGCAGGAACTCCGACAAAGAAAGATCAAGAGAAACGGAGCAAAACCAAAGAAACTCGACGCGGGGATCCGAGCAGAGCGACGTGGTACCTGGCGAGGGGATGTGGACGGAGGACGCCAAGGGCGGGCGGCCGGCGGCGGCGTGGCTCGGCCGCGGGCGGAGCCGGCGCGGCGAGACGGCGAGCGGCGGCCGGCGGTCCATGGATCGATCGGCCAACCAAGACGAAGGAACGGCGGATCTGAGGGGGGCAAACAAGAAGACGAGTTGTGAGAACCAAAATGAACCACAGAGAAGATCGAGAGGACGCCGCCAAGGGACCGTCGAGAAAGCAAGATATCAAAACCTACCCGGTGCGGCGGCGGCGGCGGTGGCGTGGTGGATTGATTCTCTCTCCTCGGGTGGATGACGAGGTTTTAATAAGGGGACGAGAGGTGGACGCAGGGGAGGAGCCTCCAACGGTCTGATTTGGTCTTTTGAATTGTCCCGACCCGAACGTTGTTCTGTTCCGAGGGCTGTGAGCGGACGCGTCGCTCCGCGTCGAGTTACTGTTTTTTTTTTATCTCGCTCGCTTTATTGATTCAAGACAATTTTGATAGGTACTCTCTCCGTTCCAAAATAGATGACCCATATTTTGGAATGGAGGAAGTACACGCTTTGGGTCGTGAGGAGTGTCCAATCAAACATGCCTACCTATACCTAAATTACATGCAAATTTAGCGAGATTATGAGCCTCGAAGTTAAAGTTCCTTCGCTCAAACACAAACGAGCATGAAGAAAAACTAGCTCTACGATCTATTATTTCATGTATTACAGCTGCATTGGGACCTCCTGTCCCTTTATTGATATCATGCACCACCCCTTGGCAATCTGAAGCCATCAGAATATCATGCTCGTTCAGGTCTTCTGCAAGAGAAAGGGCCTCCCGACATGTGTATGTTTTCAGGATCATTGGGTCCCGGGTGCCCCCAAACACAACCGCTGACGAGCCAAGAAAGTTCCCGTTTGAATCTCGACATATGGCAGCAACCACCCCAGCACGTATGTTCCTTGCTAGTGCGCCATCAACATTGATCTTCATGAGGCCAGATGGCGGTGAAATCCATCGACACTGCTGTACCGGCCCCGCAGGTACATGTGAACTAGGTCCGCTAATGGAGATCTGTTGTAGCTCCTGTAAGTAAGAGTCCACAAAGGAAATAGTCTGGTGTGGGTTTTGGAATAAAGATTCATAGATTGCCTTGCGCCTTGCATACCACACAGGCTATAGTGTGACTACCATCCTCGTGAAACTCGCATGATCTAGTGCCTCATGAAATTCAAACAGCCAGTTCTTCGCACATGGCTCCAAATTTTCCGTCATCTTTCAAACAAGTGATTCATCCGACAAGGCCCAAATGCACCTTGACATCGTGCATGACAAGAGGGCATGTCTCCACGAATCTTGGCATCTGCACAGCGGGCAGGCACTCTGTGTTGCCATATTCCGCTTGTGTAGGACGTCCGTGGTGGGAATCGAATGCCGTGCGAGACGCCACAGAAAAACTCGTATCTTTGATGGAACCTTCAATTTCCACAAACGAGTCCAAGCTTCCTCTTCTCTGGTATTGGAAGATGAGCCACCCCTAACTTCTAGCCAGGCTTCCTGTTGAAGTTTTGTTGTGACCAGGAACCTGTAAGCCGAGCTTACTGTAAATCTTCCTTTCTTGTCCGGGTTCCATGCCCAGAAATCTTCGATGTTCCGGGTACACACCGGTATCTTTAGAATTGCTTCAGCATTAAACGGGAGGAACACTGACCGTATCAAAGGTCCATTCCATGAAGCAGTAGCTAAAGAAAGTAGTTCAGACACTCTCCTGGGAGGTACCGCAACTAACGAAGTAATAGGTTTTGGTGTTGTTTCCTTTGGGATCCAATTGTCTTCCCAAATGTGAGTTGTTTGGCCATTAGCAATCCTTCGGATAATTCCTTGCTGCAACACATCCCGACCCTCTAGGATTGCACGCCATATTTGAGATGGGCGAGATCCCAACTCTGCCTCAAGAATTGTGGAGTTTGGGAAATAAGACGCCTTTAAAATTCTTGCACTTAAAGTCGCCGATTCCTGTAGAACTCTCCATGCTTGCCTAGCAAGAAGTGCTAGGTTGAACAATTCAAGATCTTTGAACCCTAGGCCACCCAAATATTTTGGCCTCGTCATGACATCCCATGAGACCCAAGCTGGTTTATGCTCCCCTTGTTTGCACCCCCACCAAAACTTTCTGATAATGGTTTTTATGTGGTCACGTAGACCTCTTGGTAACTTGAAACAAGACATAGAAAATACCGGGATAGCTTGGGCTACGGATTTTATGAGCACCTCCTTTCCTCCCGCTGACAAGCACTTACTCATCTAGGACACATCTAGATGTTATGTCACATCTAACCCAATGTTCACTATGTTTGGGGTCTTTTTTTGTATCAGCTTTTTTTGTTCCTTGTTGTTGCGTTATTTATGGGGGCTTAGATGTGACATCCATAGAAAACATCTAGATGTGAATTAAACAAACTGTTTTTTTTTCATTATCTTTTCACAACATCTTTTTTATTTCGGCCGGTTTATTTTCAATTAAAAATGTTTTTGGCCGGTTAAAAATGTCGACCTCCGCCGACACCAAAAAATGTTTCTGAATTAGAAAAAAGTTTGAAAAATAAACAATTGTAAGTTTGAATTTCACGAATTCAAAAATGGTTGCTACTTCAAAAAATAGAAAATAAAAAATATCATGAATTTTAAAAACAATGGAATAAAAACACTGTTTGGAATTTAAATATTGTATGCAAATTGAAAATATTCGTGAATCCAAAAAATAAAAACACTGTTTGGAACAATAATCATGAATTTTAAACATGTTCATGTTAAAGAAGTTGGAAATATGTTTGTAGATTTGAAAAATGTTCACATAACATTCGTGTAATTAAAAAATACGGATATTAAGAAATTCTCATGAACTAGAAATAATAAAATCATTAATTAAAAACAGTTTATGAGTCTGAAACCTTTGCATGAATTCTAAAAAAAATAGAGCATCTGAAAAATTGTTTGTGAATTTGATAAAATTTTCACAAATTTAAAAACATTCAAACATACACAAAAAAATTCAAAACAATATTTCCATTTAAAACATATGTGCGAATTTGAAAATTTTCCAGGAGTTTAAAAATATTTGAGAATTCAAAAATGTTTGCGGGTATAAAATCTTCATTGATTCAAAAAGGTTTGCAAATTCAAACAATACTCATGAATTTTAGAAAGGATAAAGAAAAGAAAAATAAGAAAGAGAAACGGAAAAGATAAAAGCAAAATAAACAAAAAAGCAAAATAAACAATTAGGAGGCAAAACGTAAAAAAGGAAGGAAAAAACAGTGTGGGAGTTTCGCAAAAGGGTCTGTCTAGGACACATCTAGATGTGACATAATTATTATGTCACATCTAACCTTGTGTCCATTATGTTTGTGGTCTATTTTTTTTGTCCCAACTTTTTTTTTCCTTGTTGCTGTGTTATTTATGGTAGGTTAGATGTGACATTCTTAGAAAACATCTAGATGTGAATTAGACAAACTGTTTTCAAAATTGGATGAGAAGCTTCTAGAACCTTCTCTAAACTGTTTCAGAAAACTACTTGCAGGAATGCTCTAACCATTTAATGGGCGTGACCAAGGTCGGCATGCTTGTGGACGATCACAGCGATATGTAGACAACAACCCCCTCGCAAAAGAAAAATGTAGACAACAACCAAATTTGTTGGTAAAAGCATCTTCGGTATACAAATTTGGAACGCGCGTTACTATTCAGTCACGAACTCACAAATCAGGGAGCCGCCATTATTAAACTTACAAGGTAGGACAAAATCTCACCAGTCAATCCAAACACGTCGTTTAAATTCAATCGAGGCAGCGACTCCTACGATTTTGGTGGATACTGCAGTGCGACTCACATCGATGTGGAGTGAAGGCGGCCGGATCCGCGTGGTGAGATGGGTGGCCCCAAATGGATGTGGCAGTCTAAAGTGAGAAGGCGTCCCACCCATCCGCTGGTGCATTTTTGGCCCAACATGGAGTTCTGGCGGATACAACCAACAAGATGTCACCCCTCAAAAGAAAACCAACAAGGTGTTATTTATTTATTTTTGCTGGTCTCGGCAAATAGGATTATAAGATTTGTTCAGACCGTCTCCAGTTGGACGTACCGAGGATGGCACGAGGATATTTATTCCTTGTTAAAGTGTTGCTGTGAAATAATTTTTCAACTTAGTTTTTTTTTAAAGTCGGCATTTTATTGATTATTAAGCAATAAAGTCATACAAGGTCTCTCAGATACAATCCGGAACAGAATTGTAAACGCACAACAAACTAGAGATTTTACAAGAATTGGCCAAAAATATGGGCCACTACATTACAATGCCGACGAACATGCATGAAGGACGAACAAGTAAAAGTCATGGCTGCTTGTTTGATATCCATCACCACAGAGCCCACATGAGAACGATCCCAGACGTTGGAGTTAATCCGTTGTACTCCCTCCGTTCCAAAATACTTGACTTTCATTTGTTCAAAAATGGATGTACCTATATACTAAAACATGTCTAGATACATCTATATTTTGATAAATGAAAGGCATTTATTGTGGAACGGGGGGAGTACCAAAGAGAGGCAATCCGATGCAAATATCACATGTGTTAGAGTAGCCATTATGGTATACGACTTCTAGTCCAAGTCAGTTTTGTACCCCTACCCGAAGTCGGTTTGTACCCTCTTATATACTCTTGTATGCCGCACCAAATCATCAATAAGAAACAGTTTTATTCAGCTTTCATGGTATCAGATACCGGTCCCAGGGTTTAGGGTATGGCTCCGCCAACGCCACCGCCGCCCGGCTACTTCGAGCGCCGGGCCGCACTCATCGCCAAGGCTGCCAACGCCGCGGCCGCTTCTCTCTCGGCCCTTACCATAGCTCCACAAAACTACCCTGCACCCATCCTCGCCGCACCAATATCTCTTGCTGACACAATCTCCGACGTCAGCCCCTACATCCCCATAGTTCTTGATCTCGCCGCCCACAACTACTACCATTGGAGACATCTCTTCGATCTCCACCTCGGCCGCTGCAACCGGCGCTCACATGTCGCCGCCAACTGTCTTCCCCGCCCCGACGATCCGCAATGGTTGAAAGATGATCTCGCGATCGTCCAGTGGTTCTACACCCGCATCACCACCGAAATCTTCAACATGCTCGATCACGACGGCGCCACCGCTGCCAACATCTGGCACTCCCTCCGTCAGCTCTTCCAAAGCAACATCGACGCTCGGAAAAACGCTCTCCACACCGAGCTTCGCAATATGGTGCAAGGAGACGCCCCGGTGAACCTGTTCTGCCAGCGCGTTAAGACCATTGGTGATGAGCTCCGCGAACTCGGCGATACAGTTAGCGACTCACAGCTAATCAATATCGTCGTCGTCGGCCTCAGCGAAGACTTTGACAAGCAAGCCTCGTTCATACCGATGATACGGCCCCCTCCTACCTTCGCTGAAGTTCGTTCCTTGCTACAACTCGCGGCGGAAACACAAGCTCGCAAGGACTCTCGCCCCAAGGTCTTTCATGCTGCGGCTCATCCTCCTCTGCCGTCTACACCAGCGCCGCCTTCCAGGCCGGCTCCTGCCGCCAGGCCGTCCGCATCGTCATCTGTTCAATCACCCCCAGGCTGGCGTCCTAGTCCGAACTACCGCGGCAAAAACCCTATCTACAGGCCGCCGTCGACTCGTTCGGTTCCGCCTACGACATCACCAGCACCGAGTCCTGCACCACCCACCAGTGCTCCATCTGCGGTTGCATGGCGGCCTCCTCATCATCCTTGGACGGGGCTTGTTCAAGCATGGCCCATGCCCTGGTCCGCTCCGTCCACCCTCGGTGCTTCGCCGGCATACTCAGGTGCCTGGCAACCCGGCCTTCGGCCGCCTACTGGTGCTCCCGGGGTTCTCAACCCCCGACAGCCGGCCAATGCCTGTCACGCCGCCCCGACGTATCCTCCTTATGGTCATTACAGCACCGACGGCGGCGCCTCCTACACACCTCAGCCGGCCGTGCTCCCGACGCCACCCCCACCACAGCCGGCCCTACTGCCTTCACCATCGTATCCGCCGGCACTGCTGTTGGAAATATGCCCTAGAGGCAATAATAAATAGGTTATTATTATATTTCCTTGTTCAGGATAATCGTTTATTATCCATGCTAGAATTGTATTGATAGGAAACTCAGATGCATGTGTGGATACATAGACAACACCATGTCCCTAGTAAGCCTCTAGGAGACTAGCTCGTTGATCAATAGATGGTTACGGTTTCCTGACCATGGACATTGGATGTCGTTGATAACGGGATCACATCATTAGGAGAATGATGTGATGGACAAGACCCAATCCTAAGCCTAGCACAAGATCGTGTAGTTCGTTTGCTCAGAGCTTTTCTAATGTCAAGTATCACTTCCTTAGACCATGAGATTGTGCAACTCCCGGATACCGTAGGAATGCTTTGGGTGTACCAAACGTCACAACGTAACTGGGTGGCTATAAAGGTGCACTACAGGTATCTCCGAAAGTGTCTGTTGGGTTGGCACGAATCGAGACTGGGATTTGTCACTCCGTGTAGACGGAGAGGTATCTCTGGGCCCACTCGGTAGGACATCATCATAATGTGCACAGTGTGACCAAGGAGTTGATCACGGGATGATGTGAGTTACGGAACGAGTAAAGAGACTTGCCGGTAACGAGATTGAACAAGGTATCGGGATACCGACGATCGAATCTCGGGCAAGTAACATACCGATAGACAAAGGGAATTGTATACGGGATTGATTGAATCCCCGACATCGTGGTTCATCCGATGAGATCATCGTGGAACATGTGGGAGCCAACATGGGTATCCAGATCCCGCTGTTGGTTATTGGCCGGAGAACGTCTCGGTCATGTCTGCATGGTACCCAAACCCGTAGGGTCTACACGCTTAAGGTTCGATGACGCTAGGGTTATAGGGAATAGATATACGTGGTTACCGAATGTTGTTCGGAGTCCCGGATGAGATCCCGGACGTCACGAGGAGTTCTGGAATGGTCCGGAGGTAAAGATTTATATATGGGAAGTCCTGTTTTGGACACCGGAAAAGTTTCGGGTGATATCGGTAATGTACAGGGACCACCGGGAGGGTCCCAGGGGTCCACCAAGTGGGGCCACCAGCCCCAGAAGGCTGCGTTGGCCAAGTGTGGGAGGGGACCAGCCCCAGGTGGGCTGGTGCGCCTCCCCACCAAGGCCCAAGGCGCATGGGAGAGTGGGAGGGGGCAAACACTAGGTCCAGATGGGCCTTAAGGCCCACCCTAGTGGCGCCCCCCCCTCTCCTCCCCTTGGCCGCCACCCTAGATGGGTTCTAGGCTGCCGCACGTCTTGGGGTGGAAACCCTAGAGGGGGCGCAGCCCCCTCCCCTCCCCCTATATATAGTTGATGTCTAGGGGCTGCCATACACACGAGAACGTCTCTCTTTCGGCGCAGCCGTACCCCTCTCCCTCCTCCTCCTCTCCCGCGGTGCTTGGCGAAGCCCTGCGGGATTGCCACGCTCCTCCATCACCACCATGCCGTCGTGCTGCTGCTGGATGGAGTCTTCCCCAACCTCTCCCTCTCCCCTTGCTGGATCAAGGCGTGGGAGACGTCACCGGGCTGCACGTGTGTTGAACGCGGAGGCACCGTTCTTCGGTGCTTAGATCGGAATCAACCGCGATCTGAATCGCTACGAGTACGACTCCTTCATCCGCGTTCTTCCAACGCTTCCGCATCGCGATCTACAATGGTATGTAGATTCACTCCCCTTCCCCTCGTTGCTAGAGTACTCCATAGATTGACCTTGGTGATGCGTAGAAAATTTTGAATTTCTGCTACGTTCCCCAATAGTGGCATCATGAGCTAGGTCTATGCATAGTTTCTATGCACGAGTAGAACACAAAGTAGTTGTGGGCGTCGATGCTGCCAATTCTTCTTGCCTCTACTAGTCTTATCTTGTTTCGGCGGTATTGTGGGATGAAGCGGTCCGGTCCGACCTTACACGTACGCATACGTGAGACAGGTTCCACCGACTGACATGCACTAGTTGCATAAGGTGGCTAGCGGGTGTCTGTCTCTCCCACTTTAGTCGGAACGGATTCGATGAAAAGGGTCCTTATGAAAGGTAAATAGAAATTGGCATATCACGTTGTGGTTTTACGTAGGTAAAAATGTTCTTGCTAGAAACCTTTACAAGCCACGTAAAAACTTGCAACAACAATTAGAGGACATCTAACTTGTTTTTGCAGCATATGCTATGTGATGTGATATGGCCAAAAGGATGCGATGAATGATATATGTGATGTATGAGATTGATCATGTTCTTGTAATAGGAATCACGACTTGCATGTCGATGAGTATGACAACCGGCAGGAGCCATAGGAGTTGTCTTTATTTTTTGTATGACCTGCATGTCAATGAAAACGCCATGTAATTACTTTACTTTATTGCTAACCGTTAGCCATAGTAGTAGAAGTAATAGTTGGCGAGACAACTTCATGAAGACACGATGATGGAGATCATGATGATGGAGATCATGGTGTCATGCCGGTGACGAAGATGATCATGGTGCCCCGAAGATGGAGATCAAAGGAGCAAAATGATATTGGCCATATCATGTCACTATTTGATTGCATGTGATGTTTATTATGTTTTTGCATCTTATTTGCTTAGAACGACGGTAGTAAGTAAGATGATCCCTCACTAAAATTTCAAGAGACGTGTTCCCCCTAACTATGCACCGTTGCGAAGGTTCGTTGTTTCGAAGCACCACGTGATGATCGGGTGTGATAGATTCTAACGTTCGAATACAACGGGTGTTGACGAGCCTAGCATGTACAGACATGGCCTCGGAACACATGCGAAACAATTAGGTTGACTTGACGAGCCTAGCATGTACAGACATGGCCTCGGAACACAAGAGATCGAAAGGTCGAACATGAGTCGTATAGTATATGCGATCAACATGGAGATGTTCACCGATGATGACTAGTCCGTCTCACGTGATGATCGGACACGGCCTAGTTTGACTCGGATCATGTATCACTTAGATGACTAGAGGGATGTCTATCTGAGTGGGAGTTCTATAATTAGATGAACTTCATTATCATGAACATAATCAAAAGGTCTTTGCAAATTATGTCATAGCTTACGCTTTAGTTCTACTGTTTAAGATATGTTCCTAGAGAAAATTTAGTTGAAAGTTGGTAGTAGCAATTATGCGGACTGGCTCCGTAAACTGAGGAGTGTCCTCATTGCTGCACAGAAGGCTTATGTCCTTAATGCACCACTCGGTGTGCTGAACCTCAGCGTCGTCTGTAGATGTTGCGAAACATCTGACATACACGTTTTGATGACTACGTGATAGTTCTAATGGTTTAGAATTGTGGCACCAAAGACGTTTGTGAAACGTCGCAGAACATATGAGATGTTCCGAAGACTGAAATTGGGATTTCAGACTAGTGCCCACGTCAAGAGGTATGAGACCTCTGACAAGTTTCTTAAGCCTGCAAACTAAGGGAGAAAAGCTCAATCGTTGAGCATGTGCTCAGATTGTCTGAGTACCACAATCGCTTGAATCGAGTGGGAGTTAATCTCCCAGATGAGATAGTGATGGTTCTCCATAATCACTGCCACCAAGCTATTAGAGTTTCGTGATGAACTATAAATAACAAGGATAGATGATGATCCTTGAGCAACTCGCGATGTTTGACACCGCGAAAGTAGAAATCAAGAAGGAGCATCAATTGTTGATGGTTAGTAGAACCACTAGTTTCTAGAAGGGCAAGGGCAAAAAGGGATACTTCATGAAACAGCAAATCATTTGCTGCTCTAGTGAAGAATCCCAAGGTTGAACCCAAACCCGAGACTAAGTGCTTCTGTAATGAGGGGAACGGTGACTGAAGCGGAACTACCCTAGATACTTGGTAGATGAGAAGGCAGGCAAGGTCGACAAAAGTATATTGGATATATGTTATATGAATGTGTACTTTACTAGTACTCCTAGTAGCACCAGGGTATTAGATACCGGTTCGGTTGCTAAGTGTTAGTAACTCGAAATAAAAGCTGCGGAATAAATGGAGACTAGCTAAAGGTGAGATGACAATGTGTGTTGGAAGTGTTTCCAAGGTTGATGTGATCAAGCATCGCATGCTCCCCCTACCATCGAGATTTGGTGTTTGCGTTGAGCATGATTGGATTATGTTTATCGCAATATGGTTATTCATTTAAGGAGAATAATGGTTACTCTGTTTATTTGAATAATACCTTCAATGGTCTTGCACCTAAAATGAATCTCGATCGTAGTGATACACATGTTCGTGCCAAAAGATATAAAATAGTAATGATAGTTCCACACACTTGTGGCACTGCCATTTGAGTCATATTGGTATAGAACACATGAAGAAGCTCCATGTAGATGGATCTTTGGACTCAGTCGTTTTTGAGGCATGCGGACCATGTCTATTGGTATATATGCATGAAGAAACTCCATGCAGATGGATCGTTTGGACTCACTTGATTTTGAATCACTTGAGACATGCAAATCATACCACGTGGGCAAGATGACTGAAAGGCCTCGTTTTCAGTAAGATGGAACAAGAGAGCAACTTATTGGAAGTAATACATTTTGATGTATGCAGTCCAATGAGTGCTGAGGCATGCAGTGGATATCGTTATGTTCTTACTTCACAGATGATTTGAGTAGATGCTGAGTGTATTTACTTGATGAAACACAAGTCTGAATTATTGAAAGGTTCAAGTAATTTCAGAGTGAAGTTGAAGTTCGTCGTGACAAGAGGATAAAATGTCTGTGATATGATCATAGAGATGAGTATCTGAGTTACGAGTTTGGCACACAATTAAGACATTGTGGAAAGTGTTTCACAATTAATACCGCCTGGAACACCATAGTGTGATGGTGTGTCCGGACACATAGCTGCACCCTATTGGATATGGTGCATACCATGACATCTCTTATCGAATTACCACTATCGTTTATGGGTTAGGCATTAGAGACAACCGCATTCACTTTAAAGGGGCATCACGCAATTCCGTTGAGACAACACCGTTTAGAGAAACCTAAGTTGTCGTTTCTTAAAAGTTTGGGGTTGCGATGCTTATGTGAAAAAAGGTTTCAAGCTGATAAGCTCGAACCCAAAGCGGATAAATACATCTTCATAGAAAACCCAAAACAGTTGGGTATACCTCCTATTTCAGATCTGGAAGCAAAAGTAATTGTTTCTAGAAACGAGTCCTTTCTCGAGGAAAAGTTTCTCTCGAAAGAATTGAGTGGGAGGATGGTGGAGACTTGATAAGGTTATTGAACCGTCACTTCAACTAGTGTGTAGCAGGGCACAGGAAGTTGTTCCTGTGGCACCTACACCAATTGAAGTGGAAGCTTATGATAGTGATCATGAAACTTCGGATCAAGTCACTACCAAACCTCGTAGGACGACGAGGATGCGTGCTACTTCAGAGTGGTACGTGATCCTGTCTGAGATATCATGTTGTTGGACAATACTGAACCTACGAGCTATGGAGAAGCGATGGTGGGCCCATATTCCGACAAATGGTTAGAAGCCATGAAATCCGAGGTAAATGGATCTTTAAGAAGAAGACGGACGTGGACAGTAATGTTACCGTCTATGAAGCTCGACTTGTGGCAAAGAGTATTTCCACAAGTTCAAGGAGTTGACTACGATGAGATTTTCTCATCCGTAGCGATGCTTAAGTCCGTCGGAATCATGTTAGCATTAGCTACATTTATGAAATCTGGCAGATGGATGTCAAAACAAGTTTCCTTACCAGTTTTCGTAAGGAAAGGTTGTATGTGATACAATCAGAAAGGTTTTGTCGATCCTAAGGATGCTAAAAGGTATGCTAGCTCCAGCGATCCTTCCATGGACTAGAGCAAGCATCTCGGAGTCAGAATATACGCTTTGATGGTGTGATCAAAGTTTTTGGGTTTATACAAAGTTTGTTAGAAACTTGTATTTACAATAAAGTGAGTGGGAGCGCTACAACATTTCTAATAAGTATATGTGAATGACATATTGTTGATCTGAAATGATGTAAAATTTCTGGAAAGCATAAAGGGTTGTTTGAAAGGAGTTTTTCAAAGGAAGACCTGGATAAAGCTGCTTACATATTGGGCATCAAGATCTATAGAGATAGATCAAGACGCCTGATGATACTTTCAAAGAACGCACACCTTGACATGATTTTGAAAGAGTTCAAAATAGATCAGCAAAGAAGGAGTTCTTGGCTGTGTTACAAGGTGTGAGTATTGAGTAAGACTCAAGACCTGACCACAGCAGAAGAGAGAGAAAGGACGAAGGTCGTCCCCCATGCTTTAGACGTAGGCTCTACAGTATGCTATGCTGTGTACCGCACATGAAGCGTGCCTTGACATGAGTTGGTCAAGGGGTACAATAGTGATCCGGGAATGGATCACGTGACAGCGGTCGAACTTATCCTTAGTATCTAGTGGACTAAGGAATTTTCTCGATTATGGAGGTGAAAAGGACTTCGTCGTAAAGGGTTACGTCGATGCGAACTTTGACACTAATCCGGATGACTCTGAGTAGTAAACCGGATTCGTATAGTAGAGCAATTATTTGAAATGGCTCCAAATAGCGCGTGGTAGCATCCACAAGATGACATAGATATTCGTAAAGCACACACGGATCTGAAAGGTTCAGACCCGTTGATTAATAACCTCTCTCACAAGCATAACATGATCAAATCAGAACTCATTGAGTGTTAATCACATAGTGATGTGAACTAGATTGTTGACTCTAGTAAACTCTTTGGATGTTGGTCACATGGTGATGTGACCTGTCAGTGTTAATCACATGGTGATGTGAACTAGATTATTGACTCTAGTGCAAGTGGGAGACTGTTGGAAATATGCCCTAGAGGCAATAATAAATAGGTTATTATTATATTTCCTATTTCATGATAATCGTTTATTATCCATGCTAGAATTGTATTGATAGGAAACTCGGATGCATGTGTGGATACATAGACAACACCATGTCCCTAGTAAGCCTCTAGGAGACTAGCTCGTTGATCAATAGATGGTTACGGTTTCCTGACCATGGACATTGGATGTCGTTGATAACGGGATCACATCATTAGGAGAATGATGTGATGGACAAGACCCAATCCTAAGCCTAGCACAAGATCGTGTAGTTCGTTTGCTCAGAGCTTTTCTAATGTCAAGTATCACTTCCTTAGACCATGAGATTGTGCAACTCCCGGATACCGTAGGAATACTTTGGGTGTACCAAACGTCACAACGTAGTTGGGTGGCTATAAAGGTGCACTACAGGTATCTCCGAAAGTGTCTGTTGGGTTGGCACGAATCGAGACTGGGATTTGTCACTCCGTGTAAACGGAGAGGTATCTCTGGGCCCACTCGGTAGGACATCATCATAATGTGCACAGTGTGACCAAGGAGTTGATCACGGGATGATGTGAGTTACGGAACGAGTAAAGAGACTTGCCGGTAACGAGATTGAACAAGGTATCGGGATACCGACGATCGAATCTCGGGCAAGTAACATACCGATAGACAAAGGGAATTGTATACGGGATTGATTGAATCCCCGACATCGTGGTTCATCCGATGAGATCATCGTGGAACATGTGGGAGCCAACATGGGTATCCAGATCCCGCTATTGGTTATTGGCCGGAGAACGTCTCGGTCATGTCTGCATGGTACCCGAACCCGTAGGGTCTACACGCTTAAGGTTCGATGACGCTAGGGTTATAGGGAATAGATATACGTGGTTACCGAATGTTTTTCGGAGTCCCGGATGAGATCCCGGACGTCACGAGGAGTTCCGGAATGGTCCGGAGGTAAAGATTTATATATGGGAAGTCCTGTTTTGGACACCGGAAAAGTTTCGGGTGATATCGGTAATGTACCGGGACCACCGGGAGGGTCCCGGGGGTCCACCAAGTGGGGCCACCAGCCCCAGAAGGCTGCGTGTGTTGGAAATATGCCCTAGAGGCAATAATAAATTGGTTATTATTATATTTCCTTGTTCACGATAATCGTTTATTATCCATGCTAGAATTGTATTGATAGGAAACTCAGATACATGTGTGGATACATAGACAACACCATGTCCCTAGTAAGCCTCTAGGAGACTAGCTCGTTGATCAATAGATGGTTACGGTTTCCTGACCATGGACATTGGATGTCGTTGATAACGGGATCACATCATTAGGAGAATGATGTGATGGACAAGACCCAATCTTAAGCCTAGCACAGGATCGTGTAGTTCGTTTGCTCAGAGCTTTTCTAATGTCAAGTATCATTTCCTTAGACCATGAGATTGTGCAACTCCCGGATACCGTAGGAATGCTTTGGGTGTACCAAACGTCACAACGTAACTGGGTGACTATAAAGGTGCACTACAGGTATTTCCGAAAGTGTCTGATGGGCTGGCACGAATCGAGACTGGGATTTGTCACTCCGTGTAAACGGAGAGGTATCTTTGGGCCCACTCGGTAGGACATCATCATAATGTGCACAATGTGACCAAGGAGTTGATCACGGGATGATGTGAGTTACAGAACGAGTAAAGAGACTTGCCGGTAACGAGATTGAACAAGGTATAGGAATACCAACGATCGAATCTCGGGCAAGTAACATACCGATTGACAAAGGGAATTGGATACGGAATTGATTGAATCCTCGACATCGTGGTTCATCCGATGAGATCATCGAGGAGCATGTGGGAGCCAACATGGGTATCCAGATCCTGCTGTTGGTTATTGACCGGAGAGTCGTCTCGGTCATGTCTGCATGTCTCCCGAACCCGTAGGGTCTACACACTTAAGGTTCGGTGACGCTAGGGTTATAGAGATATTAGTATGCGGTAACCCGAAAGTTGTTCGGAGTCCCGGATGAGATCCCGGACGTCACGAGGAGTTCCGGAATGGTCCGGAGGTAAAGATTTATATATGGGAAGTCTTATTTTGGTCGCCGGAAAAGTTTCGCACTTTATCGGTATTGTACCGGGAGTGCCGAAAGGGGTCCGGGGGTCCACCAAGGAGGTCCACCAGCCCCGGTGGGCCACATGGGCTGTAGGGGGTGCGCCTTGGCCTATATGGGCCAAGGGCACCAGCCCCAAGAGGCCCATGCGCCAAGAGATAAGGGAAAGGGAGAGTCCTAAGGGGGGAAGGCACCTCCGAGGTGCCTTGGGGAGGATGGACTCCTCCCTGGCCGCACCCTTCCTTGCAGGAAGGGCCAAGGCTGCCCCCCCTCTCCCTTGGCCCTATATATAGTGGGGGGGAGGGAGGGCAGCAAGATCTAAGCCCTGGCGCCTCCCTCTCCTTCCCGTGACACACCTCCCTCCTCCCGCAGCGCTTGGCGAAGCCCTGTTGGAATCCCGCTACTTCCACCACCACGCCGTCGTGCTGCTGGATCTCCATCAACCTCTCCTCCCCCCTTGCTGGATCAAGAAGGAGGAGACGTCGCTGCTCCGTACGTGTGTTGAACGCGGAGGTGCTGTCCGTTCGGCGCTAGGATCATCGGTGATTTGGATCACGACGAGTACGACTCCATCAACCCCGTTCTCTTGAACGCTTCCGCTCGCGATCTACAAGGGTATGTAGATGCACTCTCCTTCCCCTCGTTGCTAGATTACTCCATAGATTGATCTTGGTGATGCGTAGAAAATTTTGAATTTCTGCTACGTTCCCCAACAGTGGCATCATGAGCTAGGTCTATGCTTAGTTTCTATGCACGAGTAGAACACAAAGTAGTTGTGGGCGTCGATGTTGTCAATTTACTTGCCGTTACTAGTCTTATCTTGTTTCGGCGGCATTGTGGGATGAAGCGCCCCGGGCCGACCTTACACGTACGCTTACGTGAGACAGGTTCCACCGACTGACATGCACTAGTTGCATAAGGTGGCTAGCGGGTGTCTGTCTCTCCCACTTTAGTCGGAACGGATTCGATGAAAAGGGTCCTTATGAAGGGTAAATAGAAATTGGCATATCACGTTGTGGTCTTACGTAGGTAAGAAACGTTCTTGCTAGAAACCTATCCAAGCCATGTAAAAACTTGCAACAACAATTAGAGGACGTCTAACTTGTTTTTGCAGCATGTGCTATGTGATGTGATATGGCCAGAAGATGTGATGAATGATATATGTGATGTATGAGATTGATCATATTCTTGTAATAGGAATCACGACTTGCATGTCGATGAGTATGACAACCGGCAGGAGCCATAGGAGTTGTCTTTATTTTTTGTATGACCTGCGTGTCATTGAATAACGCCATGTAAATTACTTTACTTTATTGCTAAGCGCGTTAGCCATAGAAGTAGAAGTAATCGTTGGCGTGACAACTTCATGAAGACACAATGATGGAGATCATGATGATGGAGACCATGGTGTCATGCCGGTGACAAAGATGATCATGGTGCCCCGAAGATGGAGATCAAAGGAGCAAAATGATATTGGCCATATCATGTCACTATTTGATTGCATGTGATGTTTATCATGTTATGCATCTTATTTGCTTAGAACGACGGTAGTAAGTAAGATGATCCCTCACTAAAAATTTCAAGAGACGTGTTCCCCCTAACTGTGCACCGTTGCGAAGGTTCATTGTTTCGAAGCACCACGTGATGATCGGGTGTGATAGATTCTAACGTTCGAATACAACGGGTGTTGACGAGCCTAGCATGTACAGACATGGCCTCGGAACACATGCAAAACACTTAGGTTGACTTGACGAGCCTAGCATGTACAGACATGGCCTCGAAACACAAGAGACCGAAAGGTCGAGCATGAGTCGTATAGAAGATACGATCAACATGGAGATGTTCACCGATGATGACTTGTCCGTCTCACGTGATGATCGGACACGGCCTAGTTTGACTCGGATCATGTATCACTTAGATGACTAGAGGGATGTCTATCTGAGTGGGAGTTCATTAATCAGATGAACTTAATTATCATGAACATAGTCAAAAGATCTTTGAAAATTATGTCATACGCTTTAGTTCTACTGTTTAAGATACGTTCCTAGAGAAAATTTAGTTGAAAGTTGATAGTAGCAATTATGCGGACAGGGTCCGTAAACTGAGGAGTGTCCTCATTGCTGCACAGAAGGCTTATGTCCTTAATGCACCGCTCGGTGTGCTGAACCTCAGCGTCGTCTGTAGATGTTACGAAACATCTGACATACACGTTTTGATGACTACGTGATAGTTCAGTGCGGTTTAGAATTGTGGCACCAAAGACGTTTTTGAAACGTCGCAGAACATATGAGATGTTCCGAAAACTGAAATTGGGATTTCAGACTAGTGCCCACGTCAAGAGGTATGAGACCTCTGGCAAGTTTCTTAAGCCTGCAAACTAAGGGAGAAAAGCTCAATCGTTGAGCATGTGCTCAGATTGTCTGAGTACTACAATCGCTTGAATCGAGTGGGAGTTAATCTTCAACATGAGATAGTGATGGTTCTCCATAGTCACTGCCACCAAGCTATTAGAGCTTCGTGATGAACTATAACATATCAGGGATAGACATGATGATCCTTGAGCAACTCGCGATGTTTGACACCGCGAAAGTAGAAATTAAGAAGGAGCATCAATTGTTGATGGTTAGTAAAACCACTAGTTTCTAGAAGGGCAAGGGCAAAAGGGATACTTCATGAAACAGCAAATCATTTGTTGCTCTAGTGAAGAATCCCAAGGTTGAACCCAAACCCGAGACTAAGTGCTTCTGTAATGAGGAACGGTCACTGAAGCAGAACTACCCTAGATACTTGGTAGATGAGAGGGCAGGCAAGGTCAACAGAAGTATATTGGATATACATTATATGAACGTGTACTTTACTAGTACTCCTAGTAGCACCAGGGTATTAGATACCGGTTCGGTTGCTAAGTGTTAGTAACTCGAAATAAAAGCTGCGGAATAAACGGAGACTAGCTAAAGGTGAGATGACGATATGTGCTGGAAGTGTTTCCAAGGTTGATGTGATCAAGCATCGCATGCTCCCTCTACCATCGAGATTTGGTGTTTGCGTTGAGCATGATTGGATTATGTTTATCGCAATACGGTTATTCATTTAAGAAGAATAATGGTTACACTGTTTAATTGAATAATACCTTCAATGGTCTTGCACCTAAAATGAATCTCGATCGTAGTGATACACATGTTCGTGCCAAAAGATATAAAATAGTAATGATAGTACCACATACTTGTGGCACTGCCATTTGAAGTCATATTGGTATAGAACGCATGAAGAAGCTCCATGTAGATGGATCTTTGGACTCACTCGTTTTTGAAAGGATTGAGACATGCGAACCATGTCTATTGGTATATATGCATGAAGAAACTCCATGCAGATGGATCGTTTGGACTCACTTGATTTTGAATCACTTGAGACATGCAAATCATACCACATGGGCAAGATGACTGAAAGGCCTCATTTTTAGTAAGATGGAACAAGAGAGCAACTTGTTGGAAGTAATACATTTTGATGTATGCAGTCCAATGAGTGCTGAGGCATGCAGTGGATATCGTTATGTTCTTACTTCACAGATGATTTGAGTAGATACTGAGTGTATTTACTTGATGAAACACAAGTCTGAATTATTAAAAGGTTCAAGTAATTTCAGAGTGAAGTTGAAGATCGTCGTGCAAGAGGATAAAATGTCTATGATATGATCATAGAGATATCTAAGTTACGAGTTTGGCACACAATTAAGACATTGTGGAAAGTGTTTTACAATTAATACCGCCTGGAACACCATAGTGCGATGGTGTGTCCGATCATCATAACTGCACCCTATTGGATATGGTGCATACCATGATGTCTCTTATCAAATTACCACTATCGTTTATGGGTTAGGCATTAGAGACAACCGCATTCACTTTAAATAGGGCACCACGCAATTCCGTTGAGACGACACCGTATGAACTATGGTTTAGAGAAACCTAAGCTGTCGTTTCTTAAAAGTTTGGGGCTGCGACGCTTATGTGAAAAAGTTTCAGGCTGATAAGCTCGAACCCGAAGCGGATAGATGCATCTTCATAAGAATACCCAAAATAGTTGGGTATACCTCCTATTTCAGATCTGGAAGCAAAAGTAATTGCTTCTAGAAACGGGTCCTTTCTCGAGGAAAAGTTTCTCTCGAAAGAATTGAGTGGGAGGATGGTGGAGACTTGATGAGGTTATTGAACCATAACTTCAACTAGTGTGTAGCAGGGCACAGGAAGTTGTTCCTGTGTCACCTACACCAATTGAAGTGGAAGCTTATGATAGTGATCATGAAACTTCGGATCAAGTCACTACCAAACCTCGTAGGTCGATAAGGATGCGTACTACTTCAGAGTGGTACGTAATCCTATCTTGGAAGTCATGTTGCTAGACAACAATGAACCTACGAGCTATGGGGAAGCGATGGTGGGCCCGGATTCCGACGAATGGCTCGAGGCCATGAAATCCGAGAGAGGATCCATGCATAAAAGCAAAGTGTAGACTTTGGAAGAAATACTTGATGGTCGTAAGGCTGTTGGGTACAGATGGATTTTAAAAGGAAGACACACAATGATGGTAAGTGTCACCATTAAGAAAGCTCGACTTGTCGTTAAGATGTTATCCGACAAGTTCAAGGAGTTGACTACGATGAGATTTTCTCACTCGTAGCGATGCTAAGAGTCTGTTGGAATTGTGTTAGCAGTTACTGCATTATTTATGAAATCTTGCAGATAGGATATCAAAACAAGTTTCCTTACCAGTTTTCATAAGGAAAGGTTGTATGTGATACAACCAGAAGGTTTTTGTCAATCCTGAAAGATGCTAACAAGTATGCAAAGCTCCAGCAATCCTTCAAAGGACTGGAGTAAGCATCTCGGAGTTGGTATGTACGCTTTGATGGAGTGATCAAAGTTTTTGGGTTTATACAAAGCTTGTTAGAAACTTGTATTTACAATAAAGTGAGTGGGAGCGCTACAACATTTCTAATAAGTATATGTGAATGACATATTGTTGATCCGAAATGATGTAAAATTTCTGGAAAGCATAAAGGGTTGTTTGAAAGGAGTTTTTCAAAGGAAGACCTGGATAAAGCTGCTTACATATTGGGCATCAAGATCTATAGAGATAGATCAAGACGCCTGATGACACTTTCAAAGAACGCACACCTTGACATGATTTTCAAAGAGTTCAAAATAGATCAGCAAAGAAGGAGTTCTTGGCTATGTTACAAGGTGTGAGTATTGAGTAAGACTCAAGACCTGACCACAGCAGAAGAGAGAGAAAGGACGAAGGTCGTACCCTATGCTTTAGACGTAGGCTCTACAGTATGCTATGCTGTGTACCGCACATGAAGTGTGCCTTGCCATGAGTTGGTCAAGGGGTACAATAGTGATCCGGGAATGGTCACATGACAGCGGTTGAACTTATCCTTAGTATCTAGTGGACTAAGGAATTTTCTCGATTATGGAGGTGAAAAGGGGTTCGTCGTAAGGGTTACGTCGATGCGAACTTTGACACTAATCCGGATGGCTCTGAGTAGTAAACCGGATTCGTATAGTAGAGCAGTTATTTGAAATGGCTCCAAGTAGCGCGTGGTAGCATCCACAAGATGACATAGATATTCGTAAAGCACACACGGATGTCAAAGGTTCAGACCCGTTGACTAATAACCTCTCTCACAAGCATAACATGATCAAACCAGAACTCATTGAGTGTTAATCACATAGTGATGTGAACTAGATTGTTGACTCTAGTAAACTCTTTGGATGTTGGTCACATGGTGATGTGACCTAAGAGTGTTAATCACATGGTGATGTGAACTAGATTATTGACTCTAGTGCAAGTGGGAGACTGTTGGAAATATGCCCTAGAGGCAATAATAAATTGGTTATTATTATATTTCCTTGTTCACGATAATCGTTTATTATCCATGCTAGAATTGTATTGATAGGAAACTCAGATACATGTGTGGATACATAGACAACACCATGTCCCTAGTAAGCCTCTAGGAGACTAGCTCGTTGATCAATAGATGGTTACGGTTTCCTGACCATGGACATTGGATGTCGTTGATAACGGGATCACATCATTAGGAGAATGATGTGATGGACAAGACCCAATCCTAAGCCTAGCACAAGGATCGTGTAGTTCGTTTGCTCAGAGCTTTTCTAATGTCAAGTATCATTTCCTTAGACCATGAGATTGTGCAACTCCCGGATACCGTAGGAATGCTTTGGGTGTACCAAACGTCACAACGTAACTGGGTGACTATAAAGGTGCACTACAGGTATTTCCGAAAGTGTCTGATGGGCTGGCACGAATCGAGACTGGGATTTGTCACTCCGTGTAAACGGAGAGGTATCTCTGGGCCCACTCGGTAGGACATCATCATAATGTGCACAATGTGACCAAGGAGTTGATCACGGGATGATGTGAGTTACGGAACGAGTAAAGAGACTTGCCGGTAACGAGATTGAACAAGGTATAGGAATACCGACGATCGAATCTCGGGCAAGTAACATACCGATTGACAAAGGGAATTGGATACGGAATTGATTGAATCCTCGACATCGTGGTTCATCCGATGAGATCATCGAGGAGCATGTGGGAGCCAACATGGGTATCCAGATCCCGCTGTTGGTTATTGACCGGAGAGTCGTCTCGGTCATGTCTGCATGTCTCCCGAACCCGTAGGGTCTACACACTTAAGGTTCGGTGACGCTAGGGTTATAGAGATATTAGTATGCGGTAACCCAAAAGTTGTTTGGAGTCCCGGATGAGATCCCGGACGTCACGAGGAGTTCCGGAATGGTCCGGAGGTAAAGATTTATATATGGGAAGTCTTATTTTGGTCGTCGGAAAAGTTTCGCACTTTATCGGTATTGTACCGGGAGTGCCGAAAGGGGTCCGGGGGTCCACCAAGGGGGTCCACCAGCCCCGGGGGGCCACATGGGCTGTAGGGGGTGCGCCTTGGCCTATATGGGCCAAGGGCACCAGCCCCAAGAGGCCCATGCGCCAAGAGATAAGGGAAAGGGAGAGTCCTAAGGGGGGAAGGCACCTCCGAGGTGCCTTGGGGAGGATGGACTCCTCCCTGGCCGCACCCTTCCTTGGAGGAAGGGCCAAGGCTGCGCCCCCCCCCTCTCCCTTGGCCCTATATATAGTGGGGGGGACGGAGGGCAGCAAGATCTAAGCCCTGGCGCCTCCCTCTCCCTCTCGTGACACACCTCCCTCCTCCCGCAGCGCTTGGCGAAGCCCTGTTGGAATCCCGCTATTTCCACCACCACGCCGTCGTGCTGCTGGATCTCCATCAACCTCTCCCCCCCTTGCTGGATCAAGAAGGAGGAGACGTCGCTGCTCCGTACGTGTGTTGAACGCGGAGGTGCTGTCCGTTCGGCGCTAGGATCATCGGTGATTTGGATCACGACGAGTACGACTCCATCAACCCCGTTCTCTTGAACGCTTCCGCTCGCGATCTACAAGGGTATGTAGATGCACTCTCCTTCCCCTCGTTGCTAGATTACTCCATAGATTGATCTTGGTGATGCGTAGAAAATTTTGAATTTCTGCTACGTTCCCCAACAGCGTGGGCCAAGTGTGGGAGGGGACCAGCCCCAGGTGGGCTGGTGCGCCCCCCCACCAAGGCCCAAGGCGCATGGGAGAGTGGGAGGGGGCAAACCCTAGGTCCAGATGGGCCTTAAGGCCCACCCTAGTGGCGCCCCCCCCCCTCTCCTCCCCTTGGCCGCCACCCTAGATGGGTTCTAGGCTACCGCACCTCTTGGGGTGGAAACCCTAGAGGGGGCGCAGCCCCCTCCCCTCCCCCTATATATAGTTGAGGTCTAGGGGCTGCCATACACACGAGAACGTCTCTCTTTCGGCGCAGCCCTACCCCTCTCCCTCCTCCTCCTCTCCCGCGGTGCTTGGCGAAGCCCTGCAGGATTGCCACGCTCCTCCATCACCACCACGCCGTCGTGCTGCTGCTGGATGGAGTCTTCCCCAACCTCTCCCTCTCCCCTTGCTGGATCAAGGCGTGGGAGACGTCACCGGGCTGCACGTGTGTTGAACACGGAGGCACCGTTTTTCGGTGCTTAGATCAGAATCAACCGCGATCTGAATCGCTACGAGTACGACTCCTTCATCCGCGTTCTTGCAACGCTTCCGCATCGCGATCTACAATGGTATGTAGATTCACTCCCCTTCCCCTCGTTGCTAGAGTACTCCATAGATTGACCTTGGTGATGCGTAGAAAATTTTGAATTTCTGTTACGTTCCCCAACAACTGCTTCCGACGCCACCCTCACCTGCGACGCCGAGCTGGGATCAAGCTGCCTTTCTCCAGGCCATGAATAACTTTGCTGCACAAGGAAACTCAGGTACGGATTGGATCTTTGATTCAGGGGCCTCTAGTCATATGTCTGCATCTAGTAATTGGTTATCTTCTTGCACTAAATCTCCTTTCCCTTCCATTATCCTTGGAGATGGATCATCTATTCCTATATATTGTGTTGGTCAGGCTCAACTTCCCTCTTCCACCAAACCTCTTTCACTTCACGATGTTCTAGTTGCACCCGCCCTCATTAAAAATCTTATCTCTGTTCGCCAATTTACTTGCGACAATCTAGTTTCGACTGAATTTGACCCTTCTGGTTTATCTGTAAAGGATTACCTGACCAAGGCCGAGATCGCTCGCTTCAATAGCTCCGGTGATCTTTATTCTCTTAATGGAGTTCCCGCCGCCACCCCTCCAACATCCATGCTGGCCTCCGGCGATCTCTGGCATCGTCGCTTGGGCCATCCCAACCCCGCCGTCTTAGCTTCTATGCTTAGTGAATTTACCATACCATGTAATAGGGACTCTCATAATTCTGTGTTTGGCGAGTCTTGTCAATTAGGCAAACATGTGTGTCTTCCCTTTAGTTCCTCTAGTTTTTGTAGCACTTATCCCTTTGAATTAATACATTGTGATTTATGGACCTCTCCCATTGCAAGTGTTTCGGGTTTTAAATACTACCTTGTTATCCTAGATGATTTCACCCACTTTGTCTGGACTTTTCCTCTACGCAACAAATCCGAGGTCCATTCTCTTTTCTTAATTTTCAACGCTATGTGTCTGTTCACTTCTTCCTCCCAATTCGCTTTATCCAATGTGACAATGGTCGCGAGTTTGATAACATTAAAAATCGTACTTTCTTCTTACAACATGGCATCCTGCTTAGGTTCTCATGTCCCTACACCTTCCCTCAAAATGGTAAAGCAGAACGCTCTCTTCGCACCCTCAATGATATAGTTCGCACTCTCCTCATTCAATCATCTATGCCTCCCAAGTTTTGGGCTGAAGCCCTACACATGGCCACCTTCCTTCTAAATATTCGACCTTCCAAAACTAAACCCAACACTACTCCCTATTATTCCCTCTTTCTTTCCCACCCCGACTACCCCGCGGTTCGTGTTTTCGGCTGTCTCTGTTTTCCCAATGCCTACGCCACTTCTGCAAATAAATTGTCATCACGCTCTATCCCATGTGCTTTTCTCGGCTTCTGTGACGAGCACAAAGGCTATCGCTGTCTCGACCTTCACACCGGACACGTTCATGTCTCTCGTCATGTCACGTTTGCTGAGCACATTTTTCCTTTCTCACAATGCACTACTACACCATCCAACACCCCTAGCTCCGCAAACACCCCCTCTCCCCGTCCTTTCCAACTATATACTCCCCTACCTGCCGAACACAACTTATCACCACCACCATTAACACCCACCATAGCCAATCCCAACCATACACTCACCCCACCCGAGACGTCCCCAACACCCCCGACCCCTGCTCCCTCCCCAACACCCCCGGCCCCTACTCCCACTCCACCACCCAGCCCTGCTCCCACTCCACTACCCAGCCCTACTCCTTTGTCCGACTCTTCCGCTGCGCCGGACTCACCAGTATCCACCTTACCCCCTCGTGCTATTCCTACAGCAGCCCCGATTAATGATCATCGCATGCGTACTAGGGCAAAATCAGGATTTCATCAACCCCAAGACCGCCTAAACCTTCATACCTCCATATCTCTCACTTCTTTTCCAAAGAATTACAAAATTGCTCTACTTGATCCCAATTGGGCCGCTGCCATGCAAGAAGAATATAATGCTTTACTTCAAAACAACACCTGGCAACTTGTTCCTCGTCCTCCCAATACAAATATTGTTACTGGCAAATGGATTTTTCGCCAAAAGTTCCACTCCGATGGGAGCCTCTCACGATATAAAGCCATGTGGGTTTGTCGTGGCTTTTCTCAGCAACAAGGAATTGATTACGAAGAAACCTTCTCTCCTGTTGTTAAACCTAGCACCATTCGCACCGTTCTTAGTGTTGCTGTCTCCTCTTCATGGCCCATTCACCAACTTGATGTTAAAAATGCTTTCCTCCATGGTTCCCTTCAAGAAACTGTCTACTGCCAGCAACCTCTGGGTTTTGAAAATCCATCCTTTCCAACTCATGTATGTCTTCTTCAGAAATCTCTCTACGGTCTTAAACAGGCCCCACGAGCTTGGTTTCAACGCTTCTCCTCCTTCATTCAAACAATAGGCTTCACTCCATCTCTCTCCGACACCTCTCTTTTTGTGTATCATCAAACTTCTGACACTGCCTATTTACTTCTCTATGTAGATGATATCATTCTTACCGCCTCCTCTTAAAAGTTCTTAGATCATATTGTCTCTCTTCTTAGATCTGAATTTTCTATGACTGACCTAGGACTCCTTCATCATTTCTTAGGCATTGCTGTTGTTCGAGATTCCTCCAGCCTTTTTCTTTCCCAACGCCAGTATATTCTTGATCTTCTTAATCGTGCTGGTATGCTTGACTGTCAATCATCTCGCACTCCTGTCGATACTAGTTTTAAACTTTCGGCTACCGGTGAACCCTTTTTCGATCTTACTCTCTATCGTAGCCTAACAGGTGCTCTCCAATATCTCACCATTACTCGTCCTGAAATCTCTTTTGCTATTCAACAAGCATGTCTCTATATGCATGATCCCCGGGTTCCTCACTATAATCATGTTAAACGCATTCTTCGGTATTTAAAAGGAACTCTCAATCATGGTCTCCACCTCAATAATTCTTCTCCAAACTCGCTTACCGCATACTCTGATGCAGACTGGGCTGGTTGTCCTGACACTCGAAGGTCCACTTCCGGTTTTTGTATTTTTCTTGGTAACAATTTGATTTCTTGGTCTTCGAAAAGACAGGTTACAGTCTCACGTTCGTCGGCCGAGGCTGAATATCGCGCTGTGGCACATGCCGTTGCAGATACAATCTGGATTCGGCAGTTACTCTCCGAGCTACACAAGCCTATTGAGCAGGCCACTATTGTCTACTGTGACAACATATCAGCAGTCTACATGACCAGCAATCCAGTTTAACACCGACGCACAAAGCATATTGAGATTGATATTCATTTTGTTCGTGAAAAGGTTGCTCTTGGTCAGGTTCGGGTGCTTCATGTTCCCTCTACGCCTCAGTTTGCTGACATTTTCACCAAGGCACTGCCTACTAAGCCGTTTCAAGATATCTGTTTCAGTCTCAACGTCGTCGAGCCTGCCGTTGATACTGCTGGGGGATGTTAGAGTAGTCATTATGGTATACGACTTCTAGTCCAAGTCAGTTTTGTACCCCTACCCCAAGTCGGTTTGTACCCTCTTGTATGCCGCACCAAATCATCAATAAGAAACAGTTTTATTCAGCTTTCAACATGCGTGAATTGTTTGTCTCGAGCCATTGTTACCGCTCGATGGAGCGCAAGCGCTTCTGCCATCTCCGGATCGAAGGATCCAGTAATAGGCTCAGAACATGCCATAAGGCAATTTCCACAATGATCAAGAGCCACCACTCCCAAACCAGCTTTGTTGAGATTAGCAAAAATAGCAGCATCAGAATAAAATTGAGCCGTTCCTGCCGGCGGCGGAGACCAACTGGAGCTAGAAACATGAGTCTCACGTCTATTAACAGGTATTGGCTTGTATAAATGCGTTAGTATCATCTTAACATAAGCACGGACCTTCGCAACAGAAACACGTGGATGTTGATAGATAGCTTCTTTTCTTGCAGCATTTCGGGCTTCCCATATGTGCCATACCGTCACAGCAAGAACAGGGGCCTCCCAGTTGGAAGATCGACGGAGGAAGTCAAATAACCACGGCATGGGTGAGATGACTTTTCGCAACAACAAGAAAAAATCATATTTTATACAAGTTTACTGTTCACCCAGGAGCCAGCTAGCTCGTGATCAGCTATGGATTTTATACGAGTCCTAGTAAAGTGGAGTAGTAAGCTTGCTTATAAATTTCTCTAGTCAACAGCCCACATCACTCTCCTACCCTGCCCTGCACTAGACAGCAACCACAGCGCCACCTGCCCTGCACTAGACAGCAACCACTCTTGTTCCCGTCTCGTTTATTAAACTGTGCGCGACGTCGGCCGCCGTGTCAAAGCAAAACTTGAACGAAGTGATCGCTCTGGACACGCTGCCCGTCCAGACAAGGCGCGTCGGTTGAAAAAACATGAGCTGTTGGGGGGAGAAAGAGAAACAGTCGGTGACCTGGACCAATGGGTAAGAAGTGAGAACGTGGCAATGCCGTCGCCGGTGGCGTTATCTGCTGCCTCTAGAATCCCTCACATGCACACCAGGCCGACAGCGACATGAGCAGCCGTAGGAGAGTGGTTCCTGATTTAATTTATCACGGACGCGACAAGGTCTATAATAACTCAGAGCAGAACTCTGAGCAGAGTCACAGCTCGGAGATCAGCTTTGCTCAGGGAGGTCGAAGCTCGGTACGGCGTCTGCTACAATGCTCGGAGCAATGAAGAGCAGAGCTGCGGGGACGTCGCTGCGTGGCTTGGCCACTCACTTCTCCACGGCGGCCAGCTGTCAGAGGCTGGCCGGCAAAGTCGCCGTGATCACCGGCGCGGCCAGCGGCATCGGCAAGGCGACGGCCGTCGAGTTCATCCGGAACGGCGCCAAGGTCATCCTGGCGGACATCCAGGACGACGCGGGCCGCTCCGTGGCGGCCGAGCTGGGCCCGGGCGCGGAGTACACCCACTGCAACGTGACCGACGAGGCGCAGATCGCCGCGGCGGTGGACCTCGCCGTGGCGCGCCACGGCCGGCTCGACGTCCTCTACAGCAACGCCGGCGTCTCCGGGTCCTCGGCGCCGGCGCCCCTGGCCGCCCTCGACCTCGCCGACTTCGACCGCGTCATGGCGGCCAACGCGCGCTCCCTGGTGGCGGCCGTCAAGCACGCCGCGCGCGTCATGGTGCCGCGGCGCAGCGGCTGCATCCTCTGCACGGGGAGCACCACCGGGATGATGGGCGGGGTCGCCGCGCTCCCCTACAGCCTCTCGAAGGCGACGGTGGCGAGCGTGGTGCGGCTGGTGGCGGAGGAGCTGGCGCGCGACGGCGTGCGCGTCAACACCATCTCGCCGCACGCCATCGCGACGCCGCTGCTGGTCCGGTCGCTGGCGAGGGCGCACCCGGGCGTCAGCGACGAGGCGCTGAAGCGGATGGTGGAGAGGGGCATGAGCGAGCTCCATGGGGCGGTGCTGGAGCCGGAGGACGTGGCGAGGGCTGCCGTCTACCTGGCGTCCGACGAGGCCAAGTATGTCACTGGCCATAACCTAGTGGTGGACGGCGGTTTCACGGTCGGGAAGCCGATCAATGTGCACGCGGCAAGCTGATCGAGCTAGTTCCAACATTTTGCAAGTTGATTCTCTTCTATGAATATATCATATGCATGCTCGCGCGTATTAAAAAAATATTATCTTATCTTTTCCATTTTATGTGCAAACAACCTGCATGTGAAATTTTTTTGTTGAGGGAAGCCTGCATGTGAATTAAGTTCAAGGTGGGCAAGTTGATTCTCCACTGAAGGCAAAATGAAAATAAAACCTGTTGGAGTATAGGAACCTTCTTTTTTTTTCCCCTAAAAAGTTATGACACCTTACTACTATTTTACCACGTGCGAGTATGTAGTACCGTTGCTTCTTTTTTTTGCCGGGATGTCGCTGCTGCTTTGCAAGGAGTAAAAAAGTTAGGCGAAGCTCAGGCAAACTATCGTCATCCAGAAAATGTTGGGACCGCATTGAATCAGTTGAATTTTCCACGTGTCCCTCTTTCTTCCTTCCGCGCCGCCATCACCTTCTTCACCATTGGCCACCTTTTTGCTCTACCCGCCCAGCTACGTTAGCCTAACCGTCTCCCGACAACAATTGTCCCCGACCATCGATTCCTCTAACCTTACCCTCCCCGACCACATCCCGAACGGTCGAACCTACAAACTCGCTGCCTCTCCTCCCCGACGATGCTGCAATAAATATGTCATCCCTCCTCCCGTGATGTCCTAGTGAGTCCTCGTCGGTAACATTGCGACGTACACGCCTCGAGCTCGGGGCTACACTGCTCTACTCTCAGCAAAATCAACTAGCTCGAGAGAATTTCTCTAGACAAATAAGGAATAGCAAATCAATTTATTTTATTTATTTATTGCAGGGGTAAAAGTAGTTTTATTTCATAACTATAGAGTTACAGTCAAAAGGTAAAAGTTCTCCAATACATGGTTAGAGAAGACGGGCAGTGATCGCAAGGATGCTATAGTATCCTGTCTTTGGCCATCTATCAGTCATCAGATGCAGTATGAATGGCTCAGATCTCTTTGTTACAGCACATAAATAGTACACATGCTACAGTTTAGGAGCAATACATTTTGCTGCAAGACAAAACAGTAAATGATGCTACAGTTCACCATGTTGTGCCTTCTGGCTTTTCACCGGGATACTGTAGCATCCCCGTCGTGCCCATTGCAGGGTAGAGGAGCCGGTTCCCAAAAAATAACCAGTGAAATCAGCACCAACATGCATATAATGGTGTTGCTGTATTAAATTCTACAATGTTGTGTCTAGATCGCCACCCTAAGAGCAAGTACAATAAGTCTCAGTCAGCGGGCTATAAGCTCTCCCCCCCCCCCCCCCCCCCCCCCCCGCATCACCAAAATCCCAGGTGGAGAAGAGATAAAGAAGGAAAGAGAAGGCAGTGGGCGCTTCACTTTATCGATGGGCAACAGCGCAAGAAACGAGAAATGAAGTCCGCATGCAGCCATGTGAAAGCTAAAAAGCAGATCTTCCTCCTCCCTCTTCCAATCATGTTTGTTTCTTTGCCTCTTTTCACATGCAAGTATTAAATGCTAGTAGCCAGTCCAAAGTCCATGTATTATACTAGTTGGCTTTTATGAAGGCTTTAGGTGACATGGCATTGACATATAGCTAGCAGCAACATTTGTTATTAACCTTGCTCTAAGCCGGTGTCTCCACACTGAGATTCATGCAAAGATGAGGGGAATCAAGATTACATGAGACGACTAGCACCTACGGTGTTCCTGCTCGGTATGACATGCTGAGCCAATGGAATGATTATGTGATCCAAATTGAGCATTTCATGTACAAGTCCGCTATTAGTGAAAGAAAAAATGACTAAATTGGAGTCGATTGACATCTTCTTGGTGATGCGATGTGTTGGTCGAGCCTTTGGCTATTTTCAGTGCCTGCCTTCGGTGGAGTCCCATGGAGGTATCCTGGTTGCCTGGGATCCTACTGCATTGTCAATTGATAGCTCTGGATTCAATTCCAACTTCATGACTAGCAAGGTATCGGTGATAGATGGAGGTACCTGGTGGCTCATAGTACTGTATGGGTCACAATCGGATGTTGACAAAGCCTGATTCCTCATGGATCTTCGCAATAGGAGGGTCACTTGTCCAGACCCTTGATTGCTTATCGGTGATTTCAACATGATCCTAGGGCATCAGAGAAGAATAAGTCAACCTTGACCGTCGTACCATGGATAGTTTGTGGGCGTTTGTGGATGAGCATGAGCTCAAGGATATATACATGCATGGGAGGCAATTCACGTGGAGCAGTGATAGAGAGGAGCCCACGCTGAACAAGAATGATAGGGCGCTTGCTTCGATTGACTGGGAGCTTCTACACGCGCTTTCCACCTCCGTCTCTGATCACGCGCCCCTTTTGTTGCCTTTCAGCAATGCTTTCAACCCTAAGAAGAGGTTCAAGTTTGAGTTGTTTTGGTGCAAATTGGAGGGCTTTAAGGAGGCTTCCTGGACTTGTGACCCCGCGATACATGACCCTTTCAATCGATTGGATGGACTGCTCAGAAACACGGTTGTGTATCGCCAGGCTTGGGGGCAGCGGAAAATTGGCAATGTGAAACTGCACATTGCTATCACCAACAAAATTATCTTGCGCCTTGATGTTGCTCAGGGGAGGAGGCTACTGTCTGATGGTGAACGATGGCTTAGGAACACGCTAAAGCTCGCAGTTCTGGGACTCGCATCTTTGGAGAGAATCATTGCTTGGCAATGATCTAGACTGCTATGGCTCAAGGAGGGAGACACGGAGATCGGCTTATTCTAACTGGTTGTCAATGGGCGTCACACGAAGAATTTCATCCCGACTGTGCACTGCAATGCGCATATCTACACCGAGCAACATGATGAGGAAGTTGCATTCTTTGCGGCTTATGATCAGCTCTTGGGTAAGGGACAATATCGAGACCACACTCTGGACTTGGAGTATTTGCAGATGGAACGGCAGGACCTGCAAGAGTTGGATTTGATGTTTACGGCGGAAGAAATTTGGCATGCGATCAAAGACATGCCTCCGAACAGGGCTCCCTGGTCGGATGGGTTCATTGCATGTTTCTTCCAAAAGGCGTGGACTATTATCAAGTACGATGTCATGGTTGTCTTCCACAAGCTCTATACTGTTGATGAAGGGGATTTGGCTAACTCAATCGTGCCTTGATCACCTTGATCCCCAAGAAGCTGGATGCCAACGAGATTGGTGATTTCGCCTGATTAGACTCGTTCACAGTGTGCCAAAAATCTTCGCAAAGACACTGGCTAACCAATTGAGATCGCAGCTAGTGGATTTTGTTTGCGCTAACCAATATGCGATTATTCAGGGACGCAATCTGCACGATAACTTCCTGTAGGTCAGGCAGGTGGCCAAATGATTTCACAATCGAAAAATTATTGGTAACCTCTTGAAGCTTGACATCTCATGCGCCTTCGACTCGCTTATTGTTTGAGGTCTTGTAGCAAAAAGGATTAGGCACAATTTGGCAGTTGGATATCTATTCTACTCTCCACCACGAGGACCAAGGTGTGTGTGAATGGTTTTCCTAGGACAAGGATCCATTACGCTAGTGGGCTTCGGCGGGGGGGGGGGGCATCTCCCCATGCTCTTTGTTCTGGTAATGCTCTCGCCTCTCATTGCTCGTGCGGAGGACATGGGTGTGCTTTCTACTTTGCCTGACATTACCAAGTTGCAACGTGTGTCAATTTTCGGACGACGTGGTGCTTTTCTTCAACTCGCAACACGGGGAGCTGAGTTGTGTCAAGCGCATCATGGATCTGTTTTGGGAGGCTTTAGGGCTTAGAATCAGCTGCAACAAGTCATCGGTTATCATGATCAGAGGGTGCGCCGAGGATGAGGAGAGGGCTGCCCAATTGGGACCTTTCTGTGCAAGTATCTTGGCCTACTTTTGGCTTTAAGACAGCTGACCAAGAATGAGTGGCAACCGTTGCTGGACTCCATCATGAAATGTGCTCCACCTTGGCAACATGGGCTAATCACCGGGGTTGGGAGGTTGGTGTTGGTTGACTCTGTCCTAACTACTAGGCCAACGCATCACCTCCTCATCTCGGACGCCCCTAAATGAGCCCTACAACATCTTGACAAGTGGCTTCAAGCCTTCTTCTGAGTTAGCACTAATGAAGTTCAAGGAGTAAAATGTTTGGTCGCTTGGACACAAGTTTGCAAGCCCAAGATCGTTGGTGGATTGGGAATGAGAAACCTTGAGCGGCACGTCTTTGCCGTGCGTGCCCGGTGGGAGTGGATGCGCCGCATGGATCCATCCAAGCCATGGCATGGTCTCGAACTTATCCCGAACCCCAAAGCCAATGTCATCTTCTACAGCCTGGCTAGGGTGCAAGTGGGCAATGGCCGAAAAAATTCTTTTGGAAAGATTGATGGATTGGAGGTCATTGCGAGATCATCCGGCTGGTTTTGATCAAAGTTATGCCTAGGAAGATCAAGAGCAGACTAGTGGCCGATGGGCTCCCCATCGGCGCTTGGGCCACGACGATGTTGGTGGCGCTCTAAGCATGTGTGCTCTGATCCACTACACCAAACTGTGGGACAAGGTGTGGAAGATCGAAGTAAATACCAACCACGAGGATGTGTTCTTTTTTTTTTCTTTTTTTGCGGGTCACGAGGATGTGTTCTCTTAAACCTGGAGCAAATCTCCTGTTTGCTCAGCTAGCTACCTATGGCATGCTATGTCACGGCTCCACGAATTTTGCTGCACCTTGGTTGTGGAAAGCTCAAGTTGACATACAAGATCTTCATGTGGCTTGCTCTGCAATTTTGCATCTGGAAGTCCGACGAGCAAGTCATGGGCTCCAGGATAACATGGCGTCTTGCTACCTATGCCTGCAAGACCAAGACACCGCGAACCACCTATCTATGCCAGGTACGCATGGTGGGCATGCTTCTCTGAGCTCTTTCCTATGGTTGGATCACCCATATTGCTTGATCGTCATCAGGACCGGTGGATTCATGCCAGGGCCCTATGCCCTGTCGCCTCAACGAGGTTTTGACTCCCTGTTCATGATCATGAGGCTGTGTTGGTCAGAAGGATCGTGGCCAAGTACAATCTCTGCATGGAGGTGCATAGGAGAACTACTAATTTTGTGAGAGGGTAGCCCTTGTATCTTGGTGTGGTGTTGGCCCTAGCAATCAGCTTGTGATTGTTCTGGCGTCTAATGTAAACATTTTCTCCTCTTCTATAAAGATAGCCCTTGTATCTTTGGTGTGGTGTTTCACTAGCAATCAGCTTGCGATTGTTCTGCCGTCTATTGTAAACATTTTCTCTTCTATAAAGATATGGTACGCATAAGCGTACTCTCTGGAAAAAAATGAATGTAACAGATTTGTCAATTCTAGACAACTCTTAGTATGTAGTAGTATCTTCAAGCAGAACACCACACACCCAAGGACCGTGAAACCTTCGTCGTAGAAATTACTGAAGCAAAAAAGGTCTTCGGCTCTTATCAAATAGATATTACAACATTGCACCACCAGTGCGATTTGTGTCTGGTCTATTCTATTTAATCTACATTACATGAACAAAACCTTCTTCTACAGTAAGCCTCAAGAGGGAGCTCTTGATCTGAATTGCTAGATAGTTTATGAACTAACTCTCTAACTTTTGAACCAACAAGTCATGTCATCATGTGCTTCTTCTGTAAGCTAGATGCTTTGTGTTACATACAAAGGAAAAGGGCTACTCCAACAGCAGATGTGTACCGCCGCAATATGGTAGCCCGCATAATAGTATCTCTACCAAAGAATTACCTATTTGTTGCCCAGTCAAAGAGCTTCAATATTATAGCGGTTGGAGTTCTTGTTCAGGCCCCACTGAGCCCACAGGTCTATATGCAGCTTGACCTCTAAATTTCTTTCTCCAGAGATACAGTCCTAAAAAGGCCGATAAAGACAGGAAAACAACTAGCAAAACTCCAACCAGTATGGAGACAACATGTTCTTGCAACCATGACCTGTAACAAATTATGATGCAATGTCAAATGTTTGTAAGACAATAGAATGTAAATCATATAGCACCATCAAAACACAATTCAAGGAAATCGCTTCATATAGAATGTTAACGCAGACAAAAGATACTCTTCGGGAGGACATAAAATGAGGATGTAGATGTAGTACAAAATATCGCCATTAGGCTTGTTTGAAAGAGGGGTTTCTTGGTGAAAAATTGGTATTTAGTTCAAATTAACTTAAATATCGGAACTTCACAGACAAATACCATTCTTGCAAACAGCCCCACAGGATATTCCTTAAATAAGCAGTGCCAATGGTATTTGGCAATCCTCAGCAACTTTGGATATCCCTTTTCATATTCACCATTGCAGAACAATATTATGCACTAGAGCTTATCTTCCAAGAAAAGAAGAATGACAATGGTACAGATTAATGTTATGATAGCTGCAACATAGTACCAAATGTTGAAGCCATTACAAACATTATCTAACGTTATTTTGTGACTTGTTAACTTCCATTATGTGTTCCGGTAAGGCGGTAACTTCCTTTTTCTGTTTTTTATGACCTTTTAAGCCACGATACATGTTAAAGAGATGTTGCATGGTCATTTCAGGTAAACATATTATTTTTATTCTAAATGAACTAAACTTCTTCTGCATTAAGGGATGGCCGAATTAGAAAATGTGAATGTATATCGGGCAAGGTACGAATGGCATAAATGCATTTTCTCACCTTCTCGATACAGGTTGCTGCACATTCCACTCGAGTAACTGATAACTGCCAAGATGTTCAGGCAACTGAACATGATGTTGAGTCAGCCGATAAATGATACCCTATCATATATCAAAGCAAATGATTAATCATTTTGCAAAGAAGAAGAAAACTGAAATAGTCCACAAAAGAGTGGATGATACCATTGCTGTTGCATTAGACATAGAATTAGAAGATCCAGCTGGGAAAATATCCCATCTGATTAGAGTAGAGTTTCCCTGCCCAGTAACATTCATAAGTCGGACCTATAGAAATAAAAGAGTAACTTCAGCCAAATCACCATGAAGAACTATAAAATAGAGCAAAATCAAGTAAATTCCAAGAACAGTTGTTCTTACTCCTTCAAAAAGGAAGCATTCTGCAAACATAACTAGCATGATCATAGCATTGTCACACTATATTTTATCCTTACCTGACTGGAATCTATCTCCAGCTCTTTAGCCAACAGCTCAGCCAACTCATGTAGGTGAGGTTTCAGGTTTGGATACGTAACATTTATCGACATATAAACAGCGATGAGACCAACATCATATTCTGCAAGCAAAGAAATCACAGATATGATAAATCATGTGTACATACAATATCAAATAAATTGTGGATAGAGAAAACCTTTAGAGAGGCAGGTTGAGCAACTGCCTCATTTATCACAAAATATAAAGCCCTATAAAATTTGGGACTTAAAAGCATCAAATAGCTTCCCAACCATGCAAGCAAAAAAATGATACTCCCAAATTACCACCTATGAGTCGACAAACAACTAATATACGTTTATCATTCATCGAATAAGACATGCAAAATAAACAGAGTAAGAAGGCACAAACCTGGCAAACCACTTGGAGCAGGAGCAGGCGATAAATCTGCTTGTGAACCTGGATCACTTGAAGGTGCTGGTGAAGGAGCCCCACCACTCTGGAGTCTCTCCCACAACTCTGAACAGTTAGTTTTCCAAAATCCAATCTTTTCATTGTGGCGGTCATAGGTTACAAGGGTATTACGAACAACGATTCCTGCCAGAGAACATTGTGTTAGCTATTCATAAGGGCAGGTTTCCAAGTGAACGAAAACGAAGTATGTTATCATGTTTCTAATGATCCAAACAAACAAAGATGTCTAAAAAATGGATGCACTTTCACTTATGAGTGAATCAAGATGCATATCACTCACTGTAGAAGAAAATGGTGACTAACATGAGAACATATAGCAGCTAAGTTCTATTATAACAGCTATTATTCCTGTCATTAGAGATATTTGTCCCATATTTTGTGTCAGTTTCAACCACCGACGACCATTGCAGGAAGATTCACCCGTAGGCTCAACTTCTGCATGTTCACTCCATAAACCCATGGCTCCAAGTTCGCTGAAATCTGGAAGTGACACTGTTCTAGCTAGTTTCTGGTTTCCTTGTGAGCATAACAAGTTAAGAAGAATCGCATGTTCCCTTTCTTTGAGGAAACAGGGCTGGTTTGCCTTATTATTCACAAAAGGAGTTTTTATGATCACCAGATATTTTGATACAAATTTCAGCTTGCATGAGTAGACTACTGAATGGACTGAAGAAGTGATGCCAAGAAAAGCTAGCATAAAAAAGCAGGTCAGATTGTAACGATTCAGATCAAGTCTTACCGAAATTGGATTTCCTTTTCGTGCTATATGTCACTTAGACTTTACTTTTTCCCCTTACCGCCCTTTCCTCTATTTGTTCGATAGGTTCTTCGTTTTATTCTAATTCTAAACCCATTGTCATCCACAGTTTCCCAAGTTAATCATTTAATTCTCGAATCAAATTTTCATCGCACACAAGTGCATAAGTAGTTAGAATACATGTGTCATTTAGTTAATCATTTCATTATTCAGCATATACTACTAATTATTTTTATGTCAAAGAAGAAAAGACCAGAATGGAAGTACTCTGTCTGTGTGTACAACAGGTGATGTCTGATTTAGGGCTAGTTTGGTTGGAACCCTGGGGCAGGTGCCTGAAAATTTTCGATGCCTGGCTTCCGCCTGGTAAGGTGACGTGTTTTTACCTGTCCAGGCTAGCCTGGCAGTGGCTTGTTTGAATGCTACGTGACCTGCTGTTGTGTTAGCCTGGGAATAAAAAATGTTAATTATTGGCCAGGCTTGTTGCGGCTCGTCCAGGCGCGGGGAACTGGACGCCTGGGCCAGGCTAAGCTCGCTGCCTGGGCTAAACATCATGCTCTCCTTATTTATTTTTAAACTTGACCAGGCTAATCATATCCCTGGATCAGCCAGGCCAGGCATGCAGTTTCTCTTTGTGGACACGAACAAAACAACCACCAGGCAGACTTCAGGGACCTATCCAGGCCAGGCATACAGTAGCATGGAAGCCAACCAAACACGCTCTTAGTTACAGCACTAACTTTGAACAGCACTGATCAGGGATATGATGGGAATCAAACAGCAATTTGATCTATCGTACCAAAATCGGATGGAGAAGTGTCGTATGCATAGCAGCGCTTAGATAGTGTCACATATGGATGGCATCAAAATAATCATCTAATACAATTCCCCAAGTTTCAAATCAAATCCTCATCACACATAAGTGCATAAGCTGGTTATAGTACCTGTCTACATGCCTTTTATTATTCAGCATACACTACTAATCATTTTCATGCCCAGGATGACAAAATCAGAAAGTGTTACAGATGGATGGCATAAAATGTTCTCCAGTTACGATCCTAATGCATGAATCTATAAGCATGTGTACTTTATAAGTCAATACGGAAATAGGAAATACATTGTTTAACTATCCAGTAGCAAACTAGCAATATGGGTGGGATCTGACAGAAAGATACACAATAGAAACAAATGATGGATAACCTACGCACAGTAATTTGTCCAAGAGGACCAACAGCAAAGTGCACGATAAGTCATGCGGGTGCAAATGACACAGATAAGAAATGTAGAGGGGTTGTAAGGCAAATGTTCTTGAAACTCCTACTAGAGTTTAGTGCCTTACCACCTAATAGAGTTGTTGGATCTTTCCCATTTTGGAACACACCCAGGCAATAAGCCCCTTCGACTTTGGAGTGCTTTATTTCAAAATTGGAGACACAGCATCAGCGGACAGCACCAACAGGCAAAGTAAACAAATGCTGCCTTAATTGGATTAAAATATTATAACTTCATGATTTACCCGGAATAAATAATTTTCAGGTGAAAGTGAGAGCTTCTGTCCATTTCCAAATACCATGTCAACCTTTGGAAATACCTCTGATAACTGGGAGACGTTCCTGGAAGTAAAGTGATGCATATTACAGCTCCATATGAATGTTGCTGAGAACATCAGAAGAATTGCTAACGAAAATAAATAATTGTTATGATCATCCAGAAGTCACCTTCCAGCACCTGCAAAGCAGATGTCCTTGTAATTTGGGTCAGGTCCACGGATTTTCTTGAGGGGATGGACCTTGCTTGTCACCTATTGATTAAGAATATAATCATTACATCATGTTTTACCAAGAGTAGAACAAACAGTTATTTGTTTCTGAAACTGTTAACGTAGGACCAAAACTAGAAAACTGCTTGCATGAGGTAAGAAACAAGATGAAAACACAAGGTGCACAACTGCACAACTGCACATGTGTTCATTGTACTCCCTCCGGTCCTTTTTAGTCCGCGTATTAGATTTGTGTTAAGTCAAACTATACAAAGTTTGACCAAATATATATTAAAATATATCAGCATATACAATACCAAATATATATTCCATGAAACTACATTTCATACAACAACAACAACAACAACAACAACAACAAAGCCTTTAGTCCCAAACAAGTTGGGGTAGGCTAGAGGTGAAACCCATAAGATCTCGCAACCAACTCATGGCTCTGGCACATGGATAGCAAGCTTCCACGCACCCCTGTCCAATGCTAGCTCTTTGGTGATACTCCAATCCTTCAGGTCTCTCTTAACGGACTCCTCCCATGTCAAATTCGGTCTACCCCGCCCTCTCTTGACGTTCTCCGCACGCTTTAGCCGTCCACTATGCACTGGAGCTTCTGGAGGCCTGCGCTGAATATGCCCAAACCATCTCAGACGATGTTGGACAAGCTTCTCTTCAATTGGTGCTACCCCAACTCTATCTCGTATATCATCATTCCGGACTCAATCCTTCCTCGTGTGGCCACACATCCATCTCAACATACGCATCTCCGCCACACCTAACTGTTGAACATGTCGCCTTTTAGTCGGCCAACACTCAGTGCCATACAACATTGCGGGTCGAACCGCCATCCTGTAGAACTTGCCTTTTAGCTTTTGTGGCACTCTCTTGTCACAAAGAATGCCAGAAGCTTGGCGCCACTTCATCCATCCGGCTTTGATTCGATGGTTCACATCTTCATCAATACCCCCATCCTCCTGCAGCATTGACCCCAAATACCGAAAGGTGTCCTTCTGAGGTACCACCTGGCCATCAAGGCTAACCTCCTCCTCCTCACACCTAGTAGTACTGAAACCGCACATCATGTACTCGGTTTTAGTTCTACTAAGCCTAAACCCTTTCGATTCCAAGGTTTGTCTCCATAACTCTAACTTCCTATTTACCCCCGTCCGACTATCGTCAACTAGCACCACATCATCCGCAAAGAGCATACACCATGGGATATCTCCTTGTATATCCCTTGTGACCTCACCCATCACCAATGCAAAAAGATAAGGGCTCAAAGCTGACCCCTGATGCAGTCCTATCTTAATCGGGAAGTCATCAGTGTCGACATCACTTGTTCGAACACTTGTCACAACATTATCGTACATGTCCTTGATGAGGGTAATGTACTTTGCTGGGACTTTGTGTTTCTCCAAGGCCCACCACATGACATTCCGCGGTATCTTATCATAGGCCTTCTCCAAGTCAATGAACACCATATGCAAGTCCTTCTTTTGCTCCCTATATCTCTCCATAAGTTGTCGTACCAAGAAAATGGCTTCCATGGTCGACCTCCCAGGCATGAAACCAAACTGATTTTTGGTCACGCTTGTCATTCTTCTTAAGCGGTGCTCAATGACTCTCTCCCATAGCTTCATTGTATGGCTCATCAGCTTAATTCCACGGTAATTAGTACAACTCTGAACATCCCCCTTGTTCTTGAAGATTGGTACTAATATACTCCGTCTCCATTCTTCTGGCATCTTGTTGCCCGAAAAATGAGGTTGAAAAGCTTGGTTAGCCATACTATCGCTATGTCCCCGAGACCTTTCCACACCTCAATGGGGATACAATCAGGGCCCATCGCCTTGCCTCCTTTCATCCTTTTTAAAGCCTCCTTGACCTCAGACTCCTGGATTCGCCGCACAAAACGCATGCCGGTCTCACCAAAGGAGTAGTCCAGTTCAATGGTAGAACTCTCATTCTCCCCATTGAACAGCTTGTCGAAGTACTCCCGCCATCTATGCTTAATCTCCTCGTCCTTCACCAAGAGTTGGCTTGCTCCGTCCTTGATGCATTTGACTTGGCCAATATCCCTCGTCTTCCTCTCTCGGATCTTGGCCATCTTATAGATGTCCCTTTCGCCTTCCTTCGTGCCTAACCGTTGGTAGAGGTCCTCATATGCCCGACCCCTTGCTTCACCAACAGCTCGCTATGCGGCCTTCTTCGCCATCTTGTACTTCTCTATGTTGTCTGCACTCCTATCCAGGTATAGGCGTCTGAAGCAATCTTTCTTCTCTTTAATTGCCTTCTGGACATCATCATTCCACCACCAGGTATCCTTATCTTCGCTTCTCCTTCCCCTGGACACTCCAAACTCCTCCGAGGCCACCTTACGAATGCAAGTCGCCATCTTCGTCCACACATTGTCCGCATCCCCTCCTTCCTCCCAAGGGCCCTCCTTAATGACCCTCTCCTTGAACACTTGAGCTACCTCCCCCTTGAGCTTCCACCACTTTGTTCTAGCGACTTTGGCACGCTTATCCCGCTGAACACGAATCCGAAAGCGGAAGTCAGCAACCACCAGCTTATGCTGGGGTACAACACTCTCTCCAGGTATCACCTTACAATCTAGGCACGCACGCCTATCTTCTCTTCTCGAGAGGATGAAATCAATCTGGCTAGAGTGTTGGCCACTACTAAAAGTCACCAGATGTGATTCTCTCTTTCTAAAGAGGGTGTTAGCAACAATCATGTTGTAGGCTAGAGCAAAGCTTAAGACATCTTCTCCTTCTTGATTCCTAATGCCATAGCCAAAGCCCCCGTGCGCCCCTTCAAAACCTGTGTTAGATGTACCCACGTGGCCATTGAGGTCTCCTCCTATGTAGAGCTTCTCACCAATCGGTACACTCCTAACCATGTCTTCCAGGCCTTCCCAGAACTCCCTCTTGGTGTTCTCATTGTGGCCTACTTGCGGGGCATACGCACTGATAACATTGAGAACCAAGTCCTCAACTACCAGCTTGACCAAGATAATCCGGTCCCCACGTCTCTTGATGTCTACCACTCCATACTTGAGGCTCTTGTTAATCAAGATGCCTACGCCATTTCTGTTTGCAGCCGTCCCCGTGTACCACAGCTTGAAGCCGGTATCCTCCACCTCCTTCGCCTTCTGTCCTCTCCATGAAACTACATTTCATAATGAATCTAAAAACATTGGTTTGGCATTGCGAGTGTTGATACTTTCCTATAAGTTTGGTCAAAGTAGAGATACTTTGACTTCGGACAAAACTTATATGCAGACTAAAAAGGACCAGAGGGAGTGATTGTTAGAATTAATCTTATCGTTATCTTAAACATATGCAAGTCCAGCTATATCATAGCTGCATGGCAGTAAGAGCGGTTAAAAGGTAAAGGAAGTTTGACTACTAGATATCTTAGTATGCAAGGAAGCTAGCTACTTCTGAGCTGTATTAGTCAAGGTCAGTTCATGTAGCCTATAAATAGGTATGCCATCTTTGTAAGGTAAGCTAGTAGTGCACCAATAAGAGAAACGGCTTTGGCTGTGAGGCAGCAAGTCACCAAAACAGCCTGTGTACATGTGTACGTTGTGAGAAACAACACACAGAGAGAGGGAGTGATTCAGCTCCAGCAGAGAGGGGGGGGGGGGGTGAGTGATTAAATTCCAACGGTAATTGGGACAATTTTGCGAAGCAACAATCAAGAGAATAGAAGGAGAAACAGTGACCAACATATTGGTGGTGGTAGATATACAGAAGTAGATGGTGCCAAAGACCAAAGTAGGGAGTAACACTTCCATTACCCCAAGGCACTAAAACATTTAGGGCTCGTTTGGTAGCACGGGATCCCCCTCAAAACCATGGCACAGAGCCCACGGGGCGAATCGGCCCGTGGAAAACCGCGGCGGCATTTGGTCGCTCACTCACTGGGGATTTTCTGCCCCGATCTCCATCCTTTCCCTGGGTGAGAGATCCACGCCTAGAGAGGTTGGGGAGAAAAGCCACGACTGGCGCTCGCGCACGCGAGGCAACGGCACAAGGCGCACCTAGCAATCTCCTCCGACGACTACCCTGAGTGCTACGCCTCCAAGACCATTCCCTCCGGCGACAAAGACGGGTCGGCAGCCGTGCTTTTCCTTCCCCCAAGATCTCAACAGCCAGAGGAATCCCTGTCATGTCCCTGCGTTCGTCTTTCTTTTCCTCCAACCAAGGTCTTTTCTGGACGTGATCTCCTCCCCTTTCTCCTGTCATCCAAACTGACGTGGTGATCTTCCCATGGTGGGACGAGAGGATCCCCGATGGCCATGGAAATCCCCTCGAGTGGGATTACATCCCTGGGATACATTTCCCTTGCAACCAAATTACTCCCTCCTTTCCGGTTTATAGGGCTCAATTCAAAAATGTCACGAACCAAGGTAGATGGTGAGTGGTGGAATACTTTTTGTAATTTGCAAAAGCACCCAATTAATGCTCTTGTTTTCCCCAAAAATTTATGTTTACCAATGTATTAATTGCAATGCATGCATGCATAAAGTACATGCATTGGTCAATTTTCTCTTAATACTTGCATGCAATTATTTAATGCACCTTGGAATCTGAAATTGTGATGGGGAACAACCAAATTGAGCCTTATAAAATGGAAAAACTAAGATTTTGAGATAAGCCCTATAAACCGGAAAGGAGGGAGTAGGCTTTAGTGTCATCATGATGGTTAACCTCCTTTGTGCAAAGCCGTAAAAGTAAAAAAGATGGCAAGTCCTCAACTAATGGAAACATAGAAAGATCGCTTTTTAAAATGGTAAGCTGCAAAAACAAGATAGCAAGAAAGTAGATTCCACATAATGGAAACATACCTATAGAAGAACAAAGATCCCATGAAATGGTAAAATTTATTAAGTAACTGAAGGACAAATCATCTCATAACTTACAGCATCTTTAAAAGCTACAAAAGCTTGTTCTGGGAGGTATGCATATGTGGTCCCACTATCCAAGACAGTCCCATGTTTACCGTCAAAGATCCTTGGGTCTACCCGCAATGGCTTTCCAGCAACATGTATTTCCTTCAACTCAATGTTGTAATATGGGCTGTTTCCATTTGAGACAAGTTAATAAGAAGGTGCATCACTATTACAAATTTACAATAGAGGAACCCGCAACCCACCCACACAGAAAAACGAACAAAACTCCCATGTAATAGTGCAAAACGACTTATGTTACCTGCGGACAGCGTTTGAATGTGTGTATACCATGTCAGGAGGGGCAGGCATTGCACCAAGTACCATAGCACCACCACCAATATCCATTCCACCATAGCACATAGAGAATGAATCACCTATGACACCCTTATCAACAAGCTGATCCATTATGCTAAGTTGACCACGGCCCAACCCCATTATGCCATCAGCATGCTGGCTGAACAAATCTCCAGTTTCAGAATTTTCACAGCCAAAAACAGCACGCTGTGGCTTAAGTTCACTTTCTGTGCCAAACGACACAATGTCCTCACCAAGTACCCCGCTGCTGGAGCTCATTTCAGCATACTGCCTCTCATAAGTGCACTGGCTCTTATCACTATTACAATTGCAATCAACATTGCATTTTACTGGTGAATATGTACTGGAGAGATCAGGTTGAAACCTTGGATCCTACATCAAGCAAAACATAGGCATACGTTAACTGCCTGGTAATCAAGAAGAATTTACAAGCATAAATAGTGGTGATCGCCAAGACCAGTAGAATGAAATATTTTCCTATATGGCATGATGCTTATGGCAGCACGCACATCTTCATGTATTTTGAATTATAAAAATAGGCCAAAAACAAAATCATTTCCACACCAGTACTACACACATGTCTTCAGCAATGTTTGGCGATTCAATAAGCAAAACACAATATAGAATACTAAATGTGATGGTACAACAATGATGGCAATTGCATAAATCGTGGTCCATCATTACATTTCGTCAGTTGCATCAAGATGGTTTCAGCAAATCTAATTTATTTATGAATTTGGTTACTTGAAAGTTGAAACTATACAGACCACTAACCAACAGTAGTCATAAAGTCTAATTCTTTTTGTCTCCAGTGTTTCTATTTTTTAACATGTTACTTTGGCTACAAGATATTGGCTGTACAAGACTTCAAATGCCACATATCGGTTAGTTTATGTTTCTATTTACATCCCACTTACTCCCCTTTATGTTGGCTGACATCTATACATCTCACTTATGCCCCTTTACATTGGCTAACAAAGACATCACCAACGGAATTTTCAGACTGCGAGTTACACAAGACGAGCAATATATGCATCTTCTTGGATTTGGCTATAGAATGTAGTAAAAACTAAAAATACATGACAAGGATGGGAAGCATTTTTCTTCGTGCATACATGCATCTTCTTCTGCATTCAGATAATCAGCACAGATTATAAAAACAGCAATACTAGATCTAGAACTGAGAACGGGGTTAGTAGTGACTAAACAGGTAACAAGACCAAAAAAAAAGGCACTACAAACACATTGGCATGGTCAAGCCAAACACCTGCCAAAAGTTAGCTAACACTTATTTAGGACTAATTATACCAAAGCCACAAGGTTTGGCAGTCCAATAGAATAACTTTTTGCTGAAACAATGCCCACCAAACAAAAGCCAAATTTTGCTGGTCGTTACCAAGATTAGCATGGTATTCATTGAGGAATGCCAAACACAGTGTTAATTTGAGTCATCGATCATTTACACAAAGCATATAATTTAGCCTGCCTCAGTTTTAATAGTACCTGCAGGTTGAGGAGGTGCTCTTAGTACACGTACACTCTACCCACATGACATAAATAAACTTGAATTTCCTGATCTATCAACAAATTTCTGCTGAGTTCTGAGAACTAAAATCCCTACATAACGAATTAATGATGCATGCAAAGTAGCATTACAAACTTGTGTCAGCTGCAAAACCACATGTTAAATTAGCTAGCTTCAATGATTCACCTACAGTTTCACGTGTGCCCGTGTGGGTATCAAATTATCCATGCGCAATTAATCTAATCATCACATAAAGTTTCGAAGTGGTGGCTGAACATAGAAGCAGAAGAATCAAGGCCCACCTGGTGGTTGCCGCACTGCTCGCAGGAGGCGCAGGGCACGTAGGTGACGGTGCTCCCGGAGTCGACGATCAGCGCGAACTCCTGCGGGGGCGTCCCGATGTACAGCCGCGTCGTGTAATACCTAACCAATACGAAAACAATCCGCGAGCCTCAGATCCAACGGAGCACCCAGCAAATTCGGTAGGAAAGAAATGAGAGGGGAATCCGAAGTGTACCGACCCGTTGGTGAGGAGATCGTCGTGGAGGCGCATGCGGGCGCTGGGGTGACCTCCTTCGGCGAGCCCTCGCCTGGACCTGGACGACGCGACCCGGCTCGCGTTGGGGTAGGAGAGCGTGAGCGGGAGCACCAGCGGCGGCCGCGAGGCGGCTGTCCGGTCGGGGGATCCGGCCGCGGCGGCAGCGACGGCGAGGAGAAGGAAGGCCAGGGCGAGGGCTGGCAGCGAGGCGAGCGGACGACGCCAGCCGCGGCTCGCCATGGTCGCGCCGCGCGAGGAATGGGGGAGGGTCGAGGTCGTTGTGCCGAGGGGGAGCGACGAGGCCCCAGGCGACGACTTGTTAGAGGAAGGGGGAGGGGCAATGTCGGAAATTCGCCATTTACGGGGCCGTCCGGGTCGGATAATATTCGTTACCGCCTGCCAATGGAGAATGCACCGTAGGCCCCACAGGTCAGTGGTGGAAACTGGCCCATGGTCCTGCCTGACGTCAGGGATATGTGCACCTGGGGCCCCTCGGACGGGGGCTCTGACATGCGACTGGATAAGGTGCGTAGTGGTATATATTTTTCCAGTGAAGATTTTTTTTCTGTGGATTTTTTTCAGTGAAGATTGAGGTGTGGAAGGGTGAAGTTGTTGCACTCGAGCTCAAATGAGCTCGGGTGAACAGTAAAATCATACTCAAAACTTGGTTTCCGTGCAAGTCAACCATTTAAAAGTTTGACCAAGATTATAGAACAAAATAGAAACATCTGCAATACCTGATAGATAAAATATAAAACTACCTTTCATGATCGATCAAATGATATAAATTTCATATTGTGAATATTGATATATTTTTCTAGAAACTTGGTCAACCTTGCACTCGTTTGACTTTTAAAAAACAAATACACCTTATATAAAGGAACGGCGGGAGTATTTTTAAAATCTGAATATATTTTATGATAAACTTTGACAAATGTTATAAGAGCGTGTAAAGTTTCATCATAAAGTCACATTTGTGGAATCTGTGGCTAAAAATCGATACTCTGAAAATGTTACTTTCTAAAGCATTTTGGAGCACTGGTTTTATTTTATTTTTTGCCACGACTTCCATAAATATGATTTTGTGATGAAATTTTGCAAGCTCTTAGAACATCTGTCAAAGTTTTCCATAAAAAAATCAGATTTTTTGAACAATTTTTTAATGGATTTCGAATTACTGCTCATCCCGAGCTCATTTGAGCTCGGGTGTAGAAAGGGACTTTCGGTGTGGAAGAGCATCTCTAAGCAAGTGCGCTATCCGCCACCGGCCCATATATTATCCTGCCGTTTCAAGGCCGAAACAGGTCCGCTAAAATTGTGTCGGCCCGTAAATATTATACGGGCGGCCGCAAACCTCCCCCTCCAGTCGTTATATCTACGGGAAGAGGACAATTTAGGGTTGTCGTCTCGCATCAGATCTGCCGATGTCCTTTTCCCCTCCGTCGCGTTCCTCCTGCCCTCTGCCACTATTTTTTTAGCTCCGGCCGCAGCCATGTCGGGAGAAGGTGGTGGCCGCGGATGTGGTGGTCGCCTCCCATCGCCGCCGAGTAAGCGTCGGCACGACGCGGAGGCCAGCAGCTCCAGCGGCCACACCATCGAGTCGTGGCACCATGAGCAGGCGCGCCAGTGCGGCGCTCTCTCCACGGGTGGCGCCGCTTCGACGAGCTGTACGATGCCCTCTGGTCATCCATGAAGGCTCTCCGCGAGGTGGAGGTGGCCCAATTTGCCGCGAAGGAGGCGTTAGACGCCGACAACGAGGGAGTCGCCGCACGCTTCGAGGAGGCGGATGCGGAGTACTAGCTCGCGTACACCATCTACAAGTCCGCCTGCAAGTACCACCTCGGCATGAAGGCACGAGCCACCGCCGCCCTCCGTCGTGAGCCGTCGTCGCCCCTCCATCTAGGATTTGTGTGTGTGTGTGTGTGTGTGAAAGTGCAACTAATCCCCGGGTGGTTTTGGTAATTAATAACAACATATATGTCATTGAACTAATGCCTATTCGAAGATAAATTTTAGGAAAGTTCAATGTTGGCATGACAAGGACATGTGATCGTGGACCCCTCAAAATGCTAAGGAAACACATTGGCAAAAGCTTCAAGACTACATTTTTGGTTAGGTGATCAAAGATCACATTGAGTCCATAGGAAAGCCAATACTATTAAAAGGGGTGAGGTTTTGATCATGACTCAATTGCTCAAGTGCTTGAAGATATTGCTCCAAAAACCCGCAACCACTTTCCCACATCTCCATCTGTCAAAACCCTAAAGTAAAACTTGGTCCCACCGAAACACTCACATCCGGACCCACCGAGTTAGCCAAGACAGAGCCATAAGCCAAACCCTAGAAACTCGGTACAACTGAGATGACATTCGGTCTCACCAAAGTGCAGTGGCCAGTGTTCACTTCGGAACTACCGAGTTGAACCGATCGGAATTATCGAGATGTGGAATCTGCTTAGGTCATCGTGAATCGGTCTCATTGAGTGGATTCATTCGATACGTTCGGATCTTTTACACTGCTCGGTCTCACCGGGAATTCTTTTCGATGACACCGAGGTGTGCTTAAAATTTGTAACGGTTGGATTTTTGGTGATGGCTATTTATACCCATCCACCACCACTCACTCTTAGAGAGAGCAACCAGGACTAAACTACACTTCTCATATCCATTTTTTGAGAGAGAGACATCTGTTGGAAATATGCCCTAGACGCAATAATAAAGTGGTTATTATTATGTTTCCTTGTTCATGATAATCGTTTATTATCCATGCCATAATTGTATTGACCGAAAACTCAAATGCACGTGTGGATACATAGACAACAACATGTCCCTAGTAAGCCTCTACCTGACTAGCTCGTTGATCAAAGATGACTATGGTTTCCTAGTCATAGACATGAGTTGTCATTTGATAATGGGATCACATCATTAAGAGAATGACGTGATGGACAAGACCCAAACTATGAACGTAGCATATGATCGCATCGAGTTTATTGCTATCATTTTCTGCATGTCAAGTATATGTTCCTATGACCATGAGATCATGCAACTCACTGACACCGGAGGAATACCTTGTGTGTACCAAACGTTGCAACGTAACTGGGTGACTATAAAGGTGCTCTACAGGTATCTCCGAGGGTGTCTGTTGAGTTGGCATGGATCAAGACTGGGATTTGTCACTCCGTATGACGGAGAGGTATCTCTGCGCCCTCTCGGTAATACAACATCACAATGAGCTTGCAAGCAATGTGACTAATGGGTTAGCCACAGGATCTTGTATTACGAAACGCGTAAAGAGACTTGGCGGTGACGAAATTGAACTAGGTATGGTGATACCGACGATCGAATCTTGGGCAAGTAACATACCGATAGACAAAGGAAATTACATACGAGATTAGCTGAATCCTTGATATCGAGGTTCGACTGATAAAGATCTTCGTAGAATATGTAGGAACCAATATGGGCATCCAGGTCCCGCTATTGATTATTGATCGTAGAGGTCTCTCGGTCATGTCTGCATATTTCTCGAACCCACAGTGTCTACACACTCAACGTTTGGTGACGATATAAGTATAGTTGAGTTGTTTTGGTGGTAACCGGAGGTTGTTCATAGTCCCAGATGAAATCCCGGACATGAGGAGGAACTCCAGAATGGTCCAGAGGTGAAGATCGATATATAGGATGAAGGGAATCGGAGTCCGGAAGTGTTCCGGGGGTACCGGTTTATGACCAACAGAACCGAAAGGGGTTTCGGGGGCCCGGGCAAGTGTTGGGGGGCCTCATGGGCCAAGGGAGGGAGGCACACCAGCCCACTAAGGGGTTGTGTGCCCCCCTCAGCTCAGCTCAGGATCACGAGAGGGTTGGTGCGCCCCCTAGCTAGGGCTGCCCCCCTTGCTTGGGGGGCAAGGCACCTAGGAGGGGCCACCCAAAACCCATCTAGGGTTGCCCTTGTGGCCGCTGCCCCCCTAGGGAAACCCTAGGGCGCCTCCTCCTCCCCCTTCCCACTATATATAGAGGGGTAGAGGGAGGGCAGCCGCATCCATCAATGCCACAACGCTGCCCTCCCTCTCCCTCGTAGCCCTCTTCGCTCCGCAGTGCTTAGCGAAGCTCTGTTGAGATTTCACCACCGCCACCGCCACCACGCCGTCATGCTGCCGGAGGACTCGAGCTACTACTTCACCATCACTCGCTGGATCGAGGAGGTGAAGGCTTCATCAAGCCGTACGTGTGTTGAACGCGGAGGTACTCCGTTCGGCACTTGGATCGGGAGTTCGCGAGACGGATCGTGATTGGGTCGCGAAGACGTTCGACTACATCAACCGTGTTTCTTAACGCTTCTGCTTAGCGATCTACAAGGGTATGTAGATGCAATCTCTCCTCTCGTAGATGTTCATCTCCTATATTCATCTTGGTGAGCGTAGGAATTTTTTTGTTTCCCAGGCAACGTTTCCCAACAGTGGCATCATGAGCTAGGTCTATGCGTAGATGACATCACGAGTAGAACACAAAAGGAGTTTGTGGGTGTTGCTATTTAGATTGCTTCCTTCCTTGGGCTTTTCTTGATTCGGCGGTATTGTGGGATGAAGTGGCCCGGACCAACTTTACATGTCCACGTACATGAGACCGGTTCCATCGACTGACATGTGACTTTGTTGCATAAAGATGGCTGGCGGGTGCCTGTCTCTCCCACCTTAGTTGAATCGGATTCGACAAAGGCGGTCCTTGTAGAAGGTTAAATAGCAACTTGCATACCACCGTTGTGGCTTTGCGTAGGTAAGAATCGTTCTTGCTAGATACCCATAGCAGCCATGTAAAACATGCAACAATAATTAGAGGACGTCTAACTTGTTTTTGCAGGGTATGTTGTGATATGATATGGCCAAAAACATGTTGAGATATGTTTGATGTATGAGATGATCATGTTTTGTAATAGTTTACCACGACTTGCATGTCAATGAATACGGCAACCGGCAGGAGCCATAGGGTTGTCTTTAATTATTGTATGACCTGCGTGTCAATCATTAAACGCTATGTAATGCTTTAATTTATCGCTAAGCGGTAGCAATAGTAGTAGAAGCATGGTTGACGTGACAACCCTGATGGCGACACAATGATGGAGATCATGGTGTCATGCTGGTGACGATGGAGATCATGTCGGTGCTTTGGAGATGGAGATCAAAAGCACAAGTTGATGGCCATATCATGTCACTTATGATTTGCATGTGATGTTAATCCTTTTATGCATCTTATTTTGTTTAGGACGGCGGTAGCATTATAAGGTGATCCCTCACTAAAATTTCAAGATAAGATTGTGTTCTCCCCAAGTGTGCACCGTTGCGAAAGTTCGTCGTTTCGAAGCACCACGTGATGATCGGGTGTGATAGACTATACGTTCACATACAACGGGTGCAAGCCAGTTTTGCACATGCAAAACACTTGGGTTAAAATTGACGAGCCTAGCATGTACAGACATGGCCTCGGAACACAAAAGACCGAAAGGTCGAACACGAGTCATATAGTAGATATGATCAACATAGAGATGTTCACCATTGAAACCACCTCATCTCACGTGATGATCAGACTTGGGTTGGTGAATTTGGATCTTGTTACACTCGGACAACCGGAGGGATGTTGATTTGAGTGGGAGTTCTTAGGTAATATGATTAATTAAACTCATTTATTATGAACAATAGTCTAAGTTATCTTTGCAAATTTTATGTTGTAGATCAATGGCTCGTGCAGTAGCTCCCTTGAATTTCAATGCGTTCCTAGAGAAAGCTAAGTTGAAAGATGATAAAGTAACTTTGTGGACTGGGCCCGTAATCAGAGGATTATCCTCACGGCTGCCCAAAAGTCGTATGTCCTTGATGCACCGCTTGGTGCGCCACCCCCTCCAGTAACTGTGGACATTGTGAACGCCTGGCAGTCGCGTGTTGATGATTATTCAATAGTTCCGTGTGCCATGGTGTATGGCTTAGAATTTGGACTTGAAAGGCATTTTGAACGTCATCGAGCATATGAGATGTTCTAGGAGTTGAAGTTTATCTTTCAGAACAATTCCCGGATCAAGAGGTATGAGACCTACGATAATTCTATGCCTGCAAGATGGAGGAGAACGGGTCTATCAGTGAGCACATACTTAGAATGTCTGGGTACTACAACCATCTAGATGAGTTGGGAGTTGAGCTCCCGCTAGAGGCTGTCACTAACAAAGTTCTTCAATCGTTACCACCTAGCCACAAGAACTTTGTGTTGAACTGTAACATGCAAGGATGAACAAGTCAGTCTCCGAGTTGTTCACGATTCTGAAAGTTGCTGAGTCAGACATCCAAAAGGAGCATCAAGTGTTGATGGTGAATAAAACCACTAGTTTCAAGAAAGGCAATGGAAAGAAGGGAAACTTCAAGAAAGGTGGCAAAGAAGTTGCTCCTCCCATGAAGAAACCCAAGGCTGGACCCAAGCCGGAGACTGAGTTCTTCTATTGCAAGGGAACTGGCCACTGGAAGCGAAACTGCCCAAAGTATCTGGCCTACAGGAAGGGGGCCAACGTCAACAAAGGTATATATGATATACATGTTATTGATGTGTACCTTACCAACTCTCGTTGTAGTGCCTGGGTATTTGATACCGGTTCGGTTGCTCACATTTGCAACTCAAAGCAGGAACTGCGAAATAGAAGGAGGCTGGCGAAGGATGAAGTGACGATGCATGTGGGAAATGGTTCCAAGGTTGATGTGATTACCGTCGGCACACTCGCTCTTCGATTACCATCGGATTAGTGATGAACCTGAATAATTGTTATTTAGTGCATGCGTTGAGCATGAACATTATATCTGGATCTTGTTTAATGCGAGACGGTTACTCATTTAAATCAGAGAATAATGGTTGTTCTATTTATATGGGCAATATCTTTTATGGTCATGCACCCATTGTGAGGGGTTTATTCTTATTGAATCTCGATAGTGACGATACACATGTTCATAACATTGATGCCAAAAGATGTAGAGTTGATAATGATAGTACCACTTTCTTATGGCACTACTGCTTAGGTCATATTGGTGTTAAACGCATGAAGAAACTCCATGTTGATGGACTTTTGGAGTCGCTTGATTTTGAATCACTTGACACATGCGAACCATGCCTCATGGGCAAGATGACCAAAACCCCGTTTTCCGGAACAATGGAACGGGCAAGTGACTTGTTGGAAATCATACATGCTGATGTGTGCGGTCCGATGAGCATTGACGCGCGCGGTGGATGTCGTTACTTTCTCACCTTCACCGTTGACTTGAGTAGATCTGGGTATATTTACTTAATGAAGCATAAGTCTGAGACGTTTGAAAAGTTCAAGCAATTTCAGAGTGAAGTTGAGAATCATCGTAACAAGAAGATCAAATTCCTAGGATCTGATCGAGGAGAAGAGTATCTGAGTTATGAGTTTGGCAATCACTTAAGACAATGTGGAATTGTTTTACAGTTGATGCCACTTGGAACAGGACAGCGTAATGGTGTGTCCGAACGTCGTAATCGTACCTTATTGGACATGGTGCGTCCTATGATGTCTCTTGCTGACATGCCACTATTGTTTTGGGGCGATGCATTAGAGACAACCGCATTCACTTTAAATAAGGCACCATCTAAGTTAGTGGAGACGCCGCCGTATGAACTGTGCTTTGGCAAGAAACCTAAGTTGTCGTTTCTTAAGGTTTGGGGCTGTGAGGCTTATGTCAAAAGGCTTCAGCCGGAAAAGCTCGAACCCAAAGCGGACAAATGTGTCTTCATAGGATACCCAAAAGAGATGGTTGGGTATACCTTCTATCTCAGATCCAAAGGCAAAGTGTTGGTCGCTAAGAACAGGTCCTTTCTCGAGAAAGAGTTTCTCTCGAAAGAATTGAGTGGGAGGAAGATAGAACTTGATGAGGTTGTTGAACCTTTACTTCAACTAGACAATAGCGCAGGATAGAAAGATGTTTCTGTGGCACCTACATCAGTTGAAGAGGAAGCTAATGATGATGATCATGAAGCTTCAGATCAAGTTACTATCGAACATCGTAGGTCGACAAGGGTACATACTGCTCCTGAGTGGTATGGTAACCCTGTCTTAGAGGTCATGTTGTTGAACAATGGTGAACCTATGAGCTATGCAGAAGCGATGGTGGGCCCGGATTCTGACAAATGGTTAGAGGCCATGAAATCCGAGATGGGATCCATGTATGAAAATAAAGTATGGACTTTGGAAGTATTACCTGAAGGGCGAAAGGCCATTCAGAATAAATGGATCTTCAAGTAGAAGACGGACGCGGACGGTAATGTCACCGTCTATAAAGCTTGACTTGTGGCAAAGGGGTTTTCACAAGTTCAAGGAATTAACTATGATGAGACTTTCTCACCCGTAGCGATGCTTAAGTCCGTCAGAATCATGTTAGCAATAATTGCATTTTTCGATTATGAAATCTGGCAGATGGATGTCAAAACAACATTCCTTAATGGTTTCCTTAAGGAAGAGTTGTATATGATGCAACCGGAAGCTTTTGTCGATCCAGAGAAAGCAGACAAAGTGTGCAAACTCCAGCAATCCATTTATGGACTGGTGCAAGCATCTCGGAGTTGGAATCTTCGCTTTGATGAGGTGACTGATGACCCACAAGTATAGGGGATCTATCGTAGTCCTTTCGATAAGTAAGAGTGTCGAACCCAACGAGGAGCAGAAGGAAATGACAAGCGGTTTTTAGCAAGGTATTCTCTGCAAGCACTAAAATTATCGGTAACAGATAGTTGTGTGATTCGTAACGAGTAGCAAGTAACAAAAGTAACTAAGGTGCAACAAGGTGGCCCAATCCCTTTTGTAGCAAAGGACAAGCCTGGACAAACTCTTATATAAATCAAAGCGCTCCCGAGGACACATGGGAATTGTTTTCAAGTTAGTTTTCATCATGCTCATATGATTCGCGTTCGTTACTTTGATAATTTGATATGTGGGTGGACCGGCGCCCAGCTGTCAGCCTCTCCACGTACAGTCCACTTCCGATGGATGTCATTTGTTGACCATGTTGACCACGCCGCGCCGAGAGCACCAGGGCGGTGGACGATGGCGAGGCCTAGGAAGGGAACGACAAGGAGCCAGGGAAGACTCGGCAGTTGTTTCCTACGCGGAGGGGAGTACGAGGGTTTACTGGTTCATCTGCCGTCGCCGGAGAATAACAACAGGTGTGGGTGAGTATAGGGATGGCTAGGCCAGCGATGGGAGTACGGTGGGGCGATGAGGCCTGCGCGGCAGCATAGTCGGCTGTGGGAGGAGGGAGCAGGTAGTCCCGCCGGCGCTTGTTTGAGCGGCTGGAGCAGGAAGAGCAGAGATTGAAGAAGCACGACGGCCGTTGGATGGACATCCAACAGTCACTGCTCTCGTGTGTTGACTAAGTTGACACGGTGTTGCGTGTGCGTCAACCTTTTTTTTAGGAAAGCGTACGCGTCAACCTATAGTAGGCGCACAAGTCAACCTCAAATGTGTGGAAAACAACATACAACCCATCTGCCATTATTTCTAATAATTTACAGCCCATTCGCTAATTCTTAAGGACTTTTTTGGAGCCCATCTTCTTTTTGTTAGCATTACAGCCCATATTGTGGCCGCGGTTAAAAATTATACAAAATTTTGCATATTTTGGTGCGGTCAACTATTTTTAATCCCGACATTTCGAGTCACACACTCGTGCGTGTCGGTCCTAAACAAACGATTTTAACCCCTTTCCGCGACGGCATTTGGAACCGTCGCCAGGTGAGTGTGGGCGATAGGGGGGGTCCTTCCCACATGACCCAGAAACCGTAGGGGATATGCCCTCCTGGCACACACGCTCGGCAAAATGAGATCGTGTGCGACCGGCGAGCGCTCAAATACGGAAATACGTACAGTAGAGCTAAAAAAATACAATTATATGGCAAAATTGTTTCCGGTCGCAAGTACATCCCACACAGTCAGTCCCCACTAAATGTTTCCGTTCATATGTACATCCCACACAGTCGCTCCAAGGAAAACGTTTCTGTTCACAGGTACATCACACACAATTTTTCCCGTTAAATCGTTTGTGATAGCGTTGCCATTGCACACAATATTAATAATTTTATCGTTTGCGTTATTGAATGCACGATGCATAGAAGAAACTGTGTGGCAAAAGCTGTCCATCACACACACTTTTTATGTGGTAAACGTTTGCGCAAGGTGGCCTAACGCAAACAGTTTTCAAGAGAAAGTCGTGTGTGCAGTGGAGATTGATCGCACACGCAGTGGATCCTAGAAACGTTTCTGATCTCCATGTATATCGCTGACGTTTCGCTTTCGCCGTGTGCAGTGTAATCCCTAATTAATCCAATTAATCTCTAATTTAAAAATCACATGTTTTGAATTTGAAAGTAGGCAATCACTTATTTCATATCCAACCATGTTTATTACAAATATAGGTTCAACCACGAATCCATAATTCGATGCACAGGTACATATACTGAAGAATTACAGAAGCACCAAGTAAAGAATGATGAACCACAGTTATACTGAAGACTGTAAAGAGAGAGGCGAAAGACATTCTGGTTGCTGGAGAAGGTGAAGCGGAATGCCCATATTGTGCCCTCCTCCATGTGTAATGCGCGCACGACTCTAGGCCAATCCCTTGTGATGGCTGCCCGTCCATCCTTCATTGTCTTCATTAGGACTTCTCGATGCTCATTGTAGTCTGGATGAAATACTTTAACCTTCATTGTGTGTCCACCAGTCATGTACTTTGCGAGGTAATCTTGAGTAAAGTGCTTCGGGAACCACTGGGAACGAAAAAGATTCAGACATTGTTGTCTAACAACTCATTATGGGCAGTAAAAAGAGAAGGCTGCAGAGTTTGTAGTTACCATCCTACAGCTCACTGTTGTGTTGGATAGAGCATAAACAAATAATTTGCTTACCACCATTCGTATCTTTTTGCTAATAATCCTTATCAGTTTCCTCACTTGATGCTTGTTCATCAATATCCCACTGCCCCATACGCAAAAAGGGTCGATGCATGGATCCTTGCCAAGGGCATATGTACCTACAAGCAACAAGTCAATATTAGAAGCTAAGTAGTGTCCAGGCCTGGATCTATACGCACTACATTATGGAACGATGGGGGGAGTACAAGTCGAGGGATGAAGCTAACCTCGGCGGAAAATGGTGGCCACTCCCGTTGTTGTCCTGCATAAGTAGTGGAAAGGCATGATAAGTACAACAATCTTAACATCAAACAAATATAGCAAAGGTAAACAACATCATCTCCAAATGATAGCTTGAATGTGTTGGTTTCAGCATGCTGTTAAAGCAGACATAAAATGGAAGGCAATGTTACCGACATCAGGCTTAACAGCCATCAAATATTGCAATTCAAACTGGTATTGTTGAAAATGAATAGAACGTAGGTAATGCTTAAACATTACACTGGATAAATGTGTAAAACTGAAATAAAGGGCATGCGTTAACTACACCAGGAATAACTGCAACCAAATATAACCGTTCAAACTGGTATTGATGTAGTCGAGCGGCACAGTTCCGACTTGCACATAATGAACAACACATTGTGAATGACTGAAATAAACAAGGCATAAATGACCAGTATAACAACCAGATATAGCCATTGAAAACTGGACAGAGTCTCACTGCAACCAACCTAACAAGCAAATACAGATAAACATGGCATATGCTTGAAAACCGGACAAATGCTCACTGCAACCAACCTAACAAGCAGATAAAGATAAACAAGGCATCTGCTTGATAACTGGACAAATGCTAAAAAAGCAACCTAACAACCAAATACAGATAAACAAGGCATCTGCTTGATAACTGGACAAATGCTAAAAAAGCAACCTAACAACCAAATACACATAAACAAGGCATCTGCTTGATAACTGGACAAATACTCACTGCAACTAAACTAAGAACAAAATACAGATAAACAAGGCATCTGCTCGATAACTGAAAAAATGCTCACTCCAACCAACCTAACAACCAAATACAGATAAACAAGGCATCTACTCACTATAAACAACCAAATACAGCCATTTGTGAAACTAAAGTGGACAATACATACTTAAACATCACATAGACCTATTGAACAATACATTTTTGCATAACTGAAATAATTAAATACGGCACAGTTAAAGCACCGCACGGCAAATGCTACTACATCAAAGGGTACAGGTTGGCAAGCTAGAAAAGGTAAGATTTGCAGATAGAATGTTGCCTCACATTTCATGGACGGGATCCTTCCAGTTGGAAGAGCATAGACCCATGGTGCGCTCTCTGATGTCACAGATGGGCTGTTTCACCTTGGAAGAACCTTCGTGGGTGCCATCCTCATGGTCGTAGTTGTGGTCGATGAGATTTGACTTGGCAATTGAGGATCCCAAGCCGCCGCCATAGAATGTGTCCTTCAGAAGTGACAAAATGGGCTCGATGACGTATAAAGCTCGCAAATCCTTGACCGCTTGGCGGAGGAGATCAGCGGCAGGGCCGTCGAAGAGATCGACGGCGCTTGAACCAGAGGGGTTGGGGATGGACCACTTAACCTGTGACATGGCCCGCGTGAAGCCGTCGATGTGGACGAGCTTGATATCGTAGCCAGCTTTCCCGAGATACAGTAATTGAAGGAAATATGCCCTAGAGGCAATAATAAAGTTATTACTTATTTCCTTATTTCATGATAAATGTTTATTATTCATGCTAAAATTGTATTAGCCATAAACTTAGTACATGTGTGAATACATAGACAAAACAAAGTGTCCCTAGTATGCCTCTACTAGACTAGCTCGTTAATCAAAGATGGTTAAGTTTCCTGACCATAGACATGTGTTGCCATTTGATGAACGGGGTCACATAATTAGGAGAATGATGTGATGGACAAGACCCATTTGTTAGCTTAGCATTATGATCGTTACAGTTTCATTTCTACTACTTTCTTCATGACTTATACATGTTCCTCAGACTATGAGATTATGCAACTCCCGAATACCGGAGGAACACCTTGTCTGCTATCAAACGTCACAACGTAACTGGGTGATTATAAAGATGCTCTACAGGTGTCTCTGAAGGTGTTTGTTGGGTTGGCATGGATCAAGATTAGGATTTGTCACTCTGTGTATCGGAGAGGTATCTCTGGGCCCTCTAAGTAATGCACATCACTATAAGCCTTGCAAGCAATGTGACTAATGAGTTAGTTGTAGGATGATGCATTATGGAATGAGTAAAGAGACTTGTCGGTAACAAGATTGAACTAGGTATGGTGATACCGACGATCGAATCTCGGGCAAGTAACATACCGATGACAAAGGGAACAACGTATGTTGTTATGTGATAACCCCCAAGTGCAAGGAATCATCGTAGCAATTTCCAAAGGTGGAAGTGATAAGTATGGAGTGTCGAACCCACAAGGAGCTAAAGGTAAGATCAATATTCTCTCAAGCCCTATCTGCCACTGACACGACTCTACGTACACCGAACATTTGCTTCCAACTAGCAACGAGAAATAAAACTACGTTGTGGGTATGAAGTGGATAACTTTGTATGATATCGGAGAGCTAAAATATGAATGTAGGTGTTGTTATCATAAAGTTAGACTATATTACTAAATATTATAAATAGCGAGTGTGGAATAATGGTGGATCGGTGTGCGGAATTGTCCTAGGCAACCGCTAACAAGACCGGTGATCACTATTGCAGTTTCATATGAGGGAGAGGCATAAGCTAACATACTTTCTCTACTTGGATCATATGCACTTATGATTGGAACTCTAGCAAGCATCCACAACTACTAAAGATCATTAAGGTAAAACCCAACCATAGCATTAAAGCATCAAGTCCTCTTTATTCCCATACGCAACAACCCCCTTACTTGGGTTTGTGTTTCAGTCACTCACCAACCCACTATAAGCGAATCATGAACGTATTGCAACACCCTACAGCGGGAACCCCTCACGCTTGCGCGACATGGAGGGCACCATAGGACAGCATCAAAGTTAAACATACAACTCATACCAATCTAGATCATCAATCAACCCAAAGACAAAAGATATCTACTCAAAACATCATAGGATGGCAACACATCATTGAATCATAATATGTGGCATAAAGCACCATGTTCAAGTAGGGATTACAGTGGGGTGCCGGATTGTGGATCGCGTAAAAGAGATAAGGATGGTGATGATGGTGGTGATGTTGATGAAGACGATCACCGCGGCGATGATTCCCCTCCCGATGGCACTCCGGCGCCACCAAGAGAGAGGAGGAGAGGTTCTCCCCCTTGTGCTTCCTCCTCCATGGCCTCCCCCCTAGATGGGGAAAGGTTCTCCCTCTGGTCCTTGGCCTTCATGGAGATGATGGCCTCTCCGGGATACTCCTCCATGGCCACCGGTGATGATGGCCCCCTCCGGCAGGGTGCCGGAGAGGGCATAGATTGACTTCTCGTGGCTACAGAGGCTTGCGGCGGCGGAACTTCCGATCTAGGTTTCTTTCTGGAAGTTTGGGTATATATAGAAGAGTTTTGCGTTGATTTCACGTCAGGGGGGGTTTCCGGGCTGCCCACGGAGTACCAGAAGCAGGCCAGAAGGGTCCCGGGCTGCCCACGAGGCAGGGGGCGCGCCCCAGGGGAGTGGGCGCGCCCCCACCCTCGTGGGCAGCCCGGGACTCTTCTGGCCTGCTTCTGGTACTCCGTGGGCTTCTTCTGGTCCAAACATGATCTCCGTCAAGTGGCACGTCAATTGGACTCCGTTTGGTTTTCCTTTTCTGCGATACTCTAAAACAAGGAGAAAACAGAAACTGGCACTGGGCTCTAGGTTAATAGGTTAGTCCCAAAAAACATGTAAAAGTGTATCATAAAGCCCATTAAACATCCAAGATAGATAATATAACAACATGAATACTTCATAAATTATAGATACGTTGAAGACGTATCAGCATCCCCAAGCTTAATTCCTGCTCGTCCTCGAGTAGGTAAATGATAAAAGAAATAATTTATGAAGTGTGAATGCTAGCAAGTGCTTAAGTTTGATCATTGATAATTCTAATCACTTTTTCTAGCATCATTATATGTCATAACAATAGCTCATCTCATAAAACTTTTCATGATCAAGTAACAAGCAAATCACATGTTTAAAGTATAGATCATAAACTTTCTTGAAAACTAACAAACAATATTCTTAGTCATCAAGCAATTGCAATTCATCTTATTTTCAGGAAGAGTCTATGTCAGAGCTTTGATTTAACAAACTCCACATACTCAACTATCATTTAGAATTTCACAATTGCTAACACTCACGCGATATTTATGGGTTCAAAGTTTTAATCAGACACAGAGAAAGATAGGGGCTTATAGATTCGCCTCCCAACCTTTTACCTCAAGGGTAATGTCAACAATAATAGTTCATGATGCCTTACATCTAATTGGATATATATATATCAGAATCTTTCCAACACAAGGTGCTTGCCAAAGGATAAAATGTAAAAAGGAAAGGTGAAAATCACCATGACTCTTGCATAAGGGTAAGAGATAAAAGTAAAAGATAGGCCCTTCGCAGAGGGAAGAGGTTGCCATGCGCTTTCAGGGATGGATGCGCAAAATCTTAATGCGAAAGAACATCACTTTATATTGCCACTTGTGATATGGACCTTTATTCACTACTGGAATCAGCTAATTTGCCATCTGCCAGCTCTTTGCCGTCTGCTAGCTGACGGCAAAGAAGCTCTTTGCCATCAAGTACCAAAAAGCGGACGGCAAAGAAGCTCTTTGCCATCTGCCGGCTCTTTGCCGTCTGCTAGCAGACGGCAAAGAGGGAGGTGGCCCCCACCCCCCGCCCATTTGAAAAAAACTTAACGCCCCACCTCTTTGCCGTCCGCCAGCGGACGGCAAAGAGGCAAAAAGGCGGACGGCAAAGATTGGCGGACGGCAAAGAGCCGATTACCTAACGGCCTGTACCCCCCCGCCCGTTACTCTGTGTTCTCTCCTCTCTCTCCTCCCCGACGCGCCCCGCCACCGTGCACATCCCGCCCGCCCGCCGCCGCCGCCCCGCCCTCGTCGCCCGCCGCCGCCCCGTCGCCCCGCCACCCGCCGCCCCCCACCCCTCCGCCCCCACCCCTCCGCCCCGTCGCCCCCTCCGCCCCGTAGCCCCCCACCCGGCGCCGCCCCGTCGCCCCCTCCGCCCCGTCGCCCCCCCACCCCTCCGCCCCGTCGCCCCCCACCCCTCCGCCCGGCCAGCGCCACCCCGCCGCCCCTCCGTCGGTGGCGCCCCCGCCGCCCCTCCGTCGGCGAGCGCCCCACCCCTGCCGCAGGTGAGCCCCACCCCTCTTCTCCTTTTTTTTCTATTTTTTAGTTTAGTTTAGTTTTTTAGTTTTAGATTTTTAGTTTTAGATCACTTTTAGTTTAGTTTAGTTTTAGATTTTTTTCTTCTGTTTTTTCTGTTTTTTAGTTTAGATTACTTTTAGTTTAGTTTTAGTTTTGTTTTAGGTTACTTAGTGGTAGGTTTAAGAAGAGGAAAAAGGAGAAGAAGAAGAAGAAGAAGAAGAAGAGGAGGAGGAGGAGGAGGAGAAGAAAGAAGAAGAAGAAGAAGAAGAAGAAGAAGAAAGAGGAGAGGAGGAGGAGGAGGAGAAAGAAGAAGAAGAAGAAGAAGAAGAAGAAGAAGAAGAAGAAGAAGAAAGAGGAGAGGAGGAGGAGGAGGAGTATGAGGAGGCGAAAGCTAGAGGAGAGGAGGAGAAGAAGACCACCGACACCCTGACCCCGACCACCGACACCCCGACCCCGACCACCGACACCCCGACACCTGACACCCCGACCACCGACACCCCGACCTCGACGACCGACACCCCCACCCCGACGCGACACCCCGACACGACACCGCACCCCGACACGACACCCCGGCACGACACCCCGACACGACACGACACGACACCCCGACACGACACGACACCCCGACCCCGACACGACACCCCGACACCGACACCCTGACACCACACCCACCTTACCCCGACACCGACACGGCACCCCGACCCCGACCCGGCACCCCCGACCCGGCACCCCGACCCGACACCCCGACCCCGAGACCCCGACCCCGAGCCTGACCCGACACCCCGACCCTGACCCCAACCTGGCACCCCGACCCCGAGACCCCGACCCCGAGCCTGACCCGACACCCCGACCCCGACACCGACACGGCACCCCGACCCCGACCCGGCACCCCGACCCGACACCCCGACCCCGACCCCGAGACCCCGAGCCTGACCCGACACCCCGACCCCGACACCGACACGGCACCCCGACCCCGACCCGGCACCCCCGACCCGACACCCCGACCCCGAGACCCCGACCCCGACCCCGACACGGCACCCGAGACCGACACGGCACCGACCCCGACACCGACCCGGCACCCCGACCCCGACCCGACACCCCGACCCCGAGACCCCGACCCCGACCCCGACACGGCACCCCGAGACCGACACGACACCCCGACCCCCGACACCTCCCGAAAAGGTGTTCTTTGGCCTTCCAGAAGCTGACGGGGTCATATATTTGTGAATTATTAGTTAGGTCATATATCTTTCGATTTTGTTATGAAAAACATCATATATAATTGTGTTGATCGGGTAGTTTTAAATGTGCAGTTGTTTCATCGCTGCGAGGTTTGGTGTTCGACGACCTCGCCGTGCGTTTGACGAGCTCTGCCCCTTCGTTCATGGGTGAGCACAAATGACATGTCCCCCCCCATTAATTATTTGATCTATTCCGATGAAACTTGATAGCTAGCTACATATGTGTCTTGAATCATCAGTATGCGTAACCAATATGTGTCTCCCGTTCGAAAGCGTCATAGTTATAAATATGCATGCATTTGCATATTTATAACCTTGATTCTTTCGAATTGTCCAACGCTATCCATGGACAGCCCGAGTATGTTTAGATTGGGTTCGTTTTCCCATATGCTTTGCTCCGGATCCGACGCATAAATTTCGTCAGTGCCTCCCCTGTTGTTCTCCGGGTACACATCCTCTCTGTTTATTGCAGAGACGTGTATCAGGAGAACAGCGGGGAGGTGCTGCCGAAATTTTGCGTAGGATCCGGAGCATAGCATGGGAAAATGAACCCAATCTAAACATACTCGGGTGGGATTAGGACCTATCATTACCTATTAGAGTGTAGGTTGCATGGACGTAATAAAATTGACAAAGTAGATCAACTGATGAATATATACATGGTGAATTATATATATATATATATATATTTGTTGTGTGTCTAGTAGCTCTGAAAGTCAAGATGAGTGATCGTGCGTGGATGTACACCGGTCACACTGGTCAGAACAAATGGAGCACTGAATGGTTCACAAAAACCAAGGGGTTTGTGCGAGCCGCATTTGCAAATGGCCAGAGGAAAACCTGGTGCCCCTGTTTACGGTGCGGCAATTGGGAAAAGAGGACAGAGGCTGAAATGGGCAAACACCTGCAGAAGAGTGGTTTTACGCCCGATTATACGGTGTGGACATTTCATGGTGAGTCTGCCCAACGTGACCGAGCTGAGGTGGATCGTCGTCGCACCGACGAGCATGGTACCGGGATGGAAAACATGGTGCAAGACTTTGATGATGCTCGGGATTCGGACGAGGAGATGGAGGAATCTGCAAAGGCCTTCAATGAAATGTTGGAGTCTTCAAAACGTCCGCTCCATGAGCACACTGAGCTTTGTCAGTTGGATGCCATCTCACAAGTAATGGCTCTGAAGGCTCAGTTCAACTTGGGCAGAGAATGCTACGATGCAATGATGACAGTATTTGGACGCTTTCTACCCAAAGGCCATGTAATGCCTGCAAACCTGTACCAGTCGGACAAAATCCTCCGTGCACTGAAGATGCCCTATGATAAGATACATGCCTGTGAGAAAGGATGTGTCTTGTTTAGGCTTGACTATGCGGACTTGAACTATTGTCCCATTTGCAAGTCTTCCAGGTATGTTGTGGTAGACAACGGTATGGGTGAGAAGACACAGACCAAAATCCCCGTTAGTGTTCTTCGGTATATGCCAATCGTACCAAGACTTCAACGTCTTTTCATGGTCGAAGAGACGGCCAGACAGATGACATGGCACAAAACGGGCAAAAGAACCGAACTAGATGCAGATGGGAATCTGATGATTGTACACACATCGGATGGTGTTGCGTGGAAAAAGTTTGATGAATTACATGGTGACAAAGCGGCAGATCCGAGGCATCCTCGAGTCGGCATCAGCACGGATGGGTTCAGTGTGTTTGGTATGACGGCAGCCCAATACAGTTGTTGGCCCGTATTTGTCTTTCCACTCAATCTCCCCCCCGGACAGATTATGCAAAGAAAGAACATTTTCCTGACGTTGATAATTCCAGGGCCCAACTATCCGGGGAAAAATATGAATGTGTACATGCAACCGCTTAAGGACGAATTGCAAGAAGCCTGGGATAATGGGTTCAAGACATACGATGCCTATAGCAAACGGAACTTCATAATGCGTGTCTGGTACATGTACTCGACGCATGACTTGCCGGCGTATGCGCTATTCGTTGGCTGGTGTGTGCATGGAAGGTTCCCGTGCCCCACATGCAAGGGAGCTCTTGAGTTTCGTTGGCTTCAGGCCGGTCGCAAGTTTTCTTGCTTCGACATGCATAGACAGTTCCTGAATCCTCGCCATAAGTTCAGGAAAGACAAGAAGAACTTCATCAGAGGTAGAGTTGTCAAAAACTCTGCACCACCTGCATTGACAGGCCAACAGACCCTGGATCAGTTAAACGCTCTCGAGCCAGATCCAGAGCGTCCAGGGTACTTCAAGGGGTATAATTCTAAGCACGCCTGGACTCACAAAACATGCTTATGGGATCTGCCTTACTTCAAAGACCTCCTTTGCCCACACAACATCGACGTGATGCACACTGAGAAGAATATCGCCGAGGCACTTTTTGGTACATTGTTCGGCATAGATGGGAAGTCAAAGGATAATACTAAGGCTAGAGTCGATCTGGAGGCGCTATGTGATAGGCCGTTACAAAACATGAAAGAACCGAAAGGAAAGCAGAACTGGACGAAGCCAAAGGCATGGTTCAATCTTGGAAGGCCAGCTATGAGGGAAATTATCTTGTGGGTGAAAATGCAGTTGATGTTCCCCGATGGGTATGCAGCGAATCTACAGAGGGGAGCCAGTCTTGATAAATTGAAGATATTTGGTCTCAAGAGTCATGATTGGCACATATGGATTGAGCGGGTAATGCCGGTGATGTTGCGTGGCTTCATCCCTGAGGATGAATGGCTAGTACTGGCAGAACTCAGCTATTTCTTCCGTGTTCTTTGTGCGAAAGAACTATCGCCTGGCGTGCTAGAAGAAATGGAAGAGTTGGCGCCGGAGTTGATCTGCAAGTTAGAGAAGATCTTTCCACCGGGCTTCTTTAATCCAATGCAACATTTGATTTTGCATCTCCCGACCGAGGCAAGATTGGGGGGGCCCGTGCAAAATCGTTGGTGCTACCCAACTGAGAGGATGCAGAAGACGCTTCGACAAAAATGTAAAAATAAACGTAGAATTGAAGCATCGATGGCTGAGGCATTCATCACTGAGGAGGCGGCAAACTTCGTGACAGCACACTACGAAGCCAAAAATCGTCATTTGCATAATCCGAAGCCTCGGTACAATGCTGACGACCCTAAAAAGGGTGGATCCAACCTCAGCCTATTCAAAGGGAATCTCGCACCAGCCAGTGTTTCAAATCCAGTATCTTTGGATAACGAACAATGGCGGACCATTTCGTTGTATATCTTCAACAACCTGATAGAAGTGCGGCCGTACATCGAGTAAGTTCTCGGTACATAGTTTCGCAACTTCTATTTCCTTTGAACTGCTCTTATTCCTGGATATTTCATACAGTCGATACGTCGCCTTATTCTCGTATGGAGCGGTGATCCAAAAGGATTCTGTCGAAGAGTATGAGCTTCTCGCAAAGCAAGGAGGCGGCTATCCCGGTTTCATCTCTTGGTTCAAACAAACGGTAATTTCTATTAGACTTGTAGGCTAATTTGTAGGCGGCTATCCCGGTTTCATTCGCTAATTTGTGCGTAATGCAACAATCCTTTCATATTAAACTTGTAGGCTAATTCAGAGTCTATGGACGCCGAATTGAGACAAGTCGCTAATGGTTTTGACTATAAGGTCCGTTCATTTGACAAATACGACATCAACGGGTATCGCTTTCGTACCTATGGCAAAGAGCTATCTATGGCCGACCGAAAGTCTACAAATTGTTGTGTATCTGCTATCGGCGAAGGAGGTACCGAGTATTATGGGAGAGTTGAAGCAATTTATGAACTTCTATTCTATGGTGAAAACCCACCGAATGTCGTAGTCTTCAAATGTTATTGGTTTCAGCCGAAGGAGACTAGAAGGACTCATGAACATATAGGGCTAGTTGAAATCAACCAAAGCACCCATTTAGATGTTCCTGATGTCTATATTACGGCTCAACAGGCGACCCAAGTATTCTATCTACCGTGGGCCTGCCAAACTAATCCAAATCTGAAAGGTTGGGATGTCGTTTATGAAGTGCCGCCACGTGCTAGACTATCTCCCCCAAAGGAAGAGGATTATGAACCTCACATTAACCCAGACACATATGAAGGAGAATTCTTCCAAGAGACACGTCTTTCCAAAAAGCGTTTCAAGAACCGCTATACTTCACCCCAAAACATTGAAGTAGACAGCGACAGTGAATCCGACATCACCCCAGAGGAGGAACAAGAAGAGCCGGAACAAGAAGAGGTTACTGCTGCGGATGACCTGTCATTGCTTGACCGATTACGTCAAGGTGGCCTTGCACATGTTGATGCCACTGAACCCTATGAGCCCGTCATTGATTATAGTGATGATGATGATTATGCATTTATTGATGATACTGATCGAGATTATTAGTAGTGTCAGGTATTAAATTTTGTAATGTTGTACTTGATGATGATACACTTAAGTGATACACATATTATTATTCATGTCGGTCTTTTTTTTATGTTGTACTAATTTCGTTTACTGTTTGTCATGGCAGGTGTTGAAAGATGGTGGGCGCTGGTCGGGAGCGCGCCAAGGCCCCTTCTTCGTCGGCGCGTGGTCTGAGGTCTTCGATTCCAGACGCACCTCTCCGCCGAGCGTTGCTGGACAGTATGTCCACACCGCCGGGCCCTTCTTCGTCGACCGCGGTGCCCAGCAGGGGACGAGGTAGGAAGAGAGGAGGTGGGGCACGTGGTCGCGGGAGAGGAGGTAGGGTGACTGCTACAGCGCCTTCCTCGACGCCACCCCCAGCTGTTTCACCCGAGCACGTGACTGCTAGGGTGGACTCGTCCGAGGAGGAGGCTACACGGACTCCGGTCCACGAGCCTCCGGTCCACGGGTCTTGGGCCCACGAGCCTCGGGTCGACTGGCCTTCGGCCCACGAGACCCCGGAGGAGCACACGTCCGGATGGGGTACCTGGCCGGATCAGCCCGAGGAGCCGAGTGGCCATGCTGATGATGGCGGGGAGCCGACTGATCTTGAGGAGGAGGGTGGCACCGGCTACCAGCGTGGTGCTACACGGCTCCCGTCCGTGCCGGCGACCCGCGAGCAGAGGTGGTTGATCTTCCCTGATGGGGAGAGGTACGTAAGTGCATTTAATATTTTTGTACCTTCTGCATTCACGTTTCTTCAAATAACTAATGCGTTGGCCTTGTCATGCTGCAGGGGTTGGGACCACCATCATAGTGTCCGCCGGCCCAACTCCGTCCTTGGAGTTCTTTGCCAGCAAAACTTCCCGGGGTTTGTCACGTTGCCTGGTGAGGGTCGGCTTCCAGAGCTTGGGTTGAGCTGGGAGCACTACGTGGCTGCCCCGGCCCCGCCGGATGTCATTATCGACGGTGTCGTGTGCGACACGAGGGCAGACATGGTGATCAGGACGTTCTGGGTAATTTCTCCTTTACACATTTCAAAATCTTCAACTAGCTAGTTATTAATTGTACTAGTCAATATTATCTCATTTGATTGCAGACATTCTACAGGTGTGAGGAGGGATACGAGGAGGACGCGGCAAGTGTTATCCAGAACGTCTGCAAGCGCCTACTCCAGAACTTACGGCACGAGGCTCGGGTGCAGGCTGTTCGAGACTACTACGCCTTGCGTGGTATCAAGAAGACCAAGCCGGCGTGCGATAAGTTCCTGAGTAAGGAGCAGTGCATGAAGGTAATTCTTAAGGCCTTCTACTTAAGTTCCTTCATTTAGTAATTCTTAGCCGTAGCGCTCAAGTTTCTATTTGCTAACTTAGGCGCCTCCGAGATGGTGTGCGGATCGGATGGATTGTTGGGAGGTGTTGGTCGATGAGTGGTGCTCAAAAGAATGGCTAGCCCTCCACAACCAGGCCAAGGACAAACGTGCCCAAATGGAAGGTGTGCCACACCATCAAGGCAGCTCCAACTTATATCAGTTCGGGCGCAACTGGGTATGTGGTTTGCTTCATGATTCATGCAATTCATTCATCATGCTAGCTTGAGCCCTTTAATTACTAATTTTCATTGTTTCTCTCTTTCAGGCACGCTACAATAAGGCGGATAAGGTGCCGGAGGTGTACGACCTGTATGCCATGGCCCACACTGGCTCTTTCAAGAAAGTCAAGGCTTTCTCTCAGTCTGACCTCGATGATGCAAACAACTTCACCAACATCTCCTCCCACAACAAGCTCGTGAGATATAGAGATGAGGGGAAGGCGAGGAAAGGGGAGGACTTTAACCCGAGCCAGGGTCCCATTGATCCAGAGCTGGTGATGATATCTGGTGGCGGGAGGTCCCATGGCTCCATAGCCATTGGAGATGGACTTATCCGTTGTCCTAGCACTCTCCCGGAGATCAAGGCGCGCCAGTCGAGCTCCGCTCCTGAGATAAGGCCTCGTGAACGGCCAGTGCAACTCGCCATCAAGGTTAGTGATACGTACTCAGTTATCTTTCTCCATTACATTGTGTGCGCTTCCATCAATGATTACAAATGGTCATGTGAGTGGTGTTGCAGGCTGCTATACAGACTGAGAGAGATAGAACGGAGAAACTTCTGGCGGAGGCGGCGGAGAGGCAGCGGGAGATGGAGGAGAGGACGAGAAAGATGATGGAGGAGGAGAGGGCACGGAATGACATGCAGGCAAGGGCCATGTACGAGCTCCTTGTGGTAAGTTTCTTCTGCAGATTACTTGCTAGTCTTAACATTTGAGTCTCATTACTAACTAGTATGACTGTTCTGAAAACCAAATGTGCAGTCTGTGTGCGAGAAGTCCGGTCAGCCCGCTCCGCCGATGCCAGTGATTGCTCCTGGGAGCACGGTGAGTTTAATTTGAATGGACATTACTTGCTAGTCTTAACATTTGAGTGTCGTAATGCTAACGAGACATTGGAAATGATCTTTGGTGCAGCTTAACTCCAGAAACGCATCGCACGATCCTTCTCCAGGTAGCGGCACTAGCCACCCCGCTCCTACACCTCCCTGATCACGGTAAGTTTCTCTAGTGTTTTGCTTAACAAATGCATAAAGACCTAGACTTAGCTTTATTTCCTCCAATATGCTTACCATAATGACCTAGAGTTAGCTTCTTTTCCTCCAAAATGACCCATTTTACCTAGGTTAGCTTATAAATGATGCAGTTCATCCAAGTTAGCTCAAAAATGACCCATTTTACCTAGATTAGCTCCTAAATGATCCATTTTACCTACGTTAGCTTTAAAATGGCCCATTTCACCTAGGTTAACTCCAAAATGACCCATCTTACCTAGGTTATCTCATAAACGATCCATTTCAACTAATTTAGCTCATAAACGATCCTTTTGACCTAAGTGAGCTAAAAAACAATCCATTTCACCTAAATTAGCTCTTAAACGATCCATTTCACCTAAGTTAGCTCAAAAAGATCCATTTCAACTAAATTAGCTCATAAATGATCCATTTCACCTAAGTTAGCTAAAAAACGATCCATTTCAACTAAATTAGCTCAAAAATGATCCATTTCAACAAATTTAGCTAAAAAAGATCCATTTCAACTAAGTTAGCTCAAAAAAGATCCATTTGACCTAAGTGAGCTAAAAAACGATCCATTTCACCTTAGTTACCTCAAAAACGATCCATTTCACCTTAGCTAGCTCATAAACGACCCATTTCAACTTAGTTAGCTCATATATGATCCATTTCACGTAAGTTAGCTCATAAATGACATAATCTTCTTGTTCTAGTCTTCTTCTTGTTCTACTCTTCTTGTTCTAGTATTCTTCTTGTTCTACTCTTCTTGTTCTAGTCACCTATTTCTAACTTTCTTATTTTGCCATTTTGCATATTTCATTCACTTCATGGAAGCTACTCTTCTTATTCTAGTCTTTCTGTTTATGTATGGATGAAACTTTGTTTATGTATGAAGGCTCTTTGTGATATGAATGGAACTTTGTTTATGTATGAAGGAACTTTGTTTATGGATGGAACTTTGTTTATGTATGAAGGAACTTTGTTTATGGATGGAATTTTGTGATATGAATGCCTGTGAAATATATCTATACATGTCATATATATTTGGAGTGAAAATTGTTGGATTTAATAAAAAACAGAAAAAAGAGCCAATATGCAGGCTCTTCGCCGTCTGCCACCGACGGCAACGGGCTCTTCGCCGTCTGCCGCGGATGGCAAAGAAGCCATGTGGCAGCCAACTGTGCTTCCTGGGAGCTGACCCATTTGGTCAGTTTGCCTACAGTGGCAGACGGCAAAGACTTTGCCATCAGTGGCAGACGGCAAAGAACCTGCACTTTGCCATCAGCGGCAGACGGCAAAGAACCTGCCATCTAGTGACGTGCAGATGACATCATACGGCGGACGGCAAAGACCATAGAAATTTTGCCGTCAGCGGCGGACGGCAAAGGCCTGCCGTTAGCCACTTAACGGACTGACAGCGCAATTATTGCCGTCCGCTCTCTTTGCCGTCCGCGGCAGACGGCAAAGGGCCTTTGCCGTCAGCCGCCAGGAAGCAGACGGCAAAGCAGCTGTTTACCGTAGCCTTCTTTGCCGGAGCCTTTTGCCGTCCGCGGCTGAAGGCAAAGGTCTTTGCCGTCCGCCGTTCGAGCCTTTGCCGTCCGCCGTGGCAGACGGCAAAATAGTTGTTTCCTGTAGTGATTATGCATTCCGTCGCTTTTATTTCTTCCACATCACAAGATCGTATAAAGCTTATTTCCTCCACACTAGTCAATTATACATATTTAGAGGGCAATTTTTATTGCTTGCACCGATGACAACTTTCTTGAAGGATCTTACTCAATCCATAGGTAGGTATGGTGGACTCTCATGGCAAAACTTGGTTTAAGGATATTTGGAAGCACAAGTAGTATCTCTACTTAGTGCAAAGAATTTGGCTAGCATGAGGGGGAAAGGCAAGCTCAACGTGTTGGGCGATCCATGACAATATAATTTATTTCAGATATAAGAAAACATAACCCATTACGTTGTCTTCCTTGTCCAACATCAACCTTTTAGCATGTAATATTTCAATGAGTGCTCACAACTACAAAATATGTCCAAGATAGTATATTTATATGTGAAATCCCTCTCCCTTCAATATTCTTTCATGAATTGTTCAAGTGACCAATTCTACGTTTGCTAACTTTCAATAAGTTTACTACCTTTACTTATTATGTGTGAAGTCATTACTCCCCATGTTATAAGCATACGAAACATATATAAATTCAGATTTATGACATTCAATTTATTCAACCATTTACTCATAGGATATACATGAAGCACATGAGCAAATGACAAACTACTCCAAAAGATATGAGTGAAGAACACTAAGTAATCAAATATTTAACTAGCCATGGGAGAATTATTTTTCATTCAATATTTAATATCCAATGATTTTATTCAAACAGCAAGTAAAATTGAAAATATGCTCCAAGCAAAACACATATCATGTGACGAATAAAAATATAGCTCCGAGTAAGGTATACCGATAGTTTTGAAGACGAAAGAGGGGATGCCTTTCGGGGCATCCCCAAGCTTAGGTACTTGAGTCTTCCTTGAATATTACCTTGGGGTGCCTTAGGCATCCCCAAGCTTAGGGTCCTTCCACTCCTTATTCTCCTCATATCGATATCTCACCCAAAGCTTGAAAACTTCAATCACACAAAACTTAACCAAACTTCGTGAGATAGGTTAGTATGATAAAGAGTAAACCATTCACTTTGGTACTATCTAAGACAAGGTTCGTAATTGTTCCCACACAATTTCTACTGTACCATATCATTTCTACAATTTATATTGAGAAATATAAGTCATAGAAATTAGAAAACAAGCAAACTATGCAATAAAAACAGAATCTGCCAGAAACAGAACAGTCTGTAATGATCTGAACATAAACCATACTTCTGCTACTCCAAAAATTATGAAATAAATTGGTGGACGTGAGGAATTTGTATATTAATCTTCTGCAAAAATGATCAACTAAAAATCACTCTTCTGTAAAAAATGACAGCTAATCTCGTGAGCGCAATGTTTCTGTTTTTTTACAGCAAGATCACATTGACTTTCTCCCAATTCTTCCCAAAGGTCTTACTTGGCACTTTATTGAAACAAAAGCTATAAAACATGATTACTACAGTAGCTTAATCATGTAAACACACAAAAACATTAAGGGTAAATATTGGGTTGTCTCCCAACAAGCGCTTTTCTTTAATGCCTTTTAGCTAGGCATGATGATTTCAATGATGCTCACATAATAGACAAGAATTGAAACACAAAGAGAGCATCTTGAAGGATATGACTAGCACATTTAAATCTAACCCACTTCCTATGCCTAGGGATTTTGTGAGCACACAACTTATAGGAACAAGAATCAACTAGCATAGGAAGGCAAAACAAGTATAACTTCAAGACTTTAAGCACATAGAGAGGAAACTTGATATTATTGCAACTCCTACAAGCATGTATTCCTCCCTCATAATAATTTTCAGTAGCATCATGGATAGCAACTTTGTTCTCATACTCAATTGGAACCTCTTCTGAAATAGTGGAATCATTACTAGCTAAAGTTGAAACTCTTCCAAATCCACTTTCATAAATATCACACTAAGATTCAACACCCTCCAAAATAGTGGGATCACTAATTCCTAAAGTTGACACTCTTACAAACCCACTTTAAATGATAGTATTATTCATACTCCAAAGGATAGAAGTGAATTTCATAGAGCATTCTACAATTAATATAGACTAACCAAGCTCAAAATGTATAAGTGAAGCACATGAAGCATTCTATAAAACCATACTCAAAAGATTTAAGTGAAGCACAAAGAGCAATGCTATAAGATCATTCTTAAAAGATATAAGTGAAGCACATGAAATATTCTATAAATCAATGAGGGGATATCTCATGCTAGCATGGTTCTTAAAGGAAAAACAAAAACACAAAGGACACAAATCATGTGAACAAAACAAAAGCCGAGGTATACCGATAATTGTTGAAGAAGAAAGATGGGATGCCAACCGGGGCATCCCCAAGCTTAGATGCTTGAGTATCCTTTGAAATATTTACTTGGGGTGCCTTGGGCATCCCCAAGCTTGAACTTTTGCCTCTCTTTATTCTTCTCACATCGGTAACTCCTCGTTCTTCGAACACTTCATCCACAAAAACTTAACAAAAACTTTGTGAGATCCGTTAGTATAACAAAGCAAATCACTACTATAAGTACTGTTGCAAACCAATTCATATTTTATTTTTGCATTACAGCTACTTTAATATAACTTTTCCATGGCTTAATCCACTGATAGAAATCGATAGTTTCATCAAAACAAGCAAGCAATGCATCAAAAACAGAATCTGTCTTAAACAGGACAGTCAGTAGTAATCTGGAAGTTTAGAAAACTTCTGTAACTCCTAAAATTATGAACTAAATTTGACAATTTGTACAGAAGTAATGTGCAAAAAGTTTCAGACCCATTTGACTTTCCATTAAAAAAATGTAAAATCATGCACTACAGCCAAAGTTTCTGTTTTTGTTCTGCACGTAGTAAACGAGCAATCTAATCATCCTAAAACCAAAGCTTGGCACATTATTTTTATAATACAATGGATATATACAAGGGGATAATTATTTACAGAGAAACTTCCATGAAAAATTCTACATTGTTTCCGTGAGCATGAACACAAGTGCTCAAGGTCGACCCTCACTTCTTCAATGCATAACTTTCCAATCACTTCTCTTTTTTGAAAAACTTTTTAGGCACGAAAGGCAAGTAAATGTATTTTCATTCTTCTAAATTTTTTTGTATGTTTCACCCACAACTAAACAGAAACAAAAAGGGAAAACAAAATCTACTTAGTGAAGAAAGGAAACAAGCACACACGAGAATATCAACCCCACGCTATTGCTCCCCGGCAACGGCGCGAGAAAAGAGCTTGATAATCCCCAAGTGCAAGGAATCATCGTAGCAATTTCCAAAGGTGGAAGTGATAAGTATGGAGTGTCGAAGCCACAAGGAGCTAAAGGTAAGATCAATATTCTCTCAAGCCCTATCTGCCACTGACACGACTCTACGTACACCAAACGTTTGCTTCCAACTAGCAACGAGAAATAAAACTACGTTGTGGGTATGAAGTGGATAACTTTGTATGATATCGGAGAGCTAAAATACGAAAGTAGGTGCTGTTATCATAAAGTTAGAATATATTACTAAATATTATAAATAGCGAGTGTGGAATAATGGTGGATCGGTGTGCGGAATTGTCCTAGGCAACCGTTAACAAGACCGGTGATCACTATTGCAGTTTCATATGAGGGAGATGCATAAGCTAACATGCATTCTCTACTTGGATCATATGCACTTATGATTGGAACTCTAGCAAGCATCCACAACAACTAAAGATCATTAAGGTAAAACCCAACCATAGCATTAAAGCATCAAGTCCTCTTTATTCCCATACGCAACAACCCCCTTACTCGGGTTTGTGTTTCAGTCACTCACCAACCCACTATAAGCGAATCATGAACGTATTGCAACACCCTACAGCGGGAACCCCTCACGCTTGCGCGACACGGAGGGCACCATAGGACAGCATCAAAGTTAAACATACAACTCATACCAATCTAGATCATAAATCAACCCAAAGACAAAAGATATCTACTCAAAACATCATAGGATGGCAACACATCATTGAATCATAATATGTGGCATAAAGCACCATGTTCAAGTAGGGATTACAGCGGGGTGCGGGAGAGTGGACCGCGTAAAAGAGATGAGGATGCTGATGATGGTGGTGATGTTGATGAAGACGATCACCACGGCGATGATTCCCCTCCCGATGGCACTCCGGCGCCACCAAGAGAGAGGAGGAGAGGTTCTCCCCCTTGTGCTTCCTCCTCCATGGCCTCCCCCCTAGATGGGGAAAGGTTCTCCCTCTGGTCCTTGGCCTTCATGGCGATGATGGCCTCTCCGGGATACTCCTCCATGGCCACCGGTGATGATGGCCCCCTCCGGCAGGGTGCCGGAGAGGGCATAGATTGACTTCTCATGGCTACAGAGGCTTGCGGCGGCGGAACTTCCGATCTAGGTTTCTTTCTGGAAGTTTGGGTATATATAGAAGAGTTTTGCGTTGATTTCACGTCAGGGGGTTTCCGGGCTGTCCATGAGGCACGGGGGCGCGCCCCCACCCTCGTGGTCAGCCCGGGACTCTTCTGGCCTGCTTCTGGTACTCCGTGGGCTTCTTCTGGTCCAAAAATGATCTCCGTCAAGTGGCACGTCAATTGGACTCCGTTTGGTTTTCCTTTTCTGCGATACTCTAAAACAAGGAGAAAACAGAAACTGGCACTGGGCTCTAGGTTAATAGGTTAGTCCCAAAAATCATGTAAAAGTGTATCATAAAGCCCATTCAACATCCAAGATAGATAATATAACAGCATGAATCCTTCATAAATTATAGATACGTTGATGACGTATCAGCATCCCCAAGCTTAATTCCTGCTCGTCCTTGAGTAACTAAATGATAAAAGAAATAATTTATGAAGTGTGAATGCTAGCAAGTGCTTAAGTTTGATCAATGATAATTCTAATCACTTTTTCTAGCAGCATTATATGTCATAACAATAGCTCATCTCATAAAACATTTCATGATCATAACAAGCAAATCACATGTTTAAAGTATAGATCATAAACTTTCTTGAAAACTAACAAACAATATTCTCAGTCATCAAACAATTGCAATTCATCTTATTTTCAGGAAGAGTCTATGTCAGAGCTTTGATTTAGCAAACTCCACATACTCAACTATCAATTAGTCTTTCACAATTGCTAACACTCACGCGATATTTATGGGTTCAAAGTTTTAATCAGACACAGAGAAAGATAGGGGCTTATAGATTCATCTCCCAACCTTTTACCTCAAGGGTAATGTCAACAATAATAGTTCATGATGCCTTACATCTAATTGGATATATATATATCAGAATCTTTCCAACACAAGGTGCTTGCCAAAGGATAAAATGTAAAAAGGAAAGGTGAAAATCACCATGACTCTTGCATAAGGGTAAGATATAAAAGTAAAAGATAGGCCCTTCGCAGAGGGAAGCAGAGGTTGCCATGCGCTTTCATGGTTGGATGCCAAAATCTTAATGTGAAAGAACATCACCTTATATTGCCACTTGTGATATGGACCTTTATTATGCAGTCCGTCGCTTTTATTTCTTCCACATCACAAGATCGTATAAAGCTTATTTCCTCCACACTAGTCAATCATACATATTTAGAGGGCAATTTTTATTGCTTGCACCGATGACAACTTACTTGAAGGATCTTACTCAATCCATAGTTAGGTATGGTGGACTCTCATGGCAAAACTTGGTTTAAGGATATTTGGAAGCACAAGTAGTATCTCTACTTAGTGCAAAGAATTTGGCTAGCATGAGGGGGAAAGGCAAGCTCAACGTGTTGGGCGATCCATGACAATATAATTTATTTCAGATATAAGAAAACATAACCCATTACGTTGTCTTCCTTGTCCAACATCAACCTTTTAGCATGTAATATTTTAATGAGTGCTCACAACTACAAAATATGTCCAAGATAGTATATTTATATGTGAAATCCCTCTCCCTTCAATATTCTTTCATGAATTGTTCAAGTGACCAATTCTACGTTTGCTAACTTTCAATAAGTTTACTACCTTTACTTATTATGTGTGAAGTCATTACTCCCCATGTTATGAGCATACGAAACATATATAAATTCAGATTTATGACATTCAATTTATTCAACCATTTACTCATAGGATATACATGAAGCACATGAGCAAATGACAAACTACTCCAAAAGATATGAGTGAAGAACACTGAGTAATCAAATATTTAACTAGCCATGGGAGAATTATTTTTCATTCAATATTTAATATCCAATGATTTTATTCAAACAGCAAGTAAAATTGAAAATATGCTCCAAGCAAAACACATATCATGTGACGAATAAAAATATAGCTCCGAGTAAGGTATACCGATAGTTTTGAAGACGAAAGAGGGGATGCCTTTCGGGGCATCCCCAAGCTTAGGTACTTGAGTCTTCCTTGAATATTACCTTGGGGTGCCTTAGGCATCCCCAAGCTTAGGGTCCTTCCACTCCTTATTCTCCTCATATCGATATCTCACCCAAAGCTTGAAAACTTCAATCACACAAAACTTAACCAAACTTCGTGAGATAGGTTAGTATGATAAAGAGTAAACCATTCACTTTGGTACTATCTAAGACAAGGTTCATAATTGTTCCCACACAATTTCTACTGTACCATATCATTTCTACAATTTATATTGAGAAATATAAGTCATAGAAATTAGAAAACAAGCAAACTATGCAATAAAAAACAGAATCTGCCAGAAACAGAATAGTCTGTAATGATCTGAACATAAACCATACTTCTGCTACTCCAAAAATTATGAAATAAATTGGTGGACGTGAGGAATTTTTCTATTAATCTTCTTCAAAAATGATCAACTAAAAATCACTCTTCTGTAAAAAAATGACAGCTAATCTCGTGAGCGCAAAGTTTCTGTTTTTTTTACAGCAAGATCACATTGACTTTCTCCCAAGTCTTCCCAAAGGTCTTACTTGGCACTTTATTGAAACAAAAGCTATAAAACATGATTACTACAGTAGCTTAATCATGTAAACACACAAAAACATTAAGGGTAAATATTGGGTTGTCTCCCAACAAGCGCTTTTCTTTAATGCCTTTTAGCTAGGCATGATGATTTCAATGATGCTCACATAATAGACAAGAATTGAAACACAAAGAGAGCATCTTGAAGGATATGACTAGCACATTTAAATCTAACCCACTTCCTATGCCTAGGGATTTTGTGAGCACACAACTTATAGGAACAAGAATCAACTAGCATAGGAAGGCAAAACAAGTATAACTTCAAGACTTTAAGCACATAGAGAGGAAACTTGATATTATTGCAACTCCTACAAGCATGTATTCCTCCCTCATAATAATTTTCAGTAGCATCATGGATAGCAACTTTGTTCTCATACTCAATTGGAACCTCTTCCGAAATAGTGGAATCATTACTAGCTAAAGTTGACACTCTTCCAAATCCACTTTCATAAATATCACACTAAGATTCAACACCCTCCAAAATAGTGGGATCACTAATTCCTAAAGTTGACACTCTTGCAAACCCACTTTAAATGATAGTATTATTCATACTCCAAAGGATATAAGTGAATTTCATGGAGCATTCTACAATTAATATAGACTAACCAAGCTCAAAATGTATAAGTGAAGCACATGAAGCATTCTATAAAACCATACTCAAAAGATTTAAGTGAAGCACAAAGAGCAATGCTATAAGATCATTCTTAAAAGATATAAGTGAAGCACATGAAGTATTCTATAAAATAATGAAGGGATATATCATGCTAGCATGGTTCTTAAAAGAAAAACAAAAACACAAAGGACATAAATCATGTGAACAAAACAAAAACCGAGGTATACCGATAATTGTTGAAGAAGAAAGATGGGATGCCAACCGGGGCATCCCCAAGCTTAGATGCTTGAGTATCCTTTGAAATATTTACTTGGTGTGCCTTGGGCATCCCCAAGCTTGGACTTTTGCCTCTCTTTATTCTTCTCACATCGGTAACTCCTCGTTCTTCGAACACTTCATCCACAAAAACTTAACAAAAACTTTGTGAGATCCGTTAGTATAACAAAGCAAATCACTACTATAAGTACTGTTGCAAACCAATTCATATTTTATTTTTGCATTATAGCTACTGTAATATAACTTTTCCATGGCTTAATCCACTGATAGAAATCGATAGTTTCATCAAAACAAGCAAGCAATGCATCAAAAACAGAATCTGTCTTAAACAGGACAGTCTGTAGTAATCTGGAAGTTTAGCAAACTTCTGTAACTCCTAAAATTATGAACTAAATTTGACAATTTGAACAATTTGTACCCAAGTAATGTGCAAAAAGTTTCAGGCCCATTTGACTTTCCAGTAAAAAATGTAAAATCATGCACTACAGCCAAAGTTTCTGTTTTTGTTCTGCACATAGTAAACGAGCAATCTAATCATCCTAAAACCAATGATTGGCACATTATTTTTATAATACAATGGATATATACAAGGGGATAATTATTTACAGAGAAACTTCCATGAAAAATTCTACATTGTTTCCGTGAGCATGAACACAAGTGCTCAAGGTCGACCCTCACTTCTTCAATGCATAACTTTCCAATCACTTCTCTTTTTTGAAAAACTTTTTAGGCATGAAAGGCAAGTATTTTTTTTTGTATTTTCATTCTTTTAATTTTTTTTGTATGTTTCACCCACAACTAAACAGAAACAAAAAGGAAAAACAAAATCTACTTAGTGAAGAAAGCAAACAAGCACACACGAGAATATCAACCCCACGCTATTGCTCCCCGACAACGGCGCCAGAAAAGAGCTTGATAATCCCCAAGTGCAAGGAATCATCGTAGCAATTTCCAAAGGTGGAAGTGATAAGTATGGAGTGTCGAAGCCACAAGGAGCTAAAGGTAAGATCAATATTCTCTCAAGCCCTATCTGCCACCGACACGACTCTACGTACACCGAACGTTTGCTTCCAACTAGCAACGAGAAATAAAACTACGTTGTGGGTATGAAGTGGATAACTTTGTATGATATCGGAGAGCTAAAATATGAAAGTAGGTGCTGTTATCATAAAGTTAGAATATATTACTAAATATTATAAATAGCGAGTGTGGAATAATGGTGGATCGGTGTGCGGAATTGTCCTAGGCAACCGTTAACAAGACCGGTGATCAGTATTGCAGTTTCATATGAGGGAGAGGCATAAGCTAACATACTTTCTCTACTTGGATCATATGCACTTATGATTGGAACTCTAGCAAGCATCCGCAACTACTAAAGATCATTAAGGTAAAACCCAACCATAGCATTAAAGCATCAAGTCCTCTTTATTCCCATACGCAACAACCCCCTTACCCGGGTTTGTGTTTCAGTCAATGTTTTAAATAGCGGGCTATTGCCAAATAGCGGCGGACCTCAAAATCCGCTATAGCGGGCTATAGCAGGCTATAGCGGGCTATTTGTACATGGGACCATTTAGCGGCACCCTAGTGAAAAGGCTATATAGCAGGCTATAGCGGAGCTATAGCCGGCTATTTAAAACATTGGTTTCAGTCACTCACCAACCCACTATAAGCGAATCATGAACGTATTGCAACACCCTATAGCGGGAACCCCTCACGCTTGCGCGACACGGAGGGCACCATAGGACAGCATCAAAGTAAAACATACAACTCATACCAATCTAGATCATCAATCAACCAAAAGACAAAAGATATCTACTCAAAACATCATAGGATGGCAACACATCATTGAATCATAATATGTGGCATCAAGCACCATGTTCAAGTAGGGATTACAGCGGGGTGCGGGAGAGTGGACCGCGTAAAAGAGATGAGGATGGTGATGATGGTGGTGATGTTGATGAAGACGATCACCACGGCGATGATTCCCCTCCCGATGGCACTCCGGCGCCACCAAGAGAGAGGAGGAGAGGTTCTCCCCCTTGTGCTTCCTCCTCCATGGCCTCCCCCCCTAGATGGGGAAAGGTTCTCCCTCTGGTCCTTGGCCTTCATGGCGATGATGGCTTCTCCAGGATACTCCCCCATGGCCACCGGTGATGATGGCCCCCTCTGGCAGGGTGCCGGAGAGGGCATAGATTGACTTCTCGTGGCTACAGAGGCTTGCGGCGGCGGAACTTCCGATCTAGGTTTCTTTCTAGAAGTTTGGGTATATATAGAAGAGTTTTGTGTTGATTTCACATCAGGGGGGTTTCCGGGCTGTCCACGAGGTAGGGGCGCATGCCCAGGGGGGTGGGCGCGCCCCCCACCCTCGTGGGCAGCCCGGGACTCTTCTGGATTGCTTCTGGTACTCTGTGGGCTTCTTCTTGTCCAAAAATGATCTCCGTCAAGTGGCACGTCAATTGGACTCCGTTTGGTTTTCCTTTTCTGCGATACTCTAAAACAAGGAGAAAACAGAAACTGGCACTGGGCTTTAGGTTAATAGGTTAGTCCCAAAAATCATGTAAAAGTGTATCATAAAGCCCATTAAACATCCAAGATAGATAATATAACAGCATGAATACTTCGTAAATTATAGATACGTTGAAGACGTATCATTATGCGGTTTGACCGATAAAGATCTTCGTAGAATATGTAGGAGTCAATATGAGCATCCAGGTTCTGCTATTGGTTATTGACCGGAGATGAGTCTCGGTCATGTCTACATAGTTCTCGAACCCGTAGGGTCCGCACGTTTAACGTTCGATGACGATTTGTATTATGAGTTTATGTGATTTGATGACTTAAGGTTGTTCGGAGTCTCGGATGAGATCACGGACGTGACGAGGAGTCTCGAAATGGTCGAGAGGTAAAGATTCATATATTGGAAGGCTATATTCGGACATCGGAAAGGTTCCGAGTGATTCGGGTATTTTCTAGAGTACCGGGGAGTTACGGGAATTCGCCAGGAGAAGTAATGGTCCTTATTGGGCTTTAGTGGAGAGAGGGGAGAAGGGCCAAGAGGTGGCGCGCGCCTCCCCCCTGCCCAAACCGAATTGGACAAGGGGTGGGGGCGCGGCCCCCCTTTCCTTCTCCCTCTCCCTCTCTTTCCTTCTCTCCTACTCCGAATAGGAAAGGGAATCCTACTAGGACTTGGGAGTCCTAGTAGGACTCCCTATGCTTGGCGCGCCCCCTAGGCCGGCCGCCTCCTCCCTCCCTCCTTTATATACGGGGGAGGGGAGCACCCCAAAGGTACTCAAGATTTGTCTTAGCCGTGTGCGGTGCCTCCCTGCACAGTTACATAGCTCGGTCATATCGTCATAGTGCTTAGGCGAAGCCCCTGCGCCGGTAATTCATCATCATCGTCACCATGCCGTCATGCTGACGGAACTCTCCCTCGACCTCAGCTGGATCTAGAGTTTGAGGGATGTCACCAAGCTGAACATGTGCAGATCGCAGAGGTGTCGTGCGTTCGGTACTTGATCGGGTGGATCGCGAAGACGTTCGACTACATCAACCGCATTACTTAACGCTTCCGCTTTCGGTCTACGAGGGTACGTGGACACACTCTCTCCGCTCGTTGCTATGCTTCTCCTAGATAGATCTTGCGTGATCGTAGGAATTTTTTTGAAATACTATGTTCCCCAACAGTGGCATCCGAGCCAGGTCTATGCGTAGATGTTATATGCACGAGTAGAACACAAAGAGTTGTGGGCGATAATAGTCATACTGCTTACCAGTATGTCATACTTTGATTCGGCGGTACTGTTGGATGAAGCGGCTCAGACCGACATTACGCGTACGCTTACGCGAGACTGGTTCTACCGACGTGCTTCGCACACATGTGGCTAGTGGGTGTCTGTTTCTCCAACTTTAGTTGAATCGAGTGTGACTACGTCCGGTCCTTGTTGAAGGTTAAAACAACACACTTGATGAAAAATCGTTGTGGTTTTTGATGCGTAGGTAAGAATGGTTCTTGCTAAACCCGTAGCAGCCACGTAAAACTTGCAACAACAAAGTAGATGACGTCTAACTTGCTTTTGCAGGGCATGTTGTGATGTGATATGGTCAAGACGTGATTATATAAATTGTTGTATGAGATGATCATGTTTTGTAACACAGTTATCGACAACTGGCAGGAGCCATATGGTTGTCGCTTTATTGTATAAAATGCAATCGCCATGTAATTGCTTTACTTTATCACTAAGCGGTAGCGATAGTCGTAGAAGCAATAGTTGGTGAGACGACAACTATGCTTCGATGGAGATCAAGGTGTCAAGCCGGTGACGATCGTGATCATGACGGTGCTTTGGAGATGGAGATCAAAGGCACGAGATGATGATGGCCATGTCATATCACTTATATTGATTGCATGTGATGTGTATCCTTTATGCATCTTATTTCGCTTAGTACGGCGGTAGCATTATAAGATGATCTCTCACTAAATTTCAAGGTATAATTGTTCTCCCTGAGTATGCACCGTTGCTATAGTTCGTCGTGCCGAGACACCACGTGATGATCGGGTGTGATAAGCTTTACGTTCACATACAACGGGTGCAAGACAGTTTTGCACACGCAGAATACTCGGGTTAAACTTGACGAGCCTAGCATATGCAGATATGGCCTCGGAACACTGAGACCGAAAGGTCGAGCGTGAATCATATAGTAGATATGATCAACATAGTGATGTTCACCATTGAAAACTACTCCATCTCACGTGATGATCGGACATGGTTTAGTTGATATGGATCACGTGATTACTTAGATGATTAGAGGGATGTCTATCTAAGTGGGAGTTCTTAAGTAATATGATTAATTGAACTTAAATTTATCATGAACTTAGTCCTGATAGTATTTGCATATCTATGTTGTAGATTAATTGCTCGCGTATAGCTTCCCCGTTTTATTGATGACATGTTCCTAGAGAAAACTATGTTGAAAGATGTTAGTAGCAATGATGCGGACTAGCTCCGTGATCTGAGGATTATCCTCATTGCCGCACATAAGAATTATGTCCTTGATGCACCGCTAGGTGACAGACCAATTGAAGGAGCAGAGGCAGATGTTATGAACGTTTGGCAAGCTCGGTATGATGACTACTTGATAGTTTAGTGCGCCATGCTTTACGGCTTAGAACCGGGACTTCCAAAATGTTTTGAACGCCATGGAGCATATAAGATGTTCCAAGAGTTGAAATTAGTATTTCAGACTCATGCCCGTGTCGAGAGGTATGAGACCTCTGACAGTACTTTGCCTACAAGATGGAGGAGAATAGCTCAACCAGTGAGCATGTGCTCAGATTGTCTGGGTACTACAATTGCTTGAATCAAGTGGGAGTTAATCTTCTAGATAAGATAGTGATTGACAAATTTCTCTAGTCACTATCACCAAGTTACTGGAACTTAGTGATGAACTATAATATGCAAGGGATGACGTAAAACGATTCCCGAGCTCTTCGCGATGCTGAAATCGGCGAAGGTAGAAATCAAGGAAAGCATCAAGTGTTGATGGTTGACAAGACCACTAGTTTCAAGTAAAAGGGCAAGGGAAAGAAAGGGAACTTCAAGAAGAATGGCAAGTAAGTTGCCACTCCCATGAAGAAGCCCAAAGCTAGACTCAAGCCTGAAACTGAGTGCTTCTACTGCAAAGGAAATGGCCACTGGAAGTGGAACTGCCCTAGATACTTGGGGGATAAGAAGTATGGCAAAGTGAACAAAGGTATATTTGATATACATGTTATTGATGTATACTTTACTAGTGTTTACAACAACCCCTCGGTATTTGATACTGGTTTAGTTGCTAAGAGTAGTAACTCGAAACGGGAGTTGCAAAATAAACAGAGACTAGTTAAGGGCGAGGTGGTGATGTGTGTTGGAAATGATTCCAAGGTTGATAAGATCACCATCGCACAATCCCTTTTCCTTTGATATTAGTATTGGAACTAAATAAATGTTATTTGGTGTTTGCGTTAAGCATAAATATGATTGGATCATGTTTATTGCAATACGGTTATTCATTTAAATGAGAGAATAATTGTTGTTCTGTTTACATGAATAAAACCTTTTATGGTCTTACATCCAATGTAAATGGTTTACTGAATCTCGATCACAGTGATACACATAATATTGATGCCAAAAGAGGCAAAGTTAATAATGATAGTGCAACTTATTTGTGGCACTGCCGTTTAGGTCATATTGGTGTAAAGCGCATGAAGAAACTCCATGCTGATGGGCTTTTGGAGTCACTTGATTTTATGAATCACTTGATGCTTGCGAACCATGCCTCATGGGCAAGATGACTAAGACTCCGTTCTCCGGAACAATGGAGCGAGCAACTGACTTGTTGGAAATAATACATACTGATGTATGCGGTCCGATGAGTGTTGATGGTCGCGGCGAGTATCGTTATTTTCTGACCTTCACAGATGATTTGAGCAGATATGGTTATATCTACTTGATGAAACATAAGTCTGAAACATTTGAAACGTTCAAAGAATTTCAGAGTGAAGTGGAAAATCATCATGACAAGAAAATAAAGTTTCTGCGATCTGATCGTGGGGGAGAATATTTGAGTTACATGTTTGGTCTTCATTTGAAATAATGCAGAATAGTTTCACAACTCATGCCACCTGGAACACTACAGCATAATGGTGTGTCCGAACGTCATAATCGTAATTTAATAGATATGGTACAATCTATGATGTCTCTTACCGAATTACCACTATCGTTTTGGGGTTATGCATTAGAAACAGCTGCATTCACGTTAAATAGGGCACTGTCTAAAAATCCGTTGAGACGACACCGTATGAACTATGGTTTAGCAAGAAACCTAAGTTGTTTCTTAAAGTTTGGGGCTGCGATGCTTATGTGAAAAAGCTTCAACCTGATAAGCTCGAACCCAAATCGAAGAAATGTGTCTTCATAGGATACCCAAAGGAGACTGTTGGGGACACCTTCTATCCCAGATCCGAAGGCAAGATATTCGTTGCTAAGAATGGATCCTTTCTAGAGAAAGAGTTTCTCTCGAAAGAAGTGAGTGGGAGGAAAGTAGAACTTGATGAGCTAATTGTACCTTCTCTCGAGTTGGAAAGTAGTTTATCACAGAAAATCAGTTCGAGTGAAGCCTACACCAATTAGTGAGGAAGTTAATGATGATGGTCATGAAACTTCAGATCAAGTTACTACCGAACCTCGTAGGTCAAACAGAATATATTCCGCACCAGAGTGGTACGGTAATCCTATTCTGGGAATCATGTTACTAGACCATGATGAACCTATGAACTATGAGGAAGCGATGATGAGCCCAGATTCCGCAAAATGGCTTGAGGCCATGAAATCTGAGATGGGAGCCATGTATGAGAACAAAGTATGGACTTTGATTGACTTGCCCGATGATCGGCAAGCCATTGCGAATAAATGGATCTTCAAGAGGAAGACGGACGCTGATAGTAGTGTTACTATCTACAAAGCTTGAATTGTCGCAAGAAAAGTTTTTGACAAGTTCAAGGTGTTGACTACGATGAGATTTTCTCACTCATAGCGATGCTTAAGTCTGTCCGAATCATGTTAGCAATTGCCACATTTTATGAAATCTGGCAAATGGATGTCAAAACTGCATTCCTTAATGGATTTCTTAAAGAAGAGTTGTATATGATACAACAAGAAGGTTTTTTGTCAATCCTAAAGGTGCTAACAAAGTGTGCAAGCTCCAGTGATCCATCTATGGACTGGTGCAAGCATCTCGGAGTTGGAATATACGCTTTGATGAGTTGATCAAAGCATATAGGTTTATACAGACTTGCAGTGAAGCCTGTATTTACAAGAAAGTGAGTGGGAGCACTACAACATTTCTGATAAGTATATGTGAATGACATATTGTTGATCGGAAATAATGTATAATTTTCTGAAAAGCATAAAGGAGTGTTTGAAAAGAGTTTTTCAAAGAAAGACCTCGGTGAAGCTGCTTACATATTGGGCATCAAGATCTATAGACATAGATCAAAACGCTTGATAAGATTTCAATGAGTACATACCTTGACAAGATTTTGAAGTAGTTCAAAATGGAACAGTCAAAGAAAGGGTTCTTGCCTGTGCTGCAAAGGTGTGAAGTTGAGTAAGGCTCAAAACCCGACCACGACAGAAAATAGAAAGAGAATGAAAAGTCATTCCCTATGCCTCAGTCATAGGTTCTATAAAGTATGCTATGCTGTGTACCAGACCTATTGTGTACCTCACCATGAGTTTGGCAAGAGGGTACAATAGTGATCCAGGAGTGGATCACTGGACATCGGTCAAAACTATCCTTAGCGGAATAAGGAAATGTTTTTCGGCTATGGAGGTGACAAAGAGTTCGTCGTAAAGAGTTAGGTCGATGCAAGCTTTGACACCGATCTGGATGACTCTAAATCTCGATCTAGATACATATTGAAAGTGGGAGAAATTAGCTAGAGTAGCTCCATGCAGAGTATTGTAGACATAGAAATTTGCAAAATACATACGGATCTGAATGTTGCAGACCCGTAGACTAAAAATTTCTCTCACAGGCAAAACATGATCACACCTTACTACTCTTTGGGTGTTAATCACATGGCGATGTGAACTAGATTATTGACTCTAGTAAACCTTTTGGGTATTGGTCTCATGGCGATGTGAACTATAGAGTGTTAAATCACATGACGATGTGAACCATTGATGTTAAATCACATGGCGATGTGAACTAGATTATTGACTCTAGTGCAAGTGGGAGACTGAAGGAAATATGCCCTAGAGGCAATAATAAAGTTATTATTTATTTCCTTATTTCGTGATAAATGTTTATTATTCATGCTAGAATTGTATTAACCAAAAACTTAGTACATGTGTGAATACATAGACAAAACAGAGTGTCCCTAGTATGCCTCTACTATATTAGCTCGTTAATCAAAGATGGTTAAGTTTCCTGACCATAGACATGTGTTGTCATTTGATGAACGGGGTCACATCATTAGGAGAATGATGTGATGGACAAGACCCATTCGTTAGCTTAGCATTATGATCGTTACAGTTTCATTGCTACTGCTTTCTTCATGACTTATACATGTTCCTCAGACTATGAGATTATGCAACTCCCGAATATTGGAGGAACACCTTGTGTGCTATCAAACTTCACAACATAACTGGGTGATTATAAAGATGCTCTATAGGTGTCTCCGAAGGTGTTTGTTGGGTTGGCATAGATCAAGATTAGGATTTGTCACTCCGTGTATCGGAGAGGTATCTCTGGGCCCTCTCGATAATGCAACTCACTATAAGCCTTGCAAGCAATGTGACTAATGAGTTAGTTGCGGGATGATGCATTATGGAACGAGTAAAGAGACTTGCCGGTAATGAGATTGAACTAGGTATGGTGATACCGATGATCGAATCTTGGGCAAGTAACTCACCGATGACAAAGGGAACAACGTATGTTGTTATGCGGTTTGACCGATAAATATCTTCGTAGAATATGTAGGAGCCAATATGAGCATCCAGGTTCCGCTATTGTTTATTGATCGGAGATGTGTCTCGGTGATGTCTACATAGTTCTCGAACCCGTAGGGTCCGCACGCTTAACGTTCAATGACGATTTGTATTATGAGTTTATGTGATTTGGTGACCTAAGGTTGTTCGGAGTCCCGGATGAGATCATGGACGTGACGAGGAGTCTCGAAATGGTTGTGAGGTAAATATTCATATATTGGAAGGCTATATTCGGACATCGGAAAGGTTCCGAGTGATTCGGGTATTTTCTAGAGTACCGGGGAGTTATGGGAATTCGCCGGGAGAAGTAATGGGCCTTATTGGGCTTTAGTGGAGATAGGGGAGAAGGGCCAAGAGGTGGCGCGCGCCTCCCCTGCCCAAACCGAATTGGACAAGGGGTGGGGGCGCGGCCCCCCTTTCCTTCTCCCTCTCCCTCTCTTTCCTTCTCTCCTACTCCGAATAGGAAAGGGAATCCTACTAGGACTTGGGAGTCCTAGTAGGACTCCCTATGCTTGGCGCGCACCCTAGGCCGGCCGCCTCCTCCCTCCCTTCTTTATATACGGGGGAGGGGAGCACCCCAAAGGTACTCAAGATTTGTCTTAGCCGTGTGCGGTGCCCCCTCCACAGTTACACACCTCGGTCATATCGTCGTAGTGCTTAGGCGAAGCCCTGCGTCGGTAACTTCATCATCACCGTCACCACACCGTCGTGCTAACGGAACTCTCCCTCGGCCTCAGCTGGATCTAGTTTTCGAGGGACGTCACCGAGCTGAACGTGTGCAGATCGCTTAGGTGTCGCGTGTTCGGTACTTGATCGGTTGGATCGCGAAGACGTTTTGAGTACATCAACTGCGTTACTTAACGCTTCCGCTTTCGGTCTACGAGCCTACGTGGACACACTCTCTCCGCTCGTTGCTATGCTTCTCCTAGATAGATCTTGCGTGATCGTAGGATTTTTCTGAAATACTACGTTCCCCAAGAGTAATACGCTAGCCCGCTGACATGAAGCCTTCAGCATGGCAATGTAGTCAACATCTTTGTCGGCTTCCGCGACGACGTGTTGCTCCGGGATCGACAGGTCGGGGCGAATGGCAGCCACCTCGCCAACATCCACCGGAGAGGCCATGATAAACCTCTTCTTGGCCGAACGCTCGTCGGGCTCCCCGGGATACGTGGTCGAGCTTAGGCTGCGACATTCTAGAGCAGGGGATGTGGATCTGGCGGGGAGGGACACCGCAAGCCTCATCTAAAAACTCAGGGGAGCGGGGCGACGGTATGGGAATCGCTGGGTAACCTGAACTTTATTATCTAAGCTAGGAGGAACGGGCAGACCAGCAGGGTTGGCGGCGGCACCGGCGGCGGCCGCGAGCTAGGGTCCGAGGGGAGAGGGGGCGGGTGGGGGGCTGTGGAGGGGGGGTGGTGTTTGAGGATACGCCGCGGCTACTGAAATTTTTAGTAATGGTGGGTGGAGATGGTGGTGGACGAGGGAGGGCGACGGTTCAAATGCCTCGGCTACTGCAATTTTACTGTAAGGTCGGTGCTGGAGGAGTGTGGGCGACGGTTGAAGTATGGCGGCTACTAAAATTTGGGTAAAGGAATTGATGCGGGGCGGGAGTGCCCAAGATCGCGCACGGTCCAATAACAATATGCGTGTATGATACTAAGGAAAAGTGGCGCGGATCCGCCGATTTTTGCAACGCTCAAGGCGGGTAGTTTGTTTTTTATATTTCTAGCTAGCTGGTCTATCGCACACGGTTCATCCTAATTTCCAAATAAACTTACCCACCTTTAGCTTGCATAGGTGGTGGTTTTACAGCGCACTTGCATCGCACACGGTTAAGCCAGTACCTCCATCCTTTGCTCGCGCTTGCGCGGACGTGGTGATTTCAGGGCACTTGCATCGCACATGGTTGAGCCAGTACCTCCACCCTTTGCTCGCGCTTGCGCGGTCGTGGTGATTTCAGCGCACTTGCATCGCACACGGTTGAGCCAGTACCTCCACCTTAATTTGCACGCGCTTGCACGGTTGTGGTGATTTTAGCGCACTTGCATCGCACACGGTTGAGCCAGTACCTCCACCTTAATTTGCTCGCGCTTGCGCGGTCGTGGTGGTTCACATCGCACTTGTATCGCACACGGCTAAGATATTATACCCCGTGTCTGTTGAGGGTCATCAGAGTCTTTGCAGCAAAAAATAACGTTAGAGAGGGTCAAAAGACAGCCACACCAGCATGTGGCCCAAATATATATGAGTGAAAAGGGTGGTCTGTGATGTTCAAAATTCCAATGCACAACTTTGACCCCGCGGGCCCACGGTTGGGCGCATTGTTGAAGATCGATGAGAGGGGCCAGAAGTCAAGAACCACCTGGAAGTGGCCAAATATTTGTACGAATATTGGGGATGTTTAAAACTTTAAATACATAATGCATAACTTTGGTGGCACCTGCCTCGCAAACCCGAAAGCACCCTAACAACCACCTAGCTAGGATATATATAATGACATAATGTCGTACCTAACTAGGATGCTTGGCCCACCACCTCCCACTTCATGTCAGTGGGGCGGATGCACGTAATGATCGATACTTTGGTCATACATGCATGTCGCCATGACCTACCATAAGACGGACCAATGAATCTTTCGTTTGGTCAAATGATAGTTATTGTTGTCGATAAACCGCCTGGGCCAATAGATTGAACCATCATAAAAATCGCACAAGAGGGACCACAAAACCAGCACCTCTTGCATGCGGCCCAAAATGATGCACGTTGGGGAGGGGTGATGTGTGTTTTCAATATAGAATAATGTACAATTTAGATGTGGTGCCTACCTCTCGATACAAACAACAACCATGAAGGCAAGTTAGTTAAGGATGAGACACGTACGCGGGGTTTGATGTAGGTCAAACCCAACAATACGAGCATCTGGGAGGGTATCCTGACAACGCATGAGCTCGAGCTTTGGTTGACCGACATTTGACGGTGACCGGCCCTAACACGAACTAGGAGGAATCCATTCATGGCCAACACATACCCCTCATTATCGGTCAAAGGGATGATATATATACACTCGGGGAGCCCACAGATATCCGTGTCATCACAAAAAATGCACAAGGGAGACGTGGTCGATCAGAAGACCCAGTATACACTGCATGCGACCCGAAAATATGTATGGGTACGATGGTGTATGATGTGTTTAAATCCCAAACGCACAACTTTGATGGGCCACGCCAACTACATTACAAACCGAACACCGTACCCGACTCCAAGCCTGGTTCAATACCTATGATGCCAGTTTCCCAACTTCGAGGCGACGGCGGCGGGAGGAGGGTCGTCCCACACATGCGCTCAAACTTTATTTTGTCTAGCATGGGACACATCTATATATATCTATACATCTATACACCTATATAGTGTGCGAATAACTTTGAAAGTTGCTCGTTGGATGAAGCCAATCCGACGGTACAGAGATGGCAAATCCGAGCGCTACTGGCCATTGGATATCATCTACATTCCACCAGATGCTGCCACATGCACAATCTAGAAGATTCCATGGTTGAACTTAAGCATAATGCACAAACCTCAAAACGCAAGCACTTATCCTTTGTTCTCTAGAATCTTCCATATCTTAATTGCCTAAACCTTTTTTTTCTAAATGAATTGTCACTTTTTGTTTTTACCTCTACAATGCACAATTCCATGAATCTTAATATATTTTTTATAAAACTAATTGATTTTGGATGAGATGAACTATAAGAATTAAACGAACATCTACACCATGCATATCTGGTAGAAGAGGCGGGAAACCGATGAGAGGAGTGGGGAGAAATGGTAGCCTATTTTGAATGAAAACCTAGTAGAGAAGGAAGCGTGAGCTACACAACGCATGCGCACAATGCTTACCCATGTATTGCATGTGCTGTCGAAAGGGCTCAGGGTTGCCGTTCGATCTGGGAGCATCCAACGGTGCACACGTATGATCGTGGGGTTTGGGTTCTGGCCAGTCAGAACGCACGACTCAAATCGCGCGCAGGGGGGGATATCATACGGAAACCTTCGGTAGAAACCGGTGAAAACCACGAGAAAAAGATGTTTTGAAGTTTCAAAAAAAAAATTCAAAAAAATGCGGGATGTTAAGAGGATGATGTTTTATTGCCACACAAAATTTCAAGTTGAAACACATTACGAGATGTGAGCTATGAAAAGGACAAAATCAGTGTTGAATAGTGCCGAATAGTAATGTCACTATTCAGGGCGGAATTTGTCTTTTTCATAGCTCACATCTCGTAATGTTTTTCAACTTGAAATTTTGTGTCGCAATAAAACATCACTCTTATCATCCCACATTTTTTTTCAAATTTTTATGAAACTATAAAATATGGTTTCCACGAAGTTTTCATTGAATATCGACTTTCGTGAGTGAACCGTGTGCTATTTGAAAACATTTCATGAGAAGAATATCGGTTTTTAAATCCCCGTAAATCCAAAACTAAGCTGAAAATCGTGAAACCTGCCATGGTGTCACGACATCGCACTTATATGTCGAGGAATTTTTTTCGTCCATTGAGGCGCAAGTTTTATTACAAGCCTCTTACAAACTGGAGCTTCTCTCAAAGAAGTCTCGTGGTTCCGATAGGGAAACGTGTCCCCCTTGTGGGCGAACCGTAATCACTGCCTCTTTTCGCCTTGTATTTTCTTCTACGGGCAACATGGAACGACAGGATATCCGTGCTGAAATTTAAACTTATTCAGGGTTCGTTTGGCCTTTTTAGACCCTAATTGAGTTTCCTAGGCATTTAATGTCCATAATTCAAATCTAAACTACAAATACATGCTCCAGTTCACCAAAATGGCTAGAAAAATTATACATGTGTCCTTGGGTGCATGTTTAGGTCCCATGCCAGGAATGGGAACGAATTACAATCGTACCGGTGTCATGGCTCGTCCTCAAACATTTCGAATCTCGGTTTCTAAGTCCCCATAAACCCTAAACTCACCAGAAAGTCATCAAAGGTGGCATGGTGTCACGTCATGGCACATATATGTCGTGGTAAAAACATTGTCCAATTTGGGCCAAGCTTTATTACAAACCTCTTACAAAAACTGGAGCTTCTCAAAGAAGCCTCGTGGTTCTGATAGGGAAACGTGTTCCCCTTGTGGGCGAAACGTAATCACTGCCTATTTTCGCTTTGTATTTTCTTCCATAGGCAACATGGAACGACAGGATATGCGTGCTGAAATTTAAACTTATTCAGGGTTCGTTTGGCCTTTTTATACTCTAATTGAGTTTCCTAGACATTTAATGTCCATAATTCAAATCTGAACTACAAATACATGCTCCAGTTCACCAAAATGGCTAGAAAAATTATACATGTGTCCTTGGGTGCATGTTTAGGTCTCATGCCAGGAATGGGAACGAATTACAACCGTACCGGTGTCCTGGCTCATCCTCAAACATTTCGAATCTCGGTTTTTAAGTCCCCATAAATTCTAAACTCACCAGAAAGTTATCAAAGGTGGCATGGTGTCACGTCATGGCACATATATGTCGTGGTAAAAACATTGCCAATTTGGGCCAAGCTTTATTACAAACCTCTTACAAACCAGAGCCTGTCGCAAGAACCCTCGTGGTTTTGATAGGGAAACGTGTCCCCTTGTGGGCCAAACGATAATCACTCCCTCTTCTGGCCTCGTATTTTCTTCTACACGTGACACGGAACAACTGGAGATTCGTGCTGAACTTTGAAATTATTCAGGGTTCGTTTGACCTTTTTTATTCATTAATTGAGTTTTCTAGGCATTTAATCTCCATCATTCAAATCCGAACTCCAAATACATGCTCCAGTGCACCAAAATGGCTAGAAAAAACGTACATGTTTCCTTGGGATGCATGTTTAGGTCCCATGGAACGAATGGGAACGAATTCAACCGTCTCGCCGTCCTGGCTTGGCCACAAACATTGCGAATCTTGGTTTTTAAATGTCTGTAAATCCAAAACTCACCAGGAAATCATGAAACTTGGCATGGTGTCACTACATGGTACGTATAATTGTCCAATTTGGGCGAAGCTATATTACAAGCCTTTTACAAACCGGAGCCTATCGCAACCCTCGTGGTTCCGGTAGGGAAACATGCCCCTCTTGTGGGCGAAACGATAATTGCTGCCTCTTCTCGCCTTGAACTTTGTTTTCTACAGGCAACATAGAATAATAGGAGTGTTGGGCTGAAATTTGAAACTGTTCAGGGTTCGTTTGGTCATTTTATATATACTAATTACTAAGTTTTCTATGCATTTAATGTAGTCCATAATTCAAATTTGAACTACAACCACATGCTCCAGTGAAGCAAAATGGATGGGAAATCGTACATGTGTCATTGGGTGCATGTTTAGGTCTCGTTTAAGAAATGAGAATGAATTACAAACTTGTCGTCATCCTGAAACAATGAGAATCTCGGTTTTTAAATCCCAGTAAATCAAAAAGTCACCCAAAAAACATGAAACTTGGCATGGTTTCATGACATGACACATATATGCCGTGGTAAAAAAAGCGTCTAGTTTGAGAAGAGGCGCACACATTAGTAGCCAACGAAGTCCTTTTTGAAACAAAAAGCTGACACATTAATATCGCAAACGGTTGTATTATATTTACCGTGTCGAAATTTAACCATAACGGGACGAGCGCGAGAAGTCCGCCATGCAGGCTCGACGGGACGCGTGCGAGCAGTCCACCGCGCAGGCTCGACGGGACGCGTGCATCCTGTCCACATCGCAGGCTCGATGGGACACGTGCGAGCAGCAAGGCCGACCATGCTCACCGGGAAGCGAGCTCTTTGACCTCCATGCACCAGCCACCGCCCACCGCGCTCACAACTTCTCCGTTAATGGGTTAATTAAAGCACCTGGACGGAGGGTGTTTGCTTGTGATCCCATGGCAGCATTTGCTTTGTTCGTGTTTTCAACTCATATTCCGCCCTAATTTAAATTGCCACATAGGGCAACGGATAATACGCCACAAATAAAATGGCAACGGATAATACGACGAGAAATTTACAATGGCGCGGATAATAATTGTCTTACATATTCCGGATAATTTAAAATACCACATGCGGCAAAGCCCGGAAGACACGGGGGCAAGAGAAGAAGGAAATTGCAGACAACGATCTGGGTCGCTACTGTCTCTACTCGTCGATGGATCGCCGGGCGGCGAAATCCTTGAGCTCCTTCTTCAATTCCTCACGACTTTGCTTGAAAGCAGCCACGGATTCCTCCACCTCCTGCTCGCGCTCGATCCGGAGCTTCCTCAAGCCACCCATCAGTTCCTCGACGATCGCTTTCAGCGTCATCTCCGAGGCACTACTCTTCTCATGCAGCATCTTCCAGCCGGCGGCCTCCTCCTTCTTCTCGGCGACCAACTTGAGGAGCTTCGCATTGTCAGCCATGAGTTGCTTGACGAGGCCGGTCACCTTGTCAACCGAGGCATCGCTGATCTTGAGCAGCTTCATCAAGCCGACGACCAGCTCGTGCTGCGTAGTGACGCCAGCGAAAATGTTGTCATCGCCGGCGAAGGACTTCAGGAACGCCGGCTCGTCGCGATGGCCGACGCCGCGAATGCGCTTGTGAGAGCCCTCACGTTCCTGTGAGAGGTCGTTCAAGGGCTCCGCGGTACGCCGTGTAGCGACCCGACCCAAATGGATCAAGTCTCTGTGCTTAAGTGTCATCCCTGGATCGGTATGCTGACACACACAGTACTCGAGGATTTATAACAGAGGTAAATCACATGTATAAAATAACGTAAATACTATTACCTCAATCCAAAATAGCGGAAGTAACAAGGTTGTGGATTCCCATCAACACCAACGGCAAAGTTGAGTGTAGAAATCGTAACCCTAACGTATCACTTACTCGTCGTAAGAATCCTGCAACATGAAACGTTGCAGCCCGAAAACGGGTCAGCACATGGAATATGCTGGCAAATTCACACCATAGAGAAATGATGAACAAAGACTATCACTACATGCATATATGGCTGGTGGAAAATCTCTATGGTTATAATGTTTTTGCGAAAAGCCAATTTTTCCCTACTTCAAAGGAATAAATTTTATTTAACTATCATGGTGGTTGTGAAACATTGAGATGGTTGACATCATCTCAATCCCAATTAAGAACGTGATTAAACCCAAATCAAATTTAAATTAAGTAACATGATGAGATCAACGGGATAATCCAAGAACTAGATACTCAAGATGTCCATAACCGGGGACACGGCTAATCATGATTAGTTTGTACACTCTGCAGAGGTTTGCGCACTTTTCCCCACAAGACTCGATCTCCTCCGTTGGATTACTCGCACTACCTGGTGTTTGAGTAACGGATGACCGAGACACAGTCTTTCAGGAACAATCACTCTTTACTCCGGGTGGACCGGTACACCTACTTTCCCCTACATCTGCTAGCCCACCTCTTCAAGAGATCATGTAACCTACTCAACTATGCTAGAGCCCATAATAGCTTGTGGCTGCACACGGAAGTTTCTAGCATGAATAATCTTATGATCCCTTTGAGCCTGGGTGGCGGACCTTATACAAACAGACAACACTGGATTCTCCAGGTGCCTCAATCCACCCAGATGTGAGTTTTAGTTGCCACCTTAGGTAAACCATTATTAACAATCTCACATCTGTCATGAATATCTCTCAAACCCAATCCACGTCTACGAGCATAGCATGGCAATATAATAGCAACGTAGAAGTAACTCCCAAGGGTTTGATTGTAAATAGGGCAATAGGTACTACCTCATCAACTACTTCCCAATACCCACATGTTAATCAGATCCTAATCATGCAATTGTTTGAGGGTTGAATCTAATGCATAAAAAAACTGGGTATGAAAGGGATATGATCAAAGTGTGAACTTGCCTGCAATGTTGATGAAGATGATTCGCACTCAATACTCTGGATAGATCTACTCGTCACACTCCGGTCAATCTATCGTAAGCAAGCAATGGTAACCACACATAAGCAATCACTCAAAAGATCAAAAAGAACGAGGAAGACACTTCGGAAAACATCAAAACCAAGGAAATAACTCTTGCAACATAAAACAATTTCTAACAGTACCAAAATTATGTGAATTTGGCCTTATCAGAAAGTTTAGGTCAAGAGCTTCGCTTTGCAAAAAGAATCAACTCAAACGGAGTTACGGAACTTAAGTTATGAACAAAAGAAGTTTGAATATGAATTTGAACAAATTTCGAAATTTGAAAATTTCAAAAAGTTGACGTGACAGGTTAACTCGATAGGTGAAAACAAGACGAAACTATAGGCGCTGGTTTCATCTAATTTGGATGAACGAGTAAAAAGTTATGGCTATTTGAAAAATCGGGGCCAAGCTGTTTTGCAGAAGAAAAAAATAGCTATGGATAAAAGAATTCTAGATCTAACGTATAAATACATAGAACGAATAAATATACCTTTATAAGGTATAGAAAAGACGACTTCGAAGTGTGGAGACAACTTCCAAAAGTCCCGCCGGAGAGGAGAAATATATTTTTAGCTAGTCAAACCAAAATATTGATTTAACCCGCAATGGATAATTTTTTTGGAGGATCTATGAGTCTATATTTATAGGTGGAAAAGAGGTTTAGGGGTTAAAGGCTAGGCAATGTGGGACTAAAAAGGCCTTAGCGGTTCGGCCGGCCGCGCGGCAGTTTTTTTTTAGCAATTGAAAAGAAAGAAAAAAAACTATAGAAAAGAAATATGGGGAGGAATATGGCCGGCTGGGCCTGGCCTATTTAACGAAAAAAAACAATGGGACGCCAAAAGCTACTATACTGCGCATGAGGGCGACATATAGTCACAGAGTACGCGCATGTAGTTTTTTTTTATAAATAGAGACAGGAAAGGTAAAACTGAATAAAGAAAATAAAAATAAAATTTTATATAGGCATATTATATATCAAAATTTGCAGAAAAAGATTTCCTAGATCATGAACATTTTTGTAAAGTCAAATAAAATCCACACAAATTTTAATAAATCAAATAGTGCTACTGCCTTCATAAAATCCAATAAAAATCATTTTAAAAATACCAAAATGATTTCAAATTTATTTTTCTCCAATTTTCTGATGTAGGGAATCATGTTACCCTATTTTCTGTATATTTTTATTTTGGAGAAAAATAATTTGAATAAGACTCAAATAACTCCAAACTAAAATGATTTCCAAAAGGACTTTGAATTTGACCTTTGAAACTCCCAACTCATATTTCATATTTTTTTGAAGAAGTCATTTTATCTTCTCTCGTGAAAATCATTGAGTTGCATAAAGTTTCTGAAATGGGAAATATTTTCAAATGAAATTCAAATATTTTCAACACCCCTTGTCATTTAAATAAATGGAAGAAGTCATGTCATCTTCTCTCCAGGGTTTTGTGGTGAAAAGAATTTGAATTCATGGAGATCATAAAAGCAAAATGAAAGTTTGGGAAAGTCCTTTTATTCCCTCTCATTTAACTTTCAAAAGATTTCGAATTCCACTCACTTTCAGTCAATCAATCAAACAATCAATCCAATCTATCTGTTTATTATAACATTCCAAAATTTAGAATTTTGGGATGTTACACGCCGGGACATCTCTGGTGCGGCTGTGCGGCGGGACCTCTCTAGTGCTTCCGTGGCCTTGGTCTTTGCTGCCTAGTTATATGTCCACCCTAAAACTCCTCCTACCGGTCATGGCGGAACGACTTGACAGAAAAAACCAGTTTTGTGGGTGATGAGGAGAGGAACTGTGAAGTAATTTTCGAGTGGGTAGTTTTTATAGCCCGGTGCTAAGTATGAACACATATTAGTTTGATAGGTGTGAACAGAATTGCAATTGCTTATTGTGTTGTAATCAACATTGTGACGAGAAACAAGGTCAAAATTTATTGATGGCAGAAGGTTGACCACGTGGTTGCTCGCCGTTGAGGCGGCCGCGGCGCGCGCCGCTCTGGCGTCCCTGTGCGCGCTCTGCTCGCTGTTGAGGCAAAGTTACAATGGCAACGGTTAATAATTCGTAATAATTGTCTTACATAATCAGGATAATTTAAAATGCCAAATGCGGCAAGGCCCAGAACACTCACGACCTACATATGCATACAATTATAATAAAATATAAGCTAAAAGGATGAGCTGGCAGCCTTCTAACAATGGTCTTCTCGGACTCCATGATTAGCATATCACCCTTGCGGCCGTTCACTCTGAGTGTCCCGACCCGCCTCCGCCTACGGAGCTGCTGGCGCTGGGAGGCTCTTGGGGCTGCTGGGCCTCTTCCAGAAGAGCTTGACAGCATGCAATCACGCGCATGACAACTCCGCGGAACCGCTCCATTTCCATCTCTCTGGCCTGGTAGCAAATTCCGTCGATCACCTGCATCCTCAAGATATCACGTTGGCGATGCCCAACCTCGGCAGAAGATAGAGAAAAGATGAGTGTCATCCCCTATGCCTCAGCCATAGGGTCTATTATGTATGCTATGCTGCGTACCAGACCTGATGTGAACCTTGCCATAAGTTTGGTAGGAAGGTACCAAACTAATCCCGGCATGGAACACTGGACAGTGGTCAAGAATATCCCGAAGTACCTAAAAAGGACTAAGGATATGTTTCTCATTTATGGAGGTGACGAAGAGCTCATCGTAAAGGGTTACGTCGATGCTAGCTCCGACACAGATCTGGATGACTCCAAGTCACAAACCGGATACGTGTACATTTTGAATGGTGGGGCAGTCAGCTGGTGCAGTTGCAAGCAAAGCGTCGTGGCGGGATCTACATGTGAAGCAGAGTACATAGCAGCCTCGGAAGCCGCACAGGAAGCAGTCTAGATGAAGGAGTTCATCACCGACCTAGGAGTTATTCCCAATGCGTCGGGCCCAATGACACTCTTCTATGACAACACTGGAGCTATTGCCCTTGCCAAGGAGCCCAGGTTTCACAAGAAGACCAGGCATATCAAGCGTCGCTTCAACTCCATTCGTGAATATATTCAAGATGGAGGCATAGATATTTGTAAAGTGCATACGGATCTGAATGTCGCAGATCCATTGACTAAACCTCTTCCACGAGGAAAACATGATCAACACCAAAACTCTATGGGTGTTTGATTCATCACAATGTAACTAGATTATTGTCTCTAGTGCAAGTGGGAGACTGTTGGAAATATGCCCTAGAGGCAATAATAAATTGGTTATTATTATATTTCCTTGTTCATGATAATTGTCTATTGTTCATGCTATAATTGTATTAACCAGAAACCGTAATACTTGTGTGAATACATAGATCGTAATATGTCCCTAGTAAGCCTGTAGTTGACTAGCTCGTTGATCAATAGATGGTCATGGTTTCCTGACCATGGACATTGGATGTCGTTGATAATGGGATCACATCATTAGGAGAATGATGTGATGGACAAGACCCAATCTTAAACATAGCACAAGATCGTGTAGTTCGTTTGCTAAAGCTTTTCTAATGTCAAGTATCATTTCCTTAGACCATGAGATTGTGCAACTCCCGGATACCGTAGGAATGCTTTGGGTGTACCAAACGTCACAACGTAACTGGGTGGCTATAAAGGTGCACTACAGGTATCTCCAAAAGTGTCTGTTGAGTCGGCACGAATCGAGACTGGGATTTGTCACTCCGTATGACGGAGAGGTATCTCTGGGCCCACTCGGTAATGCATCATCATAATGAGCTCAATGTGACTAAGGAGTTGGTCAAGGGATCATGCGTTATGGAACGAGTAAAGAGACTTGCCGGTAATGAGATTGAACGAGGTATGGGGATACCGGCGATCGAATCTCGGGCAAGTAACATACCAATAGGCAAAGGGAATTGCATACGGGATTGATTGAATCCCCGACATCGTGGTTCATCTGATAAGATCATCGAGGAACATGTGGGAGCCAACATGGGTATCCAGATCCCGCTGTTGGTTATTGTCCTTAGAGACGTCTCAGTCATGTCTACTTGTCTCCCGAACCCGTAGGGTCTACACACTTAAGGTTCGATGACGCCAGGGTGTTATAGGGAAAGTATGTACGTGGTTACCGAATGTTTATCAGAGTCCCGGATGAGATATCGGACATCATGAGGAGTTCCGGAATGGTCCGGAGGTAAAGAATGATATATAAGAAGTGAGGATTTGGACACCGGATGTGTTCCGGGCATCACCGGTAATGTACCGGGACACTGGAAGGGTTTCGCGGTCCACCGGGAGGGGCCACCAGCCCCGGAGGCTTGCATGGGCCAAGAGTGGGAAGGGACCAGCCCCTGAGTGGGCTGGTGTGCCTCCCACCAAGGCCCAAGGCGCAACAAGAGGGGAGAGGGGGGAAACCCTAGGCGCAGATGGGCCTAAGGCCCACCCTAGGGCGCGCCCCCTCTCTCCCCCTCTTGTTCGCCCCCTCCATCCCATCTAGGGCTGCCGCCTCCCTAGGGTGGGAACCTTAGAGGGGCGCAGCCCCCTCCCCTCCTCCTATATATAGTGGGGTTTTTGGAGCTGCCATACACGAAAGTCTCTCTCTCTTGGCGCAGCCCTACCTCTCCACCTCCTCGTCTTTCGTAGTGCTTGGCGAAGCCCTGCTGGAGAACCACGCTGCTCCATCACCACCACGCCATCGTGCTGCTGCTGGAGTTGTCTTCCCCAACCTCTCCCTCCTCCTTGCTGGATCAAGGCGCGGGAGACGTCACCGGGCTGCACGTGTGTTGAACGCGGAGGCGCCGTTGTTCGGCGCTTAGATCGGAATCGACCGTGATCTGAATCGTTTCGTGTACGACTCCACCAACCACGTTCTTGTAACGCTTCCTCTTAGCAATCTTCAAGGGTATGAAGATGCACTCCCTCTCTCTCTCTCGTTGCTAGTATCTCCTAGATTGATCTTGGTGACACATAGGAATTTTTTTGAATTATTGCTACGTTACCCAACAGTGGCATCATGAGCTAGGTCTATGCGTAGATTCTATGCACGAGTAGAACACAAAGTAGTTGTGGGTGATGATTTTTTCAATTTTCTCACCGTTACTAGTCTTATCTTGATTCAGCGGCATTGTGGGATGAAGCGGCCTGGACCGACCTTACACGTACGCTTACGTGAGACTGGTTCCACCGACTGACATGCACTTGATGCATAAGGTGGCTAGCGGGTGTCTGTCTCTCCCACTTTAGTCGGATTGGATTCGATGAAAAGGGTCCTTATGAAGGGTAAATAGCAATTGGCATATCACCGTTCTGGTTATTGCGTAGGTAAGAAACGTTCTTGCTAGAAACCCATAGCAGCCACGTAAAACATGCAACAACAATTAGAGGACGTCTAACTTGTTTTTGCAGGGTATGCTATGTGATGTGATATGGCCAAAAGGATGTGATGAATGATATATGTGATGTATGAGATTGATCATGTTCTTGTACTAGGAATCACGACTTGCATGTCGATGAGTATGACAACCGGCAGGAGCCATAGGAGTTGTCTTAATTTATTGTATGACCTGTGTGTCATTGAAAACACCATGTAATTACTTTACTTTATTGCTAACCGTTAGCCATAGTAGTAGAAGTAATAGTTGGCGAGACAACTTCATGAAGACACGATGATGGAGATCATGGTGTCATGCCGGTGACGAAGGTGATCATGTCGCGCCTCGAAGATGGAGATCAAAGGCGCAAGATGATATTGGCCATATCATGTCACTTTATGATTTGCATGTGATGTTTGTCATGTTTACATCTTATTTGCTTAGAACGACGGTAGCATAAATAAGATGACCCCTCACTAAAATTTCAAGAAATGTGTTCCCCCTAACTGTGCTCCTTTGCGAAGGTTCGTTGTTTCGAAGCACCACGTGATGACTGGGTGTGATAGATTCTAACATTCGCATACAACGGGTGTAAGCCAGATTTACACATGCGAAACACTTAGGTTGACTTGATGAGCCTAGCATGTATAGACATGGCCTCGAAACACAAGAGACCGAAAGGTCGAATATGAGTCGTATAGTAGATACGATCAACATGGAGATGCTCACCGTTGATGACTAGTCCGTCTCACGTGATGATCGGACACGGCCTAGTCGATTCGGATCATGTATCACTTAGATGACTAGAGGGATGTCTATCTGAGTGGGAGTTCATTAAATAATTTGATTAGATGAACTTAATTATCATGAACTTAGTCTAAAATATCTTTACAATATGTCTTGTAGATCAAATGGCCCACGCTAATGTTACCCTCAACTTCAATGCGTTCCTAGAGAAAACCAAGCTGAAAGACGATGGTAGCAACAATACGGATTGGGTCCGTAACTTGAGGATCATCCTCATAGATGCCAAGAAAGCATATGTCCTTGAAGCACCGCTCGGTGAAGCACCCATTTTCCCAGCAACTCAAGATGTTATGAACGCTTGGCAGTCGCGTAGTGATGATTACTCCCTGGTTCAGTGCGGCATGCTTTACAGCTTAGAACCGGGGCTCCAAAAGAGTTTTGAGCAGCACGGAGCATATGAGATGTTCCAAGAGCTGAAAATGGTTTTCCAAGCTCATGCCCGGGTCGAGAGATATGAAGTCTCTGACAAGTTCTACAGTTGTAAGATGGAGGAAAACAGTTCTGTCAGCGAGCATATACTCAAAATGTCTGGGTTGCAAACCCGCTTGTCTCAACTGGGAGTTAATCTCCCGGATGACTCGGTCATTGACAGGATCCTCCAGTCGCTTCCAGCTAGCTAGAAGAGCTTTGTGATGAACTACAATATGCAAGGGATGGAGAAGTCCATTCCTGAGTTATATTCAATGCTGAAATCAGCGGAGGTGGAGATCAAAAAGGAACATCAAGTGTTGATGGTGAATAACACCACTAGTTTCAAGAAGGGCAAGGGTAAGAAGAACTTCAAGAAGGACGCCCGGTAAATCAGTTGCCGGGAAGAAGCCAAAGAATGGACCCAAGCCCGAGACTCAGTGTTTTTATTGCAAGGGAAATGGTCACTGGAAGCAGAACTGCCCCAAGTACTTAGCGGATAAGAAGGCCGGCAATACCAAAGGTATATATGATATACATGTTATTGATGTGTACCTTACCAGCACTCGTAGTAGCTCCTGGGTATTTGATACCGGTGCGGTTGCTCATATTTGTAACTCAAAACAGGAGCTGCGGAATAAGTGGAGACTGGCGAAGGACGAGGTGACGATGCGCGTCGGGAATGGTTCCAAGGTCGATGTGATCGCCGTCGGCACGCTACCTCTACATTTACCTACGGGATTAGTTTTAAACCTCAATAATTGTTATTTAGTGCCAGCTTTGAGCATGAACATTGTATCTGGATCTCGTTTAATGCGAGATGGCTACTCATTTAAATCTGAGAATAATGGTTGTTCTATTTATATGAGAGATGTTTTATGGTCATGCCCCGCTGGTCAATGGTTTATTCTTATTGAATCTCGAACGTGATGCTACACATATTCATAGTGTGAATGCCAAAAGATGTAAGGTTGATAATGATAGTCCCACATACTTGTGGCACTGCCGCCTTGGTCACATTGATGTCAAACGCATGAAGAAACCCCATGCAGATGGACTTTTGGAGTCTCTTGATTATGAATCATTTGACACGTGCGAACCATGCCTCATGGGCAAAATGACCCAGACTCCGTTCTCCGTAACAATGGAGCGAGAAACCAACTTATTGGAAACTAGTACAATGCCCGTGCATTGCCACGGGCCATCTAATTTTTGTTTTGATTGGTTATACATACTTATATTTTTGTATAAAACTCAGTGAATTTTTGGCCCCTTCCAACGACTTCGTCTCGATACCTTGTCAATGGATTCTTTTTGAACGATGACATAATGCATCTCCATCTCTCTCATATGTTGCACAAATAAAAATATATAGAAGTATACATATTAAAAGAATAAGCCATCAATTTTTATCTCCAATCTACAAAAGTGAATATATATACACATATTAAAATATTAAGACAATATATATTCATTGGTCCTGGATGCAAGCAAGTGACAATTTTTAGTCGGAGTTAGTGGCATCATGATACTTTGTAGAGTGATTCGCAACCCAATTTTGATAAACTGTATGCTCAACTGTAAATCATTTGTTGGTAATTATTTTTCAAAAATGACCTTTATAGCAAATAGTTGCTTTCCCTAAAAAAGCAAACACACACCTTTTCTTCTCGTCTTGGAAAATACAATTCACTCTCTCATAGTATGACACAACGCTCACACTCACACCACATTCCATCCGCTTGCTCTCCTTGCCACGGGCATCGCCGCCGTCATCTCTCCCCTCCAAAACCTCTCCCCTCCAAAACTTCTCATTGCTGCCTCCCCTCGGCGCCATGGGATTCAACATGTACCTTCCTCTCACCGCCATCTCCCCTTCGCTTCACGGTATCGCCCACTCCCTCTTCACCATCCACAGTGTCCCAAGCTTATTCTCGGTGCCAAGAAATGCACATCATCGTAGACGAGGGCAAACACCACAATGTGCTTTTGCTGACATAATATACAAAATGATATATATCATGCCATCCTTTCACATATTTTCTTCTAAAATAACTTTTGTCGATTTCAACATGAGATGAATAGCAAAATTTGTGATGTTGCTTACATTCCGTGACAAAACAGAGATAGCAACACAGCCTCCTTTGCTCACAATGATGGTGTCTCGAGAAGGAGAGAAAGCGGCGGCGGTGTCACTGATCTCCCCTAATGGTCCACCTCCCCGACCTTTTCCACGCTTCACCAGTCGTCGCCACCAAATGACTGCCACCACCAGCAGTCCTTCCCTCTGCCACCCCTCTTCGTCGGGCATGGGCCCAGATCTACCCTCATATGGCTCTCCTAGAGGGGCGATATGGGAGTCGCGTGGCTCTCGGGCAACACCGCTACACGGTCCAAAACGGCGACCTGAAGAGAGTAATGTGTGGGCTACAAGGTGTTGGCTGCATCTAAGGGGTTCGTTTGAGGGCAGACCGGTTCAAGGATGACAAAACCTGCGATCGAAACATTTATTTGTAAAAAAAATCTACGTACGAGGGAGAGAGGGATGGGACTAATGAAACTAAATGTACTCCCCTTTAATAGTAGAGATTAAATTGTATATCTACACCACTTCCTTTCCCCCTTAATATGTGAGCTAGCATAATGAGGAACTATAAGAAACGAGATAGGACATTGAGGTCTAAATGTTCGTTTGAATAATGGCCAAATATGCATTTCCTCACATGTCCTAAGATGGCAGAACTACTTTACAAAACGGCGACCTGAAGAGAGTAAAGTTGCACAAACAATGTTTTCTCTCCTAATATGCCTTTTACCTATTTTAGATTAGCTTACAAACTGAAACAAATTTTAGATTCAATCCAAAATCATGCTAGTGATCAGAACATCTATTTCCAACACACATTAGTTATGACACCATATATCACATTCACATGTTTACTTTATTGTTTAGATAACTCGGTGGCTGAAAGTAGTGCAAGATGCAATCACATGCCATGTTAATGATGATTTACAACATAATTTATTTCTGAAACCACAAATATTTCACATAGGATGCGTCCTTTTTTGTTAGTAGAACAAAGAAAAAAAGGCACCACCAAGATCATGAACCACTATGAAAACTAAGGACTATTACTACTTTCAACATATAGGAATATTAACTAAATTTCAACATTTAAGAGGTAAAAAATATCGCCATCAATTACACTCTACAATATGGTAGCATCAATAAGATATTTGTAATTTAGAAGTGGAAAAGAACTTGTTAATCACAGGTTTGGAAACATTCTGGTATACATGAAACTCATGTAGTCCATGACAAAACATGAAGCGAGAAACAAAGAAAATGCATATGTCCTGATTGCTTGAGATTTAGAAAATCACCAGGCAGTTTAAAAGTGTGAATTCACCATGTTTACCTGTAGCACCTCATAGTTTAAAAAAATTCATGTGATGACATGCCAATTCTCCTAAGTCTAATTCATGATTCTGTAAGAATAGCTAGCGGCAAATATACGAGCCAAGAGAATAAAGCCGGAAGGCAGTCGCCATGGTTCATGCCCACCACGCAGCCACAATGTTGACCCGGAGCTCCTCACTGGGCCGAGCACGGCGCCTCTCCATGATATCTGGGCCACCCCTATAACCTTCTGCTCCAGGCAGAAATTATTTATCGTTAAACAAAAAATGCAGTTAGATTCTGACAACAAAAGGTACATTTTTTAAGTATGTAAAGTTTGCTCTCAGGTAGATACACATATATGGGTAACAAGTCCATTCTAGCAAGATAGAGAGTTGTAGAACAATTTGTTTTTAAGGATTTGAAGCTAGAAACATGAAGACGTGAGGCATGTTAGAAATTTTAGCTATTATCAAATTTAGGTGGATTAACATTAGATTGCACCGATTATTAAATAATGTGTAATAGTGCAAAATATTCTAATAATTCAGAAATTTTATGGCATTGTAATTACCATAGTAAGTATTGTTGCTAATCTGTGCCAATATATTGAAATAGTCTATTCAAAATAGTTAACATTTTCAACCTTCAGTGTACAACCAACAGTACCAGCCTCATCGCGATACGCTAAATAATTGAAGTAGCATCAAAACACATGTCGACAAAAGTCAAAGTTAAATAGCATCCTGATATTGTCATTTGTCATGGCCATAAAGAATGGAGGATGGCAACCCCACCTAGCGCAGAGCCTGCTTTGCAAAATAATACAAATTTTAGCGGAAAGGTATAACATAAAGGTATTTCCCAACAATCGTCCAAAAATATGCAACATCTCTAGAGATATGTCACTGATGCAACTAACCAACTAAAAAAAGAAATCTCAATCAATTTTTGGATTACGAACTTTTGCTGCATCATTCGTGGTTTGTGGGGTTGCAGATTTGCCTGATGTACTGCGTAATTGAACTTGATAAAGCTCGCCACATCAAGAGCGATATGATTTTTTTGTAGATGCAGCTACAATTTGATTTGGTTTGCTTCACTGTGCATGTTCCAAGGCATTGTGCCAATAAATCAGGTGGTTCTAGAGAAGTAAAAATCGATGAAACAACACCATCGGTCAACTGCATAAAATATGTTTGGATATATGATTGTAATATTCTAACATCGCTTTATTCCCTTCCTTTACCTCACATTGTAATGCCGAGACAAACTATGTGACCTCATCTGATCTCTCGTCCCCATGGCAATTGGGTATCTCTATCCTCCTCTCACCACAATGCAAAACTCCAAAAGACACAGAAAAAGGGAGGGACCAAAAAATACTCACTCATTGAAGTCTCTTAGCTAATTCGAGAAACTAAAAAAGGCCAAAAGGAGGTGTCCATTAAAATGCTAGCAAGTACCACTATATCTAGCTCTCTTTCTCCAGGGCTTGCTGAAGAGATTGGCTTCTAACAAACCTTCCCCGGAACAACAAAAAACTGAGAACATGAGTAAACATGTGGACTCTGTTTCGGAAAAGTAGATACGTCGGCGATGGTGATCTGGTGTGAGGAGTGATCTTTTCCAGTGCTCGGCTTACAAATATTATATACATTTTTATTCCTTCAAGCATCAGTTCTATTAGAATTCCCGTGTACATATAGAACAATTTCTAACTGTTATTCACCCACATGTTTACCAGAATGTAAAAGAGATAAAAAAGAACTCTTAGAGCTAAAATGAGCTCGTGTAATCTAGGCAGTAGGTTTGCTGGGACTCACTATTTAGTTTGTTTCCTTACAAACTAATTTTCAGCACTTCCATTTTTATTGGTGACTGGAGTATCTGTGATATACTCTTAAAAGGTGCATACTTCAGTCTAGCATATCAAACATCATCTGCCTCCTAAACATTTAAAAGCAAGTAAAATTTAAGTTTGGGTGTATGGTCTGATTAACTCAGATCCCAATGAATCATTGCATAACCAAGCCCATGTCTGATTTGATAAATCTTCTACAGTTTCTTATCCCTGTTAACTGTGCCCGCCTTGCAACTCTGAATCTTCAACTACAACAACAATCAAAGCTTTGTCCTCAAATTGTTTTTTAGTAATTACTGCAGAAATATCAGATGATGAGGCTTGTGCATAACCACTAAATACACAATAAGAAGCAGGCCAAAGAAAGACACCTAGGAGTATGGCTGGATGAACACCTAATTTCACTGGAGCTGGTGCTCAGAAATTGATGAACGGAGACACCACAATGCAGGTCACAACTCGAAAGAATTGTTTTATGGATTTCACATGTTAAGCAAGAATACTAGAGGCACGGCTTACCTTGCCTTCATCTTTGTCAGCCCTGTCATCTTAGTCCAGGCGGTCACAGCAAAAATTCCACAACTTTCACCCTGTTCCAATCAATGAGAGGGCGGACTTCAAGAACCTGGTAGTTACACACAGATGAACTTTTTCTTAGTCCTATGAAACGATAAACAAAGAGAGGATAAGTGTCCAAGTGAAAATTTCTAAAGAATTATTTCCAATAGAAAACTGAAAGGAAGTTAGATGTAGACTAACATGTCGTGCAACGTTTCGGTAATGCACACACACACACAAACTCGTTATGTTCCATTCTCGCACCGTCAATGTCCTCTCTCACTAAGATTTGTGAACACCTGGTCAGCAACCAAGGTGAGCAACCTAAACCATATGGTATAACCTGGTTCTTTTTTAACCTTTAGACATTGATACATACCACAAAATTTGTGTATTGGAAGATTGACCTCTTTACCCTGTGAATAAAAGCAAGTGAACAACCAAGATTACGAAATAGAAGAACAGATTGTGCTGTCACAAAATACCGAAAGTTGCTTCACCTCTGAAAAGTGATAATGCATTGAAGTTTCATATCGCTAACAAAAGCCAAAGCAATGTTTTCTCCATCCAATCTACTATAGGGAACATGTACCGAATGATGAAGGAAGTGTTTTAGATATTTATTTAGCAATTGGCAAGTAGAGGTTCTCAATTTTCTCAAGGACATGTAGTGTCAGTTCGACTCTTTTCTCATTCTCACATATCATATACTCCCACTGTCTCAAAATATAAGACGTAATATTTTCAGACAGAGGGAGTATTTCACGAAGATTGAACTCGAGTGATAAATCTTTATCCTATCAAGTTCTATGGTGTTTGCAAAATATCAACCCATAAGAGGTTACAACATATGAAAATGTTGATAATTATGAGAGGACTCCAGAAGTTCACATTCTACAGAGAACCATAGTTCACACTTGTTAATGTATTAAACTTTCATATGCATTACATAAGATGCAACATAAGTAGAGAAAAAACTAAATAAAATATTTAAAATGGAAATTGTATGCATAAGAAAGAAATGAATGAGCAAATGTGGCAGTGGCAAGTTAGTACTACCTGGTTCATGGTGTTGTGCGGACTGCAGTTAAGTCGCTCTCCTCGTCGTCTCAATATTCCCTCTACTAATCTACAATGCAAGCGCCGTGACACCTGAGAAGTCACCCGCGAGCAACCTACTATTCCAACACCAAACAAAATGAGAGCCATATCCTACAATTCCAACATACTATTACTAAGAACGACCACGTGCTACCTCCCAGAATTATGTTCATGGTCGTATAGTAACAGCTAGGTTCTGACTGCATAATGTGCCCCATGCCCCCATTTCTTTTTTTTTTCAACAGGAAGGCATCAAGACCGCAGTTTGTGAGGGAAAAGAATCTAATACAATTTGGTCACTTGAGTTGTACATAAAAACTGAAGACCAAGAATCTCTCAATCAGCACGCATAGATCAAAGTACGGCACGAAGAAACATGTGCATATTATCGCTTGAGTTTGTGAGGAATCGCTAACCAGATAAGGATTAGCAAATCAAGTAATCTCCCATTATGCATATAACTTTCTAAACCCTATCCCATTGAGCATACTTCAATAGAAACTAATGGAAGAACTAACAAAACTATGCATTGAAGTGAGTAAATTAAGAATGGAATACTATAGCTTACCAAGAACATTCCTTTTTCCTGCCTACAGTGTGGTCTTGGACTTCTGATAATCACCACTATAGTACAGACAATAGAGAAGTGTACACTTGATTAGATTATAAGAACTAATTCAGTACACTAAAAGGAAGGGACAGGCTAGTTTTAATATACTAAAAGTATACTTTCTAATTCCATTATGTATGCGGCATAAAGGAAGATAAAGTACATACTGTAAGGTAACACCACATGTTTTTGTCCACACCCATCACACTGTACATAAAGATCAATATGAAAATACTAAATTTTATTCGACTGAAAAATTCCTTCACTTTTAATTGCGACACATTCTAAAGCTCAGTATAGGGAGAAGCCCCTACAATGTAGGTGATCATTTATACAAGAAACAACAAAAGAACCAAAACTGTGATGCAGCATACTGTCCTCTAAACTCTGATTGTACAAAGAACGAATTGTCTGATTCATGTTCTATTCCCCGACCACAGATGGTAATGGTACACGTTCTCTCCAACTTTTGTGTAGTTTTGGAACTGCAAAACCAAAGTAGCTGCTTCTGTTGTAGCTAGCACGTCTCAGCATCAGATCAACATGGTGAAAACTGGACCTCAGTACACATCAGATCAAAAAGAAACAGAGGGCATGGAGAGAGAGGTGGGGTTTTGTGCATACCTTAACGCTGCTTGGCAAAGAGGAGGACATGGTGTGAGTGGACGATGCCAGCAGGGGCGGAGCTTGCCGATGGGAGGACATCGGCGTACCGCAACACACTTATTGGAGGATAGCAGACGATGGTGGCGGCGAGATGGGTTCCTCGGAATGGCTGTTGGAGACCGGGGCGCAACATAGCAGGTGGAGTGGGGTGCCAACAGCACACGACGCGGCCGTGCCGGCAAGCCCGACTCGGTCCCTAGGGTTAGCCGCGGGGTGCGCTCAGGGGAGGAACAGTGAGAAGGCGTTGGGGCATGGACGTTAATTATAGACCGAGGCAGAGCAACACCCGTGGAGGACGAAGAGGGAGATGACCGACGTTGGCTGAATCGGAGGCGCAGGTGGCAACGATTTGGGGGCAGGCTTCTGGAGATGACGACACCCGTGGCTGTCCTGGGGTAAGACCTAATCGGCGTGATGCAGCTGCCGTTGGGTGGCTGAGGGCCAAGGGAGAAGGAGGCGACGTCGGCGACGGCGGGCCGGCGGCCATCTAGGGTTACCCCATGGTGGGAGATGGCGGGGGTAGCGGGGTGGCGGCACTCCAGGGAAGAAGGAGGGTCTGGCGGCGCGCCGGTAGGAGGCAGGGATGACGGCGCGCCGGAAGGAGGCGGGAGTGGTGGCGCACCGGTAGGAGGCGGGATAGGCAGCAGCGGCGACGGGACTGGGGGGAGGTTGGGGATCGAACGAGGGGATTTTTTTAGCGGGTCGAGCAGTTCGGGGTGTGAGAAGGGGACGAAAAAAACTGACGAAAAAAACCCGAACGAAAGTGATGGGACGAAAATAAACCCGGAACGGAGACTACCAACTGAGATATTAGGAGTAGGGATCATACATACTGATGTGTGCGGTCCAATGAGCGTTGAGGCTCGCGGTGGTTATCGTTATGTTCTCACCATCACTGATGACTTAAGTATATATGGGTATGTCTACTTAATGAAACACAAGTTTGAGACCTTTGAAAAGTTCAAGGAATTTCAGAGTGAGGTTGAGAATCAACATGACAGGAAAATAAAGTTCTTACGATCAGATCGTGGAGGGGAATATTTGAGTCACGAATTTGGCATGCACTTAAGGAAATGTGGAATTGTTTCACAACTCACGACGCCTGAAACACCTCAGTGAAATGGTGTGTCCGAACGTTGTAATCGCACTCTATTGGATATGGTGCGATCTATGATGTCTCTTACCGATCTACCGCTATCATTTAGGGGTTATGCTTTAGAGACTGCCGCATTCACTTTAAATAGGGCTCCGTCGAAATCCGTTGAGATGACACCATATGAATTATGGTTTGGGAAGAAACCTAAGTTGTCGTTTCTGAAAGTTTGGGGATGCGATGCTTATGTCAAGAAACTTCAACCTGAAAAGCTTGAACCCAAGTCGGAAAAATGCGTCTTCATAGGATACCCTAAGGAAACTATCGGGTATACCTTCTACCTCAGATCCGAAGGTAAGATCTTTGTTGCCAAGAATGGATCCTTTCTAGAGAAAGAGTTTCTCTCGAAAGAAGTAAGTGGGAGGAAAGTAGAACTTGATGAGGTACTGCCTCTTGAACCGGAAAGCAGCGCAGCTCAGGAAAATGTTTCTGTGGTGCCTGCACCGACTAGAGAGGAAGTTAATGATGATGATCATGAAACTTCGGATCAAGTTGCTACTGAACTTCGTAGGTCCACAAGGACACGTTCCGCACCAGAGTGGTACGGCAACCCTGTCCTGGAAATCATGTTGTTAGACAATGGTGAACCTTCGAACTATGAAGAAGCGATGGCGGGCCCGAATTCCAACAAATGGCTTGAAGCCATGAAATCCGAGATAGGATCCATGTATGAAAATGAAGTATGGACTTTGACAGACTTGCCCGATGATCGGCAAGCCATAGAGAATAAATGGATATTTAAGAAGAAGACTGACGCAGATGGTAATGTGACCATCTATAAGGCTCGGCTTATCGCTAAGGGTTATCGACAAGTTCAAGGGGTTGACTACCATGAGACCTTCTCACCCGTAGCGAAGCTAAAGTCCGTCCGAATCATGTTAGCAATTGCCGCATTCTATGATTATGAGATATGGCAAATGGACGTCAAGACGACATTCCTTAATGGTTTCCTTAAGGAAGTATTGTATATGATGCAGCCAGAAGGTTTTGTCAATCCTAAGAATGCTGACAAGGTATGCAAGCTCCAGCGCTCAATCTATGGGCTGGTGCAAGCATCTCGGAGTTGGAACATTTGCTTTGATGAGATGATCAAAAGCGTTTGGGTTTACACAGATTTCTGGAGAAGCCTGCATTTACAAGAAAGTGAGTGGGAGCTCTGTAGCATTTCTCATATTATATGTGGATGACATACTATTGATGGGAAATGATACGTCTCCAACGTATCTATAATTTATGAAGTATTCATGCTATTATATTATCTATTTTGGATGTTTATGGGCTTTACTAAACACTTTTATATTATTTTTGGGACTAACCTATTAACCGGAGTCCCAGCCCAAATTGCTGTTTTCTTGCCTATTTCAGTGTTTCGAAGAAAAGGGATATCAAACGGAGTCCAAACGGAATGAAACCTTCGGGAGAGTTATTTTTGGAACGGAAGCAATCCAGGAGACTTGGAGTAGACGTCAGGGAAGCTTCGAGGAAGCCACGAGGCAGGGAGGCGCGCCCTACGCCCAGGGTGCGCCCCCCACCCTCGTGGCTCGCCTGTCCGACTTCTTACGCCTATATAGGTCCATATACCCTAAAAACATCGGGGAACAGAATAGATCGGGAGTTCCGCCGCCGCAAGCCTCTGTAGCCACCAAAAACCAATCTGGACTTTGTTCCGGCACCCAATGGGAGGGGGGGATCCCTCACCGGTGGCCAGCTTCATCATCCCGGCACTCTCCATGACGAGGAGGGAGTAGTTCACCCTCGGGGCTGAGGGTATGTACCAGTAGCTATGAGTTTGATCTCTCTCTCTCTCTCTCTCTCTCTCTCTCTCGTGTTCTTGATTTGGCACGATCTTGATGTATCGCGAGCTTTGCTATTATAGTTGGATCTTATGATGCTTCTCCCCCTCTACTCTCTTGTAATGGATTGAGTTTTCCCTTTGAAGTTATCTTATCGGATTGAGTCTTTAAGGATTTGAGAACACTTGATGTATGTCTTGCATGTGCTTATCTGTGGTGACAATGGGATATCACGTGATCTACCTGATGTATGTTTTGGTGATCAACTTGCGGGTTCCGTAACATTGTGAACTTTTGCATAGGGGTTGGCACACGTTTTCGTCTTGTCTCTCCGGTAGAAACTTTGGGGCACTCTTTGAAGTACTTTGTGTTGGTTGAATAGATGAATATGAGACTGTGTGATGCATATCGTATAATCATACCCACAGATACTTGAGTTGACATTGGAGTATCTAGGTGACATTAGGGTTTTGGTTGATTTGTGTCTTAAGGTGTTATTCTAGTACGAACTCTATGATAGATCGAACGGAAATAATAGCTTCATGTTATTTTACTATGGACTCTTGAATAGATCGATCAGAAAGGATAACTTTGAGGTGGTTTCGTACCCTACCATAATCTCTTCGTTTGTTCTCCGCTATTAGTAACTTTGGAGTGACTCTGTGTTGCATGTTGAGGGATAGTTATATGATCCAATTATGTTATTATTGTTGAGAGAACTTGCACTAGTGAAAGTATGAACCCTAGGACTTGTTTCCTAGCATTGCAATACCGTTTACGCTCACTTTTATCATTAGTTACCTTGCTGTTCTTATATTTTCAGATTAAAAAAACCTATAGTTACCATCCATATTGCACTTGTATCATCATCTCTTCGCCGAACTAGTGCACCTATACAATTTACCATTGTATTGGGTGTGTTGAGGACACAAGAGACTCTTTGTTATTTGGTTGCAGGGTTGTTTGAGAGAGACCATCTTCATCCTACGCCTCCCACAGATTGATAAACCTTAGGTCATCCACTTGAGGGAAATTTGCTACTGTCCTACAAACCTTTGCACTTGGAGGCCCAACAACATCTACAAGAAGAAGGTTGTGTAGTAGACATCAGGAAATGATATAGAATTTTTGGAAAGCATAAAGGCCTACTTGAATAAGTGTTTTTCAATGAAGGACCTTGGAGAAGCTGCTTACATATTAGGCATCAAGATCTATAGAGATAGATCGAGACGCCTCATTGGTCTTTCGCAAAGCACATACCTTGACAAGATATTGAAGAAGTTCAATATGGATCAGTCCAAGAAGGGGTTCTTGCCTGTATTGCAAGGTGTGAGATTGAGCACGGCTCAATGCCCGACCTCGGCAGAAGATAGAGAAAAGATGAGTGTCATCCCCTATGCCTCAGCCATAGAGTCTATTATGTATGCCATGCTGTGTACCAGACCTGATGTGAACCTTGCCATAAGTTTGGTAGGAAGGTACCAAAGTAATCCCGGCATGGAACACTGGACAACGGTCAAGAATATCCTGAAGTGCCTAAAAAGGACTAAGGATATGTTTCTCGTTTATGGAGGTGACGAAGAGCTCGTCGTAAAGGGTTACGTCGATGCTAGCTTCGACACAGATCTGGATGACTCCAAGTCACAAACCGGATACGTGTACATTTTGAATGGTGGGGCAGTCAGCTGGTGCAGTTACAAGCAAAGCGTCGTGGCGGGATCTACATGAGAAGCGGAGTACATAACAGCCTTGGAGGCAGCACAGGAAGCAGTCTGGATGAAGGAGTTCATCACCGACCTAGGAGTTATTCCCAATGCGTCGGGCCCAATGACACTCTTCTGTGACAACACTGGAGCTATTGCCCTTGCCAAGGAGCCCAGGTTTCACAAGAAGACCAGGCATATCAAGTGTCGCTTCAACTCCATTCGTGAATATATTCAAGATGGAGACATAGATATTTGTAAAGTTAATACGGATCTGAATGTCGCAGATCCGTTGACTAAACCTCTTCCACGAGGAAAACATGATCAACACCAAAACTCTATGGGTGTTCGATTCATCACAATGTAACTAGATTATTGTCTCTAGTGCAAGTGGGAGACTGTTGGAAATATGCCCTAGAGGAAATAATAAATTGGTTATTATTATATTTCCTTGTTCATGATAATTGTCTATTGTTCATGCTATAATTGTATTAACTGGAAACCGTAATACTTGTGTGAATACATAGATCATAATATGTCCCTAGTAAGCCTCTAGTTGACTAGCTCGTTGATCAATAGATGGTCATGGTTTCCTGACCATGGACATTGGATGACGTTGATAATGGGATCACATCATTAGGAGAATGATGTGATGGACATGACCCAATCTTAAGCATAACACAAGATCGTGTAGTTCATTTGCTGAAGCTTTTCTAATGTCAAGTAGCATTTCCTTAGACCATGAGATTGTGCAACTCCCGGATACCGTAGGAATGCTTCGGGTGTACCAAACGTCACAACGTAACTAGGTGGCTATAAAGGTGCACTACAGGTATCTCCGAAAGTGTCTGTTGAGTTGGCACGAATCGAGGCTGGGATTTGTCACTCCGTATGACGGAGAGGTATCTCTGGGCCCACTCGGTAATGCATCATCATAATGAGCTCAGTGTGACTAAGGAGTTGGTCACGGGATCATGCGTTACAGAATGAGTAAAGAGACTTGCCGGTAACGAGATTGAACGAGATATGGGAATACCAGCGATCGAATCTCGGGCAAGTAACATACCAATAGGCAAAGGGAATTGCATACGGGATTGATTGAATCCCCGACATCGTAGTTCATCCGATAAGATCATCGAGGGACATGTGGGAGCCAACATGGGTATCCAGATCCCGCTGTTGGTTATTGACCGGAGAGATGTCTCGGGCATGTCTACATGTCTCCCGAACCCCTAGGGTCTAAACACTTAAGGTTCGATGATTCTAGGGTTATAGGGAAAGTGTGTACGTGGTTACCAAATGTTGTTCGGAGTCCCGGATGAGATATCGGACGTCATGAGGAGTTCCCGAATGGTCCGGAGGTAAAGAATGATATATAGGAAGTCAGGATTTGGACACCGGAAGTGTTCCGGGCATCACCGGTAATGTACCGGGACCACCGGAAGGGTTTCGGGGTCCACCGGGAGGGGCCACCAACCCCGGAGGCTTGCATGGGCCAAGAGTGGGAAAGGACCAGCCCCTGAGTGGGCTGATGCGCCTCCTACCAAGGCCCAGGGCACAACAAGAGGGGAGAGGGGGAAACCCTAGCCGCAGATGGGCCTAAGGCCCACCCTAGGGCGCGCCCCCCTATCTCCCCCTCTTGGCCGCCCCCTCCATCCCATCTAGGGCTGCCGCCCCCTAGGGTAGGAACCCTAGAGGGGGCGCAGCCCCCTCCCCTCGTCCTATATATAGTGGGGGTTTTGGGGCTGCCTGATACGTCCATTTTGCATCATGCTTTTATATTGATATTTATTGCATTATAGGCTGTTATTACACATTATGTCACAATACTTATGCCTATTCTCTCTTATTTTACAAGGTTTACATGAAGAGGGAGAATGCCGGCAGCTGGAATTCTGGGCTAGAAAAGGAGCAAATATTAGAGACCTATTCTGCACAGCTCCAAAAGTCCTGAAACTTCACGGAAGTCATTTTTGGAATTAATAAAAAATACTGGACGAAGAAAATACCAGAGGGGGCCAAATCCTGGCCACGAGAGTGGGAGGCGTGCCCTACTCCCTGGGCGCGCCCCCTACCTCGTGGCCCTCCGGTGCCCATCTTCTGCTATATGAAGTCTTTCGTCCGAGAAAAAATCATAAGCAAGCTTTGGGGAAGAAACTCCGCTGCCACGAGGCGGAACCTTGGCGGAACCAATCTAGGGCTCCGGCAGAGCTGTTCTGCCGGGGAAACTTCCCTCCGGGAGGGGGAAATCATCGCCATCGTTATCGCCAACGCTCCTCTCATCGGGATGGGGCCAATTTCCATCAACATCTTCACCAGCACCATCTCCTCTCAAACCCTAGTTCATCTCTTGTATCCAATCTTTGTCCCTAAGCCTCAGATTGGTACCTGTGGGTTACTAGTAGTGTTGATTACTCCTTGTAGTTGATTCTAGTTGGTTTATTTGGTGGAAGATCATATGTTCAGATCCATTATGCATATTAATACCCCTCTGATTATGAACATGAATATTATTTGTGAGTAGTTACTTTTGTTCCCGAGGACATGGGAGAAGTCTTGCTATTAGTAGTCATGTGAATTTGGTATTCGTTCGATATTTTGATGAGATGTATGTTGTCTCTCCTCTAGTGGTGTTATGTGAACGTCAACTACATGACACTTCACCATTATTTGGGCCTAGAGGAAGGCATTGGGAAGTAATAAGTAGATGATGGGTTGCTATAGTGACAGAAGCTTAAACCGTAGTTTATGCGTTTCTTCGTAAGGGGCTGATTTGGATACATATGTTTCATGCTATGGTTAGGTTTACCTTAATACTTCTTTTGTAGTTGTGGATGCTTGCAATAGGAGTTAATCATAAGTGGGATGCTTGTCCAAGTAAGGACAGCACCCAAGCACCGGTCCACCCACATATCAAATTATCAAAGTACCGAACGTGAATCATATGAACGTGATGAAAACTAGCTTGACGATAATTCCCATGTGTCCTCGGGAGTGCTTTTCTCTATATAAGAGTTTGTCCAGGCTTGCCCTTTGCTACAAAAAGGATTGGTCCACCTTGCTGCACTTTATTTACTTTTGTTACTTGTTGCTCGTTACAAATTACCTTATCACAAAACTATCTGTTACCTATAACTTCAGTGCTTGCAGAGAATACCTTGCTGAAAACTGCTTATAATTTCCTTATGCTCCTCATTGGGTTCGACACTCTTACTTATCGAAAGGACTACGATAGATCCCCTATACTTGTGGGTCATCAAGACTGTTTTATGGCGCTGTTGCCGGGGAGTGAAGCGCCTTTGGTAAGGAAAAATTTATATAGTGTGCTGAAATTTACTGTCACTTGTTTCTATGGAAAGTAATCCTTTGAGGGGCTTGTTCGGGGTATCTTCACCCCGACCAGTAGAGCAAAGAGTTGCTCCTCAACCTACTGAACCTACTGAAAATATTTACTTTGAAATTCCTTCGGGTATGAGAGAGAAACTGCGAGCTAATCCTTTTGTAGGAGATGGAACATTGCATCCCGATTTACACTTAATCTATGTGGATGAAGTTTGTGGATTATTTAAGCTTGCAGGTATGCCCGATGATGTTATCAAGAAGAAGGTCTTCCCTTTATCTTTGAAGGGATATGCATTGACATGGTATAGGCTATGTGATGATATGGGATCATGGGACTACAAGCGATTGAAATTGGAATTTCATCAGAAGTTTTATCATATGCATCTTGTTCATCGTGATCATAATTATATATATATTTTTTGGCCTCGCGAAGGAGAAAGCATCACTCAAGCTTGGGGGAGGCTTAAGTCAATGTTATATTCATGCCCCAACCATGAGCTCTCAAGAGAAATTATTATTCAAAATTTTTATGCTCGGCTTTCTGACAACAATCGCTCCATGCTCGATACTTCTTGTACTGGTTCCTTTATGATGAAGACTATTGAATTCAAATGGAATTTATTGGAAAGAATTAAACGCAACTCTGAAGATTGGGATCTCGACGAAGGTAAGGAGTCATGTATAACACCTAAGTTTGATTGTGTTAAATATTTTATGGATACCGATGTTTTCCGTAAATTTAGCACTAAATATGGACTTGACTATGAGATAGTAGCTTCTTTTTGTGAATCCTTTGCTACTCATGTTGATCTCCCTAAGGAGAAGTGGTTTAAAAATCATCATCCCATAGAAGTAAAAGTAGTTGAACCTATTAAAGTTGAAGAAAAGACTATCACTTATAATGATCCTATTGTTCCTACTGCTTATGTTGAGAAACCACCTTTCCCTGTTAGAATAAAGGATCATGCTAAAGCTTCAACTGTGGTTCGTAAGAGTAATAATAGAAATTATACACCCCTGAGCAAATTAAGGTTGAACCTAATATTGCTATTGTTAATGATCTCTTGGCTGATAATATTGATGGGCATGTCATTTATTTCTGTGAGGAAACTGCTAGAATTGCTAAACCTGGTGCTAAAGATAAACATAGACCTGTGGTAGGCATGCCTGTTATTTCTGTTAAAATAGGAGATCATTGTTATCATGGCTTGTGTGATATGGGTGCTAGTGCTGGTGCAATACCTATTTCTTTATACAAAGAAATTATGCATGACATTGCACCCGCTGAGTTAGAAGAAATTGATGTCACCATTAAGCTTGCCAATAGAGATACTATTTCACCAATTGGGATTGTTAGAGATGTTGAAGTCTTTTGTGGGAAAGCTAAATATCCTGCTGATTTTCTTGTTCTTGGTTCCCCACAAGATAGCTTTTGTCCCATTATATTTGGTAGACCCTTCTTGAATATTGTTAATGCTAAGATAGACTGCGAAAAGGATGTTGTTACTATTGGTTTGGATGATATGTCTCATGAGTTTAATTTTTCTAAATTTCGTAGACAACCCCGCGATGAGGAATTGCCTAGTAAGGATGAAATTATTGGTCTTGCTTCTATTGTTGTGCCTCCTAATGATCCTTTAGAACAATATTTGCTAGACCATGAAAATGATATGTTTATGAATGAAAGAAGGGAAATAGATGAAGTATTCTTTAAACAGGGACCTATTTTGAAACACAACCTGCCTATTGAAATCCTAGGGGATCCTCCTCCACCCAAGGGTGATCCCGTGTTTAAGCTTAAACCATTGCCTGATACTCTTAAATATGCTTATCTTGATGAAAAGAAGATATATCCTGTTATTATTAGTGCTAACCTTTCAGAGAAGGAGGAAGAAAAATTATTGAAAACTCTGAAGAAGCACCGTGCTGCTATTGGATATACTCTTGATGATCTTAAGGGCATTAGTCCCACTCTATGTCAACACAAAATAAATTTGGAGAAAGACGCCAAACCAGTTATTGATCATCAACGACGGTTAAATCCTAAGATGAAAGAAGTGGTAAGAAAGGAAATATTAAAGCTCCTTGAGGCAGGTATAATTTATCCGTTGCTGATAGTCAGTGGGTAAGTCATGTCCATTGTGTCCCTAAGAAGGGAGGTATTACTGTTGTTCCTAATGATAAAGATGAATTGATTCCGCAAAGAATTATTACAGGTTATAGGATGGTAATTGATTTCCGCAAATTAAATAAAGCTACTAAAAAAGATCATTATCCCTTGCCATTCATAGATCAAATGCTAGAAAGATTATCCAAACATACACATTTTTGCTTTCTAGATGGTTATTCTGGTTTCTCTCAAATACATGTGTTAGCTGATGATCAAGCAAAGACCACTTTTACTTGCCCTTTTGGTACTTTTGCTTATAGACATATGCCTTTTGGTTTATGTAATGCACTTGCTACCTTTCAAAGATGCATGATGGCTATATTCTCTGACTTTTGTGAAAAGATTTGTGAGGTTTTCATGGATGATTTCTCCGTTTATGGATCCTCCTTTGATGATTGCTTGAGCAACCTTGATCGAGTTTTGCAGAGATGTGAAGAAACTAATCTCATATTGAATTGGGAGAAATGCCACTTTATGGTTAATGAAGGTATTGTCTTGGGGCATAAAATTTCTGAAAGAGGCATTGAAGTTGATTAAGCTAAAGTTGATGCTATTGAAAAGATGCCATGTCCCAAGGACATCAAAGGTATAAGAAGTTTTCTTGGTCATGCCAGTTTTTATAGGAGGCTCATTAAGGACTTCTCAAAAATTTCTCGGCCTCTGACTAATCTATTACAAAAAGATATTCCTTTTGTCTTTGATGATGATTGTGTAGAAGCATTTGAAATACTTAAGAAAGCATTGATTTCTGCACCTATTGTTCAGCCACCTGATTGGAATTTACCCTTTGAAATTATGTGTGATGCTAGTGATTATGCTGTAGGTGCTGTTCTAGGGCAAAGAGTTGATAAGAAATTAAATGTTATTCAATATGCTAGTAAAACTCTAGACAATGCCCAGAGAAATTATACTACTACTGAAAAAGAATTTTTAGCAGTTGTTTTTGCTTGTGATAAGTTCAGACCTTATATTGTTGATTCTAAAGTTACTATTCACACTGATCATGCTGCTATTAAATACCTTATGGAAAAGAAAGATGCTAAGCCTAGACTTATTAGATGGGTTCTCTTGCTACAAGAATTTGATTTGCATATTATTGATAGAAAGGGAGCTGAGAACCCCGTTGCAGACAATTTGTCTAGGTTAGAGAATGTTCTTGATGACCCACTACCTATTGATGATAGCTTTACTGATGAACAACTAAATGTCATAAATGCTTCTCGTACTGCTCCATGGTATGCTTATTATGCTAATTACATTGTTGCTAAATTTATACCACCTAGTTTCACATACCAGCAAAAGAAAAAGTTTTTCTATGATTTAAGACATTACTTTTGGGATGACCCACATCTTTATAAAGAAGGAGTAGATGGTGTTATTAGACGTTGTGTACCTGAGCATGAACAGGAACAAATCCTACGCAAGTGTCACTCCGAAGCTTATGGAGGACACCACGCTGGAGATAGAACTGCGCATAAGGTATTGCAATCCGGTTTTTATTGGCCTACTCTCTTCAAGGATGCTTGTAAGTTTGTCTTATCTTGTGATGAATATCAAAGAATTGGTAATATTAGTAGACGTCAAGAAATGCCTATGAATTATTCACTCATTATTGAACCATTCCATGTTTGGGGCTTTGATTATATGGGACCGTTTCCTTCCTCTAATGGGTTTACACATATTTTAGTTGATGTTGATTACGTTACTAAGTGGGTAGAAGCTATTCCAACTAGTAGTGCTGATCATAACACTTCTATTAAGATGCTTAAAGAAGTTATTTTTCCGAGGTTTGGAGTCCCTAGATATTTAATGACTGATGGTGGTTCACATTTTATTCATGGTGCTTTTTGTAAAATGCTTGCCAAGTATGATGTTAATCATAGAATTGCATCTCCTTATCACCCACAGTCTAGTGGTCAAGTAGATTGAGTAATAGAGAGCTCAAATTAATTTTTCAAAAGACTGTTAATAGATCTAGAAAGAACTAGTCCAAGAAACTTGATGATGCATTATGGGCCTATAGAACTGCATATAAAAATCCTATGGGTATGTCTCCGTATAAAATGGTTTATGGAAAAGCATGTCACTTACCTCTCGAACTAGAACATAAGGCATATTGGGCTATTAAAGGGCTCAATTATGATTTCAAACTTGCCTTTGAGAATAGGCTATTTGACATTAGCTCACTTGATGAATGGAGAACCCAATCTTATGAGAATGCCAGACTGTTTAAAGAAAAAGTTAAAAGATGGCATGACAAAAGAATACAAAAGCGTGAGTTTAATGTAGGTGATTATGTGTTGCTATACAACTCTCATTCAAGATTTTTTGCAGGAAAACTTCTCTCTAAATGGGAAGGACCTTACGTTATCGAGGAGGTCTATCGTTCCGGTGCCATAAAAATCAACAACTTTGAAGGCACAAATCCGAAGGTGGTAAACGGTCAAAGAATCAAACATTATATCTCAGGTAATCCCATAAATGTTGAAACTACTATTATTGAAACTGTAACCCTGGAGGAATACATAAGGGACACTTTCCAGAACGTTTCAGACTCCGAAAAGGAATAGGTATGTGGTACGGTAAGTAAACCGACTCCAAAACAGTTCTAATGGTAATTTTTCTCTGTTTTGGAATATTTAGAAAATTAGGAAAATAAGAAGCAGTCTGGGAAGTACACGGGGCTTCCACGAGGGTGGGAGGCGCGCCCTACCCCCCTGGGCGCGCCCCCTACCTCGTGGGCACCTCGCATGCTCTCCGGACTCCGTTTTCTTGCACGATACTTCTTTCGGTCGGTAAAAATTCATTATATAATCTCCCGAAGGTTTTGACCACCGTATCACGCAATTATCCTCTGTTTTCGTTTCGAGCTGTTTCTGTAGCAGATTGGGAGCGAGATGTCATCTCAGGATTCCGACAGAGAAAGCTATGTCTCACACCTCATTGCTGACCCAAAGACCTATGGGGATACATCTCCTTATGGTCGAACTACGGACGAGGAGGAGGATGCTCATTTGATGAGGATCACTGATTCAAGTTCAGAGGAGGAGGATGTCCCTCTACCTCAACCTGGGGATATGCACGTGAACTTCAAGAAGTCTAGTCTTCCTAAAAGGGCTAAACTATCTAACAATCGATCTATCCCTTCTCATTTTCAGTAGAAAAGCAAAGGAGATTTATGTGACAAGATCTTGAAGCTAGAGTCGGAGGTTGATGATTTAAAGGAGGAAATTTCTCTTCTCAATTACAACATGAAGAAGTTGAAAGCACAATTTAGATCATCAACAACTCCATTATCATCATCCCCAAAGAAGGAGCCATAATCACATGGGTATGGGCACTCCCCTTGGCAACTGCCAAGCTTGGGAGAGGTGCCCCGGTATCGTATCACCATCACACTCCTATCTTTACCGTTTTTCTTAGTTCGATCCTTTTAGTAATATCTTGATCTAGTAGAATAAAGTTTTTGGTATGATTTAGTTTTGAGTTTTGCTTTATGATCCCTCTATGTAATCGAGTCCATGAGCTATATATAATAAAGATTAGTGTTGAGTCAAGAGCTTGCTTATTTTGCCATGATCTTGAGGGAATAAAAAAAAAGAATAAAAAGAAATACAGAGATCATATTGATCTTATGGAGAGTAATGACTTCACATAGAAAGAGTATGATGATTAAAAGTTGGTGAGAGTGGACAAACATAGCTTTGGTCATCGTTGCAATTAATAGGAAGTAATAAAGAAAGAGAGGTTTCACATATAAATATACTATCTTGGACATCTTTTACGATTGTGAGCACTCATTAAAATATGACATGCTAAAGAGTTGATGTTGGACAAGGAAGACAACGTAATGGGTTATGTTTTCTTATATCTGAAATAAAGTATATTGTCATGGATAATCCAACATGTTGAGCTTGCCTTTCTCCCCCATGCTAGCCAAATTCTTTGCACCAAGTGGAGATACTACTTGTGCTTCCAATACCCTTAAACCCAGTTTTGCCATAAGAGTCCACTATATCTACCTATGGATTGAGTAAGATCCTTCACGTAAGTTGTCATCGGTGCAAGCAATAAAAATTGCTCTCTAAATATGTATGATTTATTAGTGTGGAGAAAATAAGCTTTATACGATCTTGTGATGTGGAAGAAATAAAAGCGACGGACTGCATAATAAAGGTCCATATCACAAGTGGCAATATAAAGTGACGTTCTTTTGCATTAAGATTTCGTGCATCCAACTATGAAAGCGCATGACAACCTCTGTTTCCCTCTGCAAAGGGCCTATCTTTTACTTTTATCTCTTACCCTTATGCAAGAGTCATGGTGATCTTGACCTTTACTTTTTACATTTTATCCGTTGGCAAGCACATTGTGTTGGAAAGATCCCGACGTATATATCCAATTGGATGTAAGTTAGCATGAACTATTATTGTTGACATTACCCTTGAGGTAAAAGGTTGGGAGGCGAAACTATAAGCCCCTATCTTTCTCTATGTCCGATTAAAACTCCGTACCCACAAGTATTGCGTGAGTGTTAGCAATTGTGAAAGACTAAATGATAGTTGAGTATGTGGACTTGCTGAAAATCTCTTACATAGACTCTTTCTGATGTTATTATAAATTGCAATTGCCTCAATGACTGAGATTATAGTTTGTTAGTTCTCAATGAAGTTCCTGATTCATACTTTGCATTGTGAATAGATTATTACTTGAGCATAAGAAATCATATGACAATATCCATATATGTTGCTGTTATAAGAATGATCATGATGCCCTCATGTCCGTATTTTATTTTATCGACACCTCTATCTATAAACATGTGGACATATTTATCGTTATCGGCTTCTGCTTGAGGACAAGCGAGGTCTAAGCTTGGGGGAGTTGATATGTCCATTTTGCATCATGCTTTTATATTGATATTTATTGCATTATAGGCTGTTATTACATGTTATGTCACAATACTTATGCCTATTCTCTCTTATTTTACAAGGTTTACATGAAGAGGGAGAATGCCGGCAGCTGGAATTCTGGGCTAGAAAAGGAGCAAATATTAGAGACCTATTCTACACAGCTCCAAAAGTCCTGAAACTTCACGGAAGTCATTTTTGGAATTAATAAAAAATACTGGACGAAGAAAATACCAGAGGGGGGCCACACCCTGGCTACGAGGGTGGGAGGCGCGCCCTACCCCCCTGGGCGCGCCCCCTGCCTCGTGGGCCCCCTGGTGGCCCTCCGGTGCCCATCTTCTGCTATATGGAGTCTTTCATCCGAGAAAAAATCATAAGTAAGCTTTCGGGAAGAAACTCCGCCGCCACGAGGCGGAACCTTGGCGGAACCAATCTAGGGCTCCGGCGGAGCTGTTCTGCCGAGGAAACTTCCCTCCGGGAGGGGGAAATCATCGCTATCGTCATCACCAACGCTCCTCTCATCGGGAGGGAGCCAATCTCCATCAACATCTTCACTAGCACCATCTCCTCTCAAACCCTAGTTCATCTCTTGTATCCAATCTTTGTCCCTAAGCCTCAGATTGGTACCTGTGGGTTACTAGTAGTGTTGATTACTCCTTGTAGTTGATGCTAGTTGGTTTATTTGGTGGAATATCATATGTTCAGATCCATTATGCATATTAATACCCCTCTGATTATGAACATGAATATGATTTGTGAGTAGTTACTTTTGTTCCTGAGGACATGGGAGAAGTCTTGCTATTAGTAGTCATGTGAATTTGGTATTCGTTCGATATTTTAATGAGATGTATGTTGTCTCTCCTCTAGTGGTGTTATGTGAACGTCGACTACATGACACTTCACCATTATTTGGGCCTAGAGGAAGGCATTGGGAAGTAATAAGTAGATGATGGGTTGCTAGCGTGACAGAAGCTTAAACCCTATTTTATGCGTTGCTTCGTAAGGGGCTGATTTGGATACATATATTTCATGCTATGGTTAGGTTTACCTTAATACTTCTTTTGTAGTTGCGGATACTTGCAATAGGAGTTAATCATAAGTGGGATGCTTGTCCAAGTAAGGACAGCACCCAAGCACCGGTCCACCCACATATCAAATTATCAAAGTACCGAACGCGAATCATATGAACGTGATGAAAACTAGCTTGACGATAATTCCCATGTGTCCTCGGGAGCGCTTTTCTCGATATAAGAGTTTGTCCAGGCTTGTCCTTTGCTACAAAAAGGATTGGGCCACCTTGCTCCACTTTATTTACTTTTGTTACTTGTTGCTCATTACAAATTACCTTATGACAAAACTATCTGTTACCTATAATTTCAGTGCTTGCAGAGAATACCTTGCTGAAAACCGCTTATCATTTCCTTCTGCTCCTCGTTTGGTTTGACACTCATACTTATCGAAAGGACTACGATAGATCCCCTATACTTGTGGGTCATCACTGCCATACACAAAAGTCTCTCTCTCTCTCGGCGCTGCCCTACCTCTCCACCTCCTCGTCTTTCGTAGTGCTTGGCGAAGCCCTGCTGGAGAACCACGCTGCTCCATCACCACCATGCCATCGTGCTGCTGCTGGAGTTGTCTTCCCCAACCTCTCCCTCCTACTTGCTGGATCAAGGCGCGGGAGACGTCACCGGGCTGCACGTGTGTTGAACGCGGAGGCGCCATTGTTCGGCGCTTAGATCGGAATCGACCGCGATCTGAATCGCTACGTGTACGACTCCACCAACCGCGTTCTTGTAACGCTTCCGCTTAGCGATCTTCAAGGGTATGAAGATGCACTCCCTCTCTCTCGTTGCTAGTATCTCCTAGATTGATCTTGGTGACACGTAGGATTTTTTTTGAATTATTGCTACGTTACCCAACAGTGGTATCATGAGCTAGGTCTATGCGTAGATTCTATGCACGAGTAGAACACAAAGTAGTTGTGGGCGATGATTTGTTCAATTTGCTTACCATTACTAGTCTTATCTTGATTCGGCGGTCTTGTGGGATGAAGCGGCCCGGACCGACCTTACACGTACACTTACGTGAGACTGGTTCCACCGACTGACATGCACTTGATGCATAAGGTGGCTAGCGGGTGTCTGTCTCTCCCACTTTAGTCGGATAGGATTTGATGAAAAGGGTCCTTATGAAGGGTAAATAGCAATTGGCATATCACCGTTGTGGTTTTTGCGTAGGTAAGAAACGTTATTGCTAGAAACCCAAAGCAGCCACGTAAACACATGCAACAACAATTAGAGGACGTCTAACTTGTTTTTGCAGGGTATGCTATGTGATGTGATATGGCCAAAAGGATGTGATGTTTGAGATTGATCATGTTCTTGTAATAGGAATCACGACTTGCATGTCGATGAGTATGACAATCGGCAGGAGCCATAGGAGTTGTCTTAATTTATTGTATGACCTACGTGTCATTGAAAACACCATGTAATTACTTTACTTTATTGCTAACCATTAGCCATAGTAGTAGAAGTAATAGTTGGCGAGACAACTTCATGAAGACACGATGATGGAGATCATGGTGTCATGCCGGTGACGAAGGTGATCATGTCGCGCCTCGAAGATGGAGATCAAAGGCGCAAGATGATATTGACCATATCATGTCACTTTATGATTTGCATGTGATGTTTTCATGTTTACATCTTATTTGCTTAGAACGACGGTAGCATAAATAATATGAGCCCTCACTAAAATTTCAAGAAATGTGTTCCCCCTAACTGTGCTCCGTTGCGAAGGTTCGTTGTTTCGAAGCACCACGTGATGATCTGGTGTGATAGATTCTAACGTTCGCATACAACGGGTGTAAGCCAGATTTACACATGTGAAACACTTAGGTTGACTTGACGAGCCTAGCATGTACAGACATGGCCTCGGAACACAAGAGACTGAAGGGTCGAACATGAGTCGTATAGTAGATACGATCAACATGGAGATGTTCACCGTTAATGACTAGTCCGTCTCACGTGATGATCGGACACGGCCTAGTCGATTCGGATCATGTATCACTTAGAAGACTAGAGGGATGTCTATCTGAGTGGGAGTTCAATAATAATTTGATTAGATGAACTTAATTATCATGAACTTAGTCTAAAATATCTTTACAATATGTCTTGTAGATCAAATGGCCCACGCTAATGTTGCCCTCAACTTCAACGCGTTCCTAGAGAAAACCAAGCTGAAAGACGACAGTAGCAACTATACAGATTGGGTCCGTAACTTGAGGATCATCCTCATAGCTGCCAAGAAAGCATATGTCCTTGAAGCACCGCTAGGTGAAGCATGCATTTTCCCAGCAACTCAAGATGTTATGAACGCCTGGCAGTCACGTTGTGATGATTACTCCCTGGTTCAGTGCGGCATGCTTTACAGCTTAGAACCGGGGCTCCAAAAGCCTTTTGAGCAGCACGAAGCATATGAGATGTTCCAAGAGCTGAAAATGGTTTTCCAAGCTCATGCCCGGGTCGAGAGATATGAAGTCTCCGACAAGTTCTACAGTTGTAAGATGGAGGAAAACAGTTATGTCAGCGAGCATATACTCAAAATGTCTGGGTTGCACAACCGCTTGTCTCAGGTGGGAGTTAATCTCCCGGATGACTCGGTCATTGACAGGATCCTCCAGTCGCTTCCACCTAGCTACAAGAGCTTTGTGATGAACTACAATATGAAAGGGATGGAAAAGTCCATTCCTGAGTTATATTCAATGCTGAAATCAGCGGAGGTGGAGATAAAAAGGAACATCAAGTGTTGATGGTGAATAATACCACTAGTTTCAAGAAGGGCAAGGGTAAGAAGAACTTCAAGAAGGACGGCAAGGGAGTTGCCGCGCCCGATAAATCAGTTGCCAGGAAGAAGCCAAAGAATGGACACAAGCCCGAGACTCAGTGTTTTTATTGCAAGGGAAATGGTCACTGGAAGCGGAACTGCCCCAAGTACTTAGCGGATAAGAAGGCCGGCAATACCAAAGGTATATATGATATACATGTTATTGATGTGTACCTTACCAGCACTCATAGTAGCTCCTGGGTATTTCATACCGGTGCGGTTGCTCATATTTGTAACTCAAAACAGGAGCTGCGGAATAAGCGGAGACTGGTGAAGGACGAGGTGACGATGCGCGTCGGGAATGGTTCCAAGGTCGTTGTGATCGCTGTCGGCACGCTACCTCTACATTTACCTACGGGATTAGTTTTAAACCTCAATAATTGTTATTTAGTGCTAGCTTTGAGCATGAACATTGTATCTGGATCTCGTTTAATGCGAGATGGGTACTCATTTAAATCTGAGAATAATGGTTGTTCTATTTATATGAGAGATCAATGGTTTATTCTTATTGAATCTCGAATGTGATGTTACACATATTCATAGTGCGAATGCCAAAAGATGTAAGGTTGATAATGATAGTCCCACATACTTGTGGCACTGCCGCCTTGGTCACATTGGTGTCAAACGCATGAAGAAACTCCATGCTGATGGACTTTTGGAGTCTCTTGATTATGAATCATTTGACACGTGTGAACCATGCCTCATGGGCAAAATGACCAAGACTCCGTTCTCCGGAACAATGGAGCGAGCAACCAACTTATTGGAAATCATACATACTGATGTGTGCGGTCCAATGACCGTTGAGGCTCGCGGTGGTTATCGTTATGTTCTCACCCTCACTGATGACTTAAGTAGATATGGGTATGTGTACTTAATGAAACACAAGTCTGAGACCTTTGAAAAGTTCAAGGAATTTCAGATTGAGGTTGAGATTCAACATGACAGGAAAATAAAGTTCTTACGATCAGATCGTGGAGGGGAATATTTGAGTCACGAATTTGGCACGCACTTAAGGAAATGTGGAATTGTTTCACAACTCACGCCGCCTGGAACACCTCAGCGAAATGGTGTGTCCGAATGTCCTAATCGCACTCTATTGGATATGGTGCGATCTATGATGTCTCTTACCGATCTACCACTATCATTTTGAGGTTATGCTTTAGAGACTGCTGCATTCACTTTAAATAGGGCTCCGTCGAAATCCGTTGAGATGACACCGTATGAATTATGGTTTGGGAAGAAACCTAAGCTGTCGTTTCTGAAAGTTTGGGGATGCGATGCTTATGTCAAGAAACTTCAACCCGAAAAGCTCGAACCCAAGTCGGAAAATTGCGTCTTCATAGGATACCCTAAGGAAACTATCGGGTATACCTTCTACCTCAGATCCGAAGGCAAGATCTTTGTTGCCAAGAATGGATCCTTTCTAGAGAAAGAGTTTCTCTCGAAAGAAGTAAGTGGGAGGAAAGTAGAACTTGATGAGGTACTGCCTCTTGAACCGGAAAGTAGCGCAGCTCAGGAAAATGTTTCTGTGGTGCCTGCACCGACTAGAGAGGAAGTTAATGATGATGATCATGAAACTTCGGATCAAATTGCTACTGAACTTCGTAGGTCCACAAGGACACGTTCCGCACCAGAGTGGTACGGCAACCCTGTCCTGGAAATCATGTTGTTAGACAATGGTGAACCTTCGAACTATGAAGAAGCGATGGCGGGCCCGGATTCCTACAAAGGCTTGAAGCCATGAAATCCGAGATAGGATCCATGTATGAAAACAAAGTATGGACTTTGACAGACTTGCCCGATGATCGGCAAGCCATAGAGAAAAAATGGATCATTAAGAAGAAGACTGGCGTGGATGGTAATGTGACCATCTATAAGGCTCGGCTTGTCGCTAAGGGTTATCGACAAGTTCAAGGGGTTGACTACGATGAGACCTTCTCACCCGTAGCGAAGCTGAAGTCCGTCCGAATCATGTTAGCATTGCCGCATTCTATGATTATGAGATATGGTAAATTGACGTCAAGACGACATTCCTTAATGGTTTCCTTAAGGAAGTATTGTATATGATGCGGCCAGAAGGTTTTGTCGATCCTAAGAATGCTGACAAGGTATGCAAGCTCCAGCGCGCAATCTATGGGCTGGTGCAAGCATCTCGGAGTTGGAACATTCGCTTTGATGAGATGATCAAAGCATTTGGGTTTACATAGACTTTTGGAGAAGCATGTGTTTACAAGAAAGTGACTGGGAGCTCTGTAGCATTTCTCATATCATATGTGGATGACATACTATTGATGGGAAATGATATAGAATTTTTGGAAAGCATAAAGGCCTACTTGAATAAGTGTTTTTCAATGACGGACCTTGGAGAAGCTGCTTACATATTAGGCATCAAGATCTATAGAGATAGATCGAGACGCCTCATTGGTCTTTCGCAAAGCACATACCTTGACAAGATATTGAAGAAGTTCAATATGGATCAGTCCAAGAAGGGGTTCTTGCCTGTATTGCAAGGTGTGAGATTGAGCACGGCTCAACGCCCGACCTCGGCAGAAGATAGAGAAAAGATGAGTGTCATCCCCTATGCCTTAGCCATAGGGTCTATTTTGTATGCCATGCTGTGTACCAGACCTGATGTGAACCTTGCCGTAAGTTTGGTAGGAAGGTACCAAAGTAATCCCGGCATGGAACACTGGACAACGGTCAAGAATATCTTGAAGTACCTAAAAAGGACTAAGGATATGTTTCTCGTTTATGGAGGTGACGAAGAGCTCGTCGTAAAGGGTTACGTCGATGCTAGCTTCGACACAGATCTGGATGACTCCAAGTCACAAACCAGATACGTGTACATTTTGAATGGTGGGGCAGTCAGCTGGTGCAGCTGCAAGTAAAGCGTCGTGGCGGGATCTACATGTGAAGCGGAGTACATGGCAGCCTCGGAGGCAGCATAGGAAGCAGTCTGGATGAAGGAGTTCATCACCGACCTTGGAGTTATTCCCAATGCATCAGGCCCAATGACACTCTTCTCTGACAACACTGGAGCTATTGCCCTTGCCAAGGAGCCCTGGTTTCACAAGAAGACCAGGCATATCAAGCGTCGCTTCAACTCCATTCGTGAATATATTCAAGATGGAGGCATAGATATTTTTAAAGTGCATACGGATCTGAATGTCGCAGATCCGTTGACTAAACCTCTTCCACGAGGAAAACATGATCAACACCAGAACTCTATGGGTGTTCAATTCATCATAATGTAACTAGATTATTGTCTCTAGTGCAAGTGGGAGACTGTTGGAAATATGCCCTAGAGGCAATAATAAATTGGTTATTATTATATTTCCTTGTTCATGATAATTGTCTATTGTTCATGCTATAATTTTATTAACCGCAAACCGTAATACTTGTGTGAATACATAGATCGTAATCTGTCCCTAGTAAGCCTCTAGTTGACTAGCTCGTTGATCAATAGATGGTCATGGTTTCCTGAACATGGACATTGGATGTCGTTGATAACGGGATCACATCATTAGGAGAATGATGTGATGGTCAAGACCCAATCTTAAGCATAGCACAAGATCGTGTAGTTCGTTTGCTAAAGCTTTTCTAATGTCAAGTATCATTTCCTTAGACCATGAGATTGTGCAACTCCCGGATACCGTAGGAATGCTTTGGGTGTACCAAACATCACAACGTAACTAGGTGGCTATGAAGGTGCACTACAGGTATTTCCGAAAGTGTCTGTTGAGTTGGCACGAATCGAGACTAGGATTTGTCACTCCGTATGATGGAGAGGTATCTCTAGGCCCACTCGGTAATTCATCATCATAATGAGCTCAATGTGACTAAGGAGTTGGTCACTTGATCATGCGTTACGGAACGAGTAAAGAGACTTGCCGGTAACGAGATTGAACGAGGTATGGGGATACCGGCGATCGAATCTCGGGCAAGTAACATACCAATAAGCAAAGGGAACTGCATACGAGATTGATTGAATCCCCGACATCGTGGTTCATCCGATAAGATCATCGAGGAACATGTGGGAGCCAACATGGGTATCCAGATCCCACTGTTGGTTATTGACCGGAGAGATGTCTCGGTCATGTCTACATGTCTCCCGAACCCGTAGGGTCTACACACTTAAGGTTCGATGACGCCAGGGTTATAGGGAAAGTATGTACGTGGTTACCGAATTTTGTTCGGAGTCCCGGATGAGATCTCGGACGTCACGAGGAGTTCCAGAATGGTCCGGACGTAAAGAATGATATATAGGAAGTGAGGATTTGGTCACCGGAAGTGTTCCTCGCATCACCAGTAATGTACCGGGACCACCGGAAGGGTTTCGGGGTCCACCGGGAGGGGCCACCAACCCCGGAGGCTTGCTTGGGCCAAGAGTGGGAAGGGACCAGCCCCTGAGTGGGCCTGTGCGCCTCCCACCAAGGCCCAAGGCGCAACAAGAGGGGAGAGGGGGCAAACCCTAGGCGCAGATGGGCCTAAGGCCCACCCTAGGGCGTGCCCCCCTCTCTCCCCCTCTTGGCCGCCCCCTCCATCCCATCTAGGGCTGCCGCCCCTAGGGTGGGAACCCTAGAGGGGGCACAGCCCCCTCCCCTCCTCCTATATATAGTGGGGTTTTTGGGGCTGCCATACACGAAAGTCTCTCTCTCTCGGCGCAACCCTACCTCTCCACCTCCTCGTCTTTCGTAGTGCTTGGCGAAGCCCTGCTGGAGAACCACGCTGCTCCATCACCACCACGCCATCGTGCTGCTGCTGGAGTTGTCTTCCCCAACCTCTCCCTCCTCCTTGCTAGATCAAGGCGCGGGAGACGTCACCGGGCTGCACGTGTGTTGAACGCGGAGGCGCCGTTGTTCAGCGCTTAGATCGGAATCGACCGCGATCTGAATCGCTGCGTGTACGACTCCACCAACCGCGTTCTTGTAACGCTTCCGCTTAGCGATCTTCAAGGGTATGAAGATGCACTCCCTCTCTCTCGTTGCTAGTATCTCCTAGATTGATCTTGGTGACATGTAGGATTTTTTTTGAATTATTGCTACGTTACCCAACAGTAGTGACATTCAAACTAATTTGAAAAATAAATTCATATCAATATAAAATCCAAATAATTGTCCACGCATAAAAATCAATGGAATTTAAAATCTCGAAATGAAAAAAGAAGAATTTTGAAACTAATTGCCGGTTTGATTTGTTATAAAAATGTACAACCCATTTCTCATTACTGATAGCCCATTTTCTCGTCTTGAAAGATTTGCAGCCCAGCAGGGCTGACAAAAGCAAGTAGGCCTCGGTTGGGTATTCTGCAAAAGAACAAAAAAACCGGGCTAGCCATTTTCAGAAAGAAAAAAACTACTGGGCTGGTCTTGTGGTAAACATAAAAGAAAAGGCTGGCTAGACAGGCGAGAGTGCCCCGCACAACCCAGTTGACACCCTGCTTCCGTCTCAAAAACAAAGATAACTGGGCAAGATACTTCCCTAAAAAAACTGGGCAAGCTACTGGGTCCCTCGTGTCAGCCGCTCGTTGTGCAATTCTCTCGTTTATTGACTACGTTGACAATGGCATGGGACCCAGATGTCAGAAATCCATTAGGAGGAACCATTTTTCTGGCTTGAAATAAGGAGGCACTTGCTTGCGTACTGCCATGACCCTGGTGGGTCCCTGCTGTCATCCTCTCCATGTAAAATCATCTCCTGATTGTGTACGCGTCAACCTAGTAGGCCCAGAAGTCAGCCTCTAAACCCGTGGCGGACAAATACAACCCATTTAAGAAAATAACAACCCATTCCATACGTTCACACAGAAAGTTCAACATACAGAGCAAAGTAACAGGTCTGACCAGATATAGAGTACTGAACTTCCATGTTGACAACCATAATAGCCAAGTTAACTATTACTCTCACTAATACTCTAGTGTACAAGTACTGACTTACTCCTAGCTAATTAGACGATGTCGACCGCCATCTGCGGTACACGCTAAATGCCGGCACCGACGTCCTCCTCTTCGCCTCGCACTTGCCGGAGGTGCGATAGGGCGCGTTGCTCACGCGTGTTGGCCCTTTCCATGCCGGCGTGGTCCATTGAAGCTTCGGCTTCTAAGCGGGAAACCCACTTGATGAGCTGGTAGTAAAATTTGGTGTTGCGCATGCGTGCGTGCCCGACAGCCTCTAGGGCTATTTGCTAGGCGCCGGCCTCTATGTAGTCGGCCCAGTCGTGGGCACTCTGCTCACGACTTAAAGCGGCGGTGCGCTGATGCTCCATGCCCCACTGGTGGCGCAAATCAGTGATACGCTGCTCCTCCGCCAGGCGGTCGCGCTCCAACAAGTCCTCGTACTCCGCATTGCCATCTAAAGACTGATAGAATGCCTCCTCCCTCCGTCTTTCTTCCGGTGAATAACTGAACACTAGCTCCGGTGGTGAGTGCCTCTGGCGTCGCATATTGCGGACGGTCGGGGGCATGACGGATGTGGCAAGAGCAAGGGCAAGTGGTGAGCAACGTCAGGCCAGTGGGTATTGTGAGGGGAGCCGATAGGGCGAGTTGGGTGACGATGCTACCGGAGAACGCCGGGAACCAGTAATTATAGGCGGAAGGTAGTTGAAGCAGCGTGTCGCGGGACGCGACGGTCATTGGATTTCAATGCATAAGCAGGCACGGCTTAGCGCGCCAGCTTACCATGGAAAACTGGAAAAACTGATGTGCCGTCCCATCCCGTTAGTGTTGCGCCCCGTCCGTGCTGGGTCGCACATCGGCATGACGGTCAAATGAGTGCAATCAAATCATCAAGATGAGGTACTCCCTCCTTGTCAAAAATGATTCCACCACTCATCATCTACCTTGGTTGGTGAGATTTTTGAATTGAGCCGTGCAAACCGGAAAGGAGGTAGTATGTGTGTGATCCGCTATTTATTCGTGTAGGATCGAGTAGGTCGGATAGTGTACGTGTAGGATCGAGTAGGTTGGATAGTGTACGTGTAGGATCGCATTAGCTGATGAACGCTCGCTAGGAGATAAGGCATTTGCGAACGTTTTTGCTAGCAGTTTCTTCAGATTCACATGGCATTTTCTTTAGAATAGCTTGTCAGTTTCTTCAGAGATACGCATTTTTATTCAGAAAACTGCCACCTTTGGATCTTGCGTCGCAACTAAAACTGCGAGGAGTGTATTAGTAGGCTAGCTAGTGATTGATAAGTAACTTGTAAACACTGAGCAAACAGGAACTGCTAGTAACTTGTAAACACTGAGAACACAGAAATCAGGATCATGCTGTGCACAGTAGTAAGAGCCGATCCATTCGAAATGTTCACACGAGACTCACATGCCTGGCATTGTAATATGTTCACATTAGTAGCCCAAATTCACAACCAACTAGTAACATGTTAATGCATCTCAATGATTCACAGATCAAATACAAATATGTAGCTCCAAAAGCAAAGATCTAGAAAAAACATATGTTCTTCCTACTAACATGGATGCTTCTCTGGGCCAACATTAAGTACAGAGTGAAAGACAAATTTGTTTGTAAAGTCTACAATTCCTCTTGCAAACGTAAGTGGTTTCACCAACAGGTGGAACCATGAGAATGAACCACACATGACGGAGGAACATCCACTACAATATGATTTCGCCTTCTCTCGATCACACGGCGAGACTATTTTTGGAATACAAACTTTAACTTAGGCAAAATGATTCCCATCGTATAATCAGACCAAAGCAATGAAGCACCTAGTGTTGGCCAATAAATAGTACAATACTACTTTTGTGCAGTCCATGAAGTGACTATCCAGTCTTTCTATGTCTATTTTCAAATGGCACTGCATGCAGTGACTATACTATTCTTTTGTGCAGCTCCACCAAAATTGTGGTCACTTTGTTTGTTTGGGCAGACATCTGTCTGCACAAATATCAACCAGCTAGTAAACATATACCCCACCTTGTATTTTTGGTTTAAACATGCCTCTTCCGCTTAGCATCTGTCATGTTTTGCACTGGACAATTTGATACTGTCATGTTTGGCCCTGGACAATTTCGTACTGATTGATTTGCTGGTTCAGAGCAGAAATATAGTGTCTATTCTTCATCAGACCAGGGATATCCATGTTCACAGTGATGGAAGAGGTGAAATCGATACAACCGAAATTGAGCATCCAATCATTGAATCATTTCCTGCACCTCCAATGTAGGTCCACCCTGCCAATAAATACACATGCAAACCACTAATATTACTATCTAATGACAGTACAAAAAGAGTAGCAAGATAGTAGCAAACCATGTACCTTCGTAATGAACAGCTCATAGTGCCACCAATTGGATATAAAGGTTTGGAAGAAAACATGCTCCTAATGTTGAACCATTTGGACTTTTTGTGTGGTTCCAATAAAATCGAGCATCCTGTTTGCATAGATATTGAAAGTGTGATTACTATAAAAGGGGCAGTAGTTGAAGCATAGACTCACAAATATACGCATTCCAATTTCTTAATCGGAAAAGGTAGCAAGACTGTTTCTAGCCACCTATTTGAAGGAATAAATAAGGCAACAGCGGCTGATATCAGGAAGGCATATATAGTTTTTTTTCTAAAAAAGTGAACCATTCCTGACCTTTCCTCTTCTTTTAAGCATATTTTGTGCAGTTCAACTACAATAAAATGCCATCACCGCCTTAACAATTCAGTGACACTGTACAAAAAGAAATGACTTAACATTACATCATGATGTCAGGCATCACTACAAAAAAATACACTTCCATGATGATATGTGTTTGTCACAGTAGGTCACGTTTTCTGTCATGCATGTACATCCATGACAAATTTATGACAGAATCAAGATAGTCATACCTGTGCTATTGTAGAAGTGTTCCATGACATTACCAAAATTATCATCAAGGAAGTGTCCACTTCCATGACGATAAATCGCGCGTCATAGAAGTGCTTTCGTCAAGGGTGACCGACACGTGGCATCCACCATAACAGGACGTTGTTAAGCTATCGGGTTCGGTTTTGGATCCGATAACCCGTTAACAGCCCGGACCAATGGGAAATTTCCACGTGTAAAATTCTGATTGGCCAGAGGAAACACGTGTTAGCTCGTCAGTGAGTCAGATAGGCGCCTATGATATGTCGACACGTGCGACAGCCCACCACTGGCCCATTTAGCTTACAAAGGCCGGCCCGTTTGACTTGGTCAAAAGATAGCGGGCTGGCCCATGAAAAGCCTGTTAACGGTCTCTTCGCAAATAGCCCATTTTACGGTCCGGTAACTCACGACCCGTCAGGGCCTGCATGAAATCGGCCCAACAACATCATGTGGGCCGTCGAATATAACACCAGCCCATTTCACTTTCGGCCCATGTATGGCCCACGACGTCTTTCAGCCCACATGAGGCATTCGTATCTTTAGGCCGTTTAGAGGCCCACGGTGACTCTAGCCCGTATTGAACAGTAAATTTCTTTGTACCCGCTAACGGCCCATGATTCACATGGGCCGTTTCCAGCCCGTGTTAGCTTTCGGCCTACTGACGGCCCATACATTCTTGGGCTCCTTTCCGGCCCTTGATTACTTCCGGCCCGTTACTGGCCTGTTCCCCTAATGGGCCAAATTCGGCCCATGGCAAGAGTCGGCCCGTTTCTAGCCTGTTAACCCATTGCGCTGTTTCCAACCCGTCCTATATTTTGGCCCATTAACGGCTCATTATGCCTGTGACAGAATTAAGCCTTGTCCTCCGGCCTGTTAACGGCTCGTTACCGTGCTGGGCCGATACCAATTACGCCCGTTTATGACCCATGTAGACCCATTTATCCGATGGCCCAAGGCCCACCGATTCTACGGCCGTGTTGGAGGCCCATTTAAAGACGGCCCGTAGGAGGCCCATGGATCCTACGGCCCGTAGGAGGCCCATGGATCCTACGACCCATAGCAGGGTCAAGGCTACCACGGTCCGTATATGGCCCATGGTTGTTGCGGCCACTAGCAAACCAGGGAAAAGAAGACTAGGAAATAAATAAGCCCGAAACTAACGCTAGGCTATTAAGGCGATTGCACAGATTACATCCACTAGGCATCAAAGATCGCCACCGGTGCAAATATAGGGAACACCCTACACTATACAAAAATGGCTTGCTGTTTTCTTCAGCCAATGGCTGGACGTTAAGAACAAATTTTATATCGCAACATAACAAATTACCACAATAAAACAAAAGGAAGGTTGGCATAAAAGTTAACAGTCTGGCAGATAAATGCACCACCAGAAGTTCAGAAGCTCAGTTCATTTGACCTGACTGTTACGTTTTCATGTTGTATTGTCCAATGGAGCACCATAACCTTCGCCTTCATTTCTCCTAGGCTCCTGAACAACATAGCAAATGTCTGATAGTCTGGTTTCAAAACCATGCATATCTTGACGACATCGAACAATGTCTGTCCTTGTTTCACAAAGGTTCTCTGTTAAGGAACGAACTTGTGTCTAGAGCGCAGATATAACATTGTTTTGAGCTTGCATATCTTGATCATGAGGCAGTTTGGACGGGATTGCCATAACAACGAACCCAGTATTACGCAGGAACGTGCTTTTGGCACTGTTAGTGGAGAGGTACTGACCCACTGCAGCAAGAGCTGACATTGCGGTTATATTTGCCTCGCCACCTTCAGAAGGTGGCGGTTTCACCATTTTTTCCATAGCTTCCTGAAAAGTTGAGGTTTTACATTAGTAGTACCAGAATAGAAGATATTAAGGAGGCAGCAAAACCAAACAAAATAGCTTTGGTCTATATACATAACTTATTCTGGTGAACCCATGTAAAATATTAGTTGTATTTTACTGCAAAGTACATAATAAAACCAGGTTCCAAACATATGACCATGTACCATGGCTAATGTATTGTCTATTTATTCACATTGAATTGAAAGCTAAGGATAAAGAGACAAAGTTTATAATACGGTATGCATAGTTTGACATCATTCATATCACAAAACGACTGAGAACAGACAAACAAGCAATTGTAACGTTGTGTGGGCAAGTCTAGCACGGAACTAGATTACAGGTCAAGATCAAAGGAACATCACTCCTCTCTTTTAAACTTTGTAAGGTGCAATGATACGCTAAGACAATTGTGTATAAAATTGAAAAGAGTAATATACATTGGCTGCAAACCATGCAGTTCAAGGCACAAGTCAGAGTAAGTAGTAGTTAAAGGCATGAGGATTAAGGACTTACAACAGCGGCTTTGACTGGTGTAGTCATGCCCTTCGTCTTGCTGGTGTGACAGCCCTTGAAGATTTCCACATCATTTGGTTCAGGTACTTTTTGGTCCTTGCGGGCTTTCCTCTGGATTTGGAACAAGTCAATATAGATCTGATAATATGGTACTGCGAAAAGAGTGAAACAACAGCTAATTACAAGAGCCTCGCAGTGTGCAATATAGCTACGAGATCCTATCGTCCGTTGGAATTTCACTTTCGTACGCTTGGCCTTGTTCTTTGAACAGTTCACCTACAAGAAGATAGATTTGTGTGGCACATGCATAAATAGGACTTCAACATGTGATCTGATCACATATATATAATGTACCTGATACTTCGGATCAGACCAGTGTTTAACGAGGCCTCTCCAGTCTTCATCCGATATATTTTCCACTGGAGATGTTTGGGCAAGTTCACTATTAGCCTTGCCTTCAAAGTGAGTTATCCTCAAGTTATACCGATACTGTCGCAGAGCAAACTTGAAAACATGGGTGCAAGCTTGTTTGGTTGCATCATCTTGGCTATCCAACTTGAACCTCATCTGTTGAAAATTATGGGAATCTCATTATCAGCAACCTAGAAAGTATTGGACAGAGCAAGACGATATTAATAGTTTCCATACATAACCATACTTACAGATAAATGGTCGAGGAAGGTGTTGAACTGGGTTTCGTGTTTGTCATACCTGTACTGAATCCATGTTGGGAGGATACGTACATGACACCTAACGGCAACCGCTGCTTCTGATACTAACTTGGCTGACTCTGTAGCATCACGTGGCCTTTTCAAACCTGCCTCAAAACGGATCTCCATTCTTCCTCCTCTAGATTTAGTTAACCTATCGAGCATTATCCCTGATGTTTGTTTCCTCTTGCGCCTAGGTGCTAGTCCAACAACGAAAATAGGAAGTGTTAGTGTACATCAAACTGTGAGACTACATATAAAGAAGCATGCAACTGTAACTTGACTCCAGCAACTTCCTTCTTACTGTTGAAGCTCACAAAGTTCATCTGATCTTGCCAACTCATCTTGTGTCAAGAGTGCTTCAGAAGTAGTGTCAGGTGGCAAAGGAGCTTGGGAACGTGCTGCTAGCTGAGTTGACCAACAAGTAAATTGTGCAGCTAGTGGTACCATGGAAGGTGTTGCTGTCGGTGTCAAAACCGGCGGATCTCGGGTAGGGGGTCCCGAACTGTGCGTCTAAGGCGGATGGTAACATGAGACGGGGGACACTATGTTTACCCAGGTTCGGGCCCTCTCGATGGAGGTAATACCCTACTTCCTGCTTGGTTGATCTTGATGATATGAGTATTACAAGAGTTGATCTACCACGAGATCGTAGAGGCTAAACCCTAGAAGCTAGCCTATGGTATGATTGTTGTTGTCCTACGGACTAAACCCTCCGGTTTATATAGACACCGGAGGGGGCTAGGGTTACACAGAGTCGGTTACAAGGGAGGAGATCTACATATCCGTATTGCCAAGCTTGCCTTCCACGCCAAGGAGAGTCCCACCCGGACAGAGGACGAAGTCTTCAATCTTGTATCTTCATAGTCCAACAGTCCGGCCAAAGGATATAGTCCGGCTGTCCGAGGACCCCCTAATCCAGGACTCCCTCAGTAGCCCCTGAACCAGGCTTCAATGACGATGAGTCCGGCGCGCAGATTGTCTTCGGCATTGCAAGGCGGGTTCCTCCTCCGAATATTCCATAGAAGATTTTGAACACAAGGATAGTGTCCGGCTCTGCAAAACAAATTCCACATACCACCGTAGAGAGAATAATATTTCCACAAATCTAATCTGCTGACAGCTTTTCATAACGTGACGTTCTGCCGTGGTCTGGTCATGACGAACCGTTTTTCCGAGCCTGCCACTGCACGTGTTGCGAGGCGGTTTTATTGGCACGTCCTGTCGAAGCAGAGATCGTGTCCCTCTTTTCACGGGATTCTCATCAATACGGGTGTGGGTAACCCAATCGTGCCTGCTGGTATGACTCCTCGATTTTAGGCAAGTTCCAAACGGCCACGCGGAGGACGCTTGATATTCACCCTCTTTATAAAGGGGCCAAGGCCTGTCCTTTTCTTCTCGCGCTCGATCCTTCCCTTCCCCCCACCTTGAATTCCAACACTCAAGGCTCAGGCTAAGCGCTTCGGACCTTCAATCATGTCCGGATCCAACCTTCAAGGCCGGTGGATGGCCTCCTCTGTCACAGAGGAGGACATCAAGAAGCTAAGAGAAGCCAGGTATCTGACCGCCGAAATCTCGCACAGGCTGCCTGCTCAAGGGCAGGTCATCCCCACTCCCGAACCCAACGAGAGTGTCGTATTTATTTCCCACTTCCTCCGAGGGCTAGGCTTTAGTCTTGATCCCTTTGTTAGAGGGCTTATGTTCTACTACGGGCTCGATTTCCATGATCTGGCTCCGGATTCCATCCTTCACATCTCGTCGTTCATCGTCGTGTGTGAAGCCTTCCTCCGCATCACCCCACACTTCGGCTTATGGCTCAAGACCTTCAATGTGAAGCCGAAGATGATTGAGGGGCGACACGCAGAGTGCGGAGGCGCCATAATAAACAAAGGCGCCGATGCTCCATGGCCAAAGGGTTCCTTCCCGGAGACATCCAAGTTATGGCAGCGGGAGTGGTTTTACATCACCGCTCCCCGAAGCGCTAAGTGGGTAGCTGCCCCCGCCTTCCGTCCGGGCCCCCGCCACAATTGGCGTCATGGGTCAACAAAGGGCTGGACTGGGGGCCAGCTAATGATGTGCCGACATTGCAGAGCCGCATCCGAGATCTCTTCAAGGGAGATGTCAGCCTTGTCAAGGTAATGCAAGTCATGCTAGTTCGTCGGGTCCTGCCATGCCAACGTCGACCTCTCCGTATGTGGGAGTTCAACCCGGAAGGACCGCGAACTATTCAGCAATTCTTCGGCGCGACGCTCGAAGAGATGTATGGATTGTTCTTCGGATCACGAATAAAGTGTCCGGACACCACCGAGGATGCGGGTCTGAACTGCAATCGTCCAGACACCCAAGTAAGTAATTCCGCGGCCGAACACGTTGTCTTTTAATTTATCACAACATCATTCTGAAAAGTCGCCTTTTGACCAGGACTGGATAAAAAAGGCGAAGATGATCAGGTGTTCGGCCCCCCTTCCCGAAGGCTCACCGGATCCTGTACTAGCCAGGATGCTTGAGCTTGCGCCTTATCAAGCGCCATCAGGGGAAGATAAAGGGAGGAACAAAGAAGCCGAAAGCGAGCCTCACTCATTATTCATCCAAACCGGGGGAATTAGTGCCTCCGCGAAGGAGGATAACCGGGGAGAAGAATCTAAAATTCCCTCTCCCCAAGGAAGGAAGAGGGCCGCCTCTGAAGACTTGGAAACAATGGTTTTCAAACGAGGGAAGAAACCTTTGTCAGGGGGCCCTACCCCGGAGGGCATCCTTACCGCACAGTACCCGCAAGGGGACCAGCCCTCCACCGAGCTGTAAGTAAACAAAAGTACTTTATAGTAAATATACCCTGCTTCATTTCTGAGAACAATAACCGAGACGTATGTCTTGTAGTTCGGATCGTAGCCCTTCTCGACAGAGTTCGTCTTCGGGGGATCTTCTTCCGGAGATGATGGAGAGCGAAACGCCTCCCCGTGCCTCCCCGCCTCGTGAAGCGGACGACCCTGAGGTGTCGTCACGGAGGATTTCTCCTGATCCGCCAAGGCCAGAAGGTAACCCTTCGGCCACCCGAAGTCCAGAGTATTCGGCTCCTAAGGAGAGCAACAGAAAGAGTCCGGGACTGTCCGGTGCGTGACCAGACGCACTGATGAATCTTCTGGAGCAAGCGGCTATCTCAGAAGCGCAACGTACGCTAATGGGTACGGTGGTTGAGAGGATTTCATTCGCCGAAAGCGGGTTGCATGAAGCTTTTATGAGCCTGCTGAGAGGCTTTGAGGTACGCAAAGTAATATATATTTTTGACGGTACCGCACACGCTAGGTGTGCCCTATGCAGATAGTAGCCCCTGAGACTCTGGTTGCTGTCGAAAAAGGCGACAAATAGAGGATCATAGTCCCAGGTAATAACCGTGCTGCTTTCATGTGCAGGCGGCTGAGGGTCCGGTGGCTAGCCGGACTGGTGAGTTTACCGAACTGAAGCGGCAACTTGATGCGGCAGATGCCGACATCATGCTTGTAAACAAGCGGCTTGACGAGGCACAGGGTATGTATTTCTCCAGTGATCAACACATATTAAGAGGAGCATGATGCTAGTATTTGTAATATGCTGTGACTGCAGATGGAGCTACCGCCGTGGAGACCCTTCCGGCGGAACTTGCCCGAGCCAAGGAACAAGCCAGGAGGAGTGATGCGGCCACCCTAAAGGCGGTCGAAGAGCTAAGAGCCGAACAGGCTGCGCATTGCCAGAGCAAAGAGAAAGTAGCCAAGATGGCTGTTGAGTTGAAAGATGCCGCCGACCATTATGAGCTTCTTGAAAAGGAAAGCCAAATGAAGACGGCGGACCTGGAGAAAGCCATGGTAGCAGCCAAGGAAGCCCGCTCTAAAATCAGAGCGGCGAAGGAGGAGCTACGTCAAGCCAGAGATATCGCGGCTGGGAAGCCCTTTTTGTTGCGGACAAAGTTCGGAGATCCTAAGTATGCCCTTCTGGATCAATTATGGAGTTCTGCAGACGCATACTTGGATTTGGCAGCGAGTGCTGCTGATGCGACCGAGTTTTTCAAAGATCAAAAAGATCACGAAGTGGAAAAGCTGTTCTGGTCGCAGTTCAATGTTCCAGTGCGTCCGCTGCTGTTAAATGAGCAAATGGCCGAGTGGGCCGAGCTCCATAGGTTGTCCGGGCTTGCCATGAGGTCTGTTGTGGATCATCTTTGGCCGGAAGGACCAAGGCCGAATAGTTATTTTGGCTTAGTGCAACGATTCCTTGGTGCTGTGCTGCATATCGACGCTATGAAGAGGTCGGCGTGCATAGAGGGTGCACGGATGGCTCTTGCCCGTGTCAAGACATACTGGGTAGAGATGGAGGCCACCGCTATTGCAACCCAGAGTTCGGCCGTAGGCCGGGTATCGGCCGAGCACTATTTTGAAGAAGTCCTAGAAGGCGCTCGTTTAATAGAGGCTCAGTGCTCGAAGAGTATCATGTTCTAGTGACATGTATCCCAATTGTAAGAACAATGTTATTTGAATTATAAAGGCTTTGTTTATACTTTTGCCTGAAAGTATTATTATGCCTCCTGTGCGGTCGTTTATGTGTATATATATATAACCTGAAAGTTTGCAGTCGTCGGCTTCAGCCCCCACGCATATAATGCGGGGGTGTTCGCAAAAGCGCGTGTTCACACTTGATCCAACGTCTTGGTCCATTAAGGAGGTGGTAGCGCGGCGAACGAGGCAATCAGACTATATTGCTTTAACACTTTCACTTAACCATAGGAGTTTGACAGTGGGGCTACTATATAGCCCCTGGTATTTCCGCGTCTATCCGAATACGGTGCGCGTACGCACATGACCAGGAAAACCGGTCCTTTGTTAATGGAGAGGAATCCCGAAGATTCCGATGAGTCATCGAGTGGTTGACCAGTCTCGCGCTTTATCATGACAGTCAGTTTTCGGCTTTCTCTAGTGAGGTGCTCGTCCGGATGAACCAGGGCACAATCGCAGTAGTTCTCCCGGTGCCACCTTAGCCGATAGAGCGGAACGTAAGGTAGCAAAACACGGGAGCCGGGCAAACCCAACATTTGACCAAAGACATGATTCGGAGCTGATGCATATAAGGCCAAACTCACGACGCCGAACACTCCCTAAGGTATTCGGTCTTTACAACATATACTGGGCTGAGTAACGCCCTTGAACCCTGAATTTCCAGGTACGTGCATTAGTCTGACGTGGCGAAATGCCAATAACGCCAGCGTCCCTCTCGGTTGTGTTGAGTATCCGGAGGGTGTGAAGCAACAAGAGACAGTAAGAAAGGTTTACATAGGGTCTTAATCTAAAAAGAAATCTTTGAGCGGGGCCCTGCTGCACGTCTGCGCCTGTGTCTCCATTGTGCCGTATCCTGGAAGGGTGTAGCACGATTATCATCTGTTAAAAGAGAAGAACTTAGATGAAATTTGTCGTGCGAAAAATTGGTTGTTCTTAATAAACCATTAAAATTCAAAATAAGGTCGAGCCGAACTGTAGACTTTGTTTTTTTACATGCGGGAAGCCCCTAGCACCATCTACGGGGGTATATTCATCAACCCCATCTCAGGTTTATCTAAGCTGTTACAATTAGTGGTGCGCCGGACTCGTCTAGCCGTGTCCGCGGTCTTGACGACCGATCGTTTATGCTACTTGGAGAGGCGATTTAGTGTTCGGCTGCTAAAGCTGCCGCACATTCGTTCACGCGTAAGGAACGCTCAGTGTTTCCGCTAACTATGATGATGCCGTGTGGACCGAGCATCTTGAGCTTGAGATAAGCATAATGCGGTACTGCATTAAAACGAGCGAAGGCCGTTCTTCCGAGTAGTGCTTGATAGCCGCTTCGGAATGGAGCGATGTCAAAGGTTAACTTTTCACTTCGGAAGTTGTCGGGTGAACCGAATACAACCTCTAGTATGAGAGAGCCCGTGCAGCTGGCCTCTGGGCCTGGTATTACTCCTTTAAAGCTAGTATTGCTTTGGCTAATTCTCGTTGGGTCTATCCCCATTTTGCGGACTGTGTCCTGATATATCGGATTAAGACTACTGCCGCCGTCCATGAGGACTCGGGTGAGATGGTATCCGTTGATTATTGGGTCGAGCGCCAAGGCAGCCGATCCTCTGTGCCGGACATTGGTCGGGCTATCCCTGCGATCAAAAGTGATCGGGCAGGTTGACCAAGGGTTGAACTTGGGGGTGACAGGCTCTACGGTGCATACGTCTCGGAGTGTGTGTTTGCTCCTCCTCTTTGTCACGTGAATCGTGTTCACTGTTTTGACCTCTGGTGGGAACTCTTTCTGTCCCCCAGTGTTTTGCTGACGAGGCTCATCCTCGTCTTCACTTGGTGTCTCCCTCCCCTTGTGTTCGGCGTTTAGCTTACCGGCCTGCTTGAAGACCCAGCATTCTCTGTGGGTGTGATTTGCAGGTTTATCGGAGGTGCCGTGAATCTGACATAATTTGTCTAGAATCTTGTTGAGGCTGGACGGTCCATCTCTGTTGCCTTTGAAAGGCTTTTTCCGTTGACCGGGTCGAGAGCCCCTAAATCCGGCGTTTACCGCCGTGTTGTCTGGGCTGTCTTCGTTATTTCGACGCTTGCTTTTACTGCGTCGTGGTTTTCCATTACCATCCCTGACTTCAGATGTGCCTGGGTCGCTGGTGCTACTACGGGCCAGCCAGCTATCTTCGCCCGCGCAAAAGCGGGTCATAAGGCTTGTTAGGGCTGCCATTGTCCTTGGTTTTTCTTGGCCGAGGTGTCTGGCGAGCCATTCGTCTCGGACGCTGTGTTTGAAAGCTGCTAAGGCTTCGGCGTCCGGGCAGTCGACGATTTGGTTCTTCTTAGTGAGAAATCTGTTCCAAAGCTTTCGGGCTGACTCTCCGGGCTGTTGAATTATATGACTTAAATCGTCTGCATCCGGAGGTCGGACATAGGTCCCTTGAAAGTTAGCCCTAAAAGCATCCTCAAGCTCCTCCCAACTTCCAATTGAATTTTCGGGGAGGCTCTTCAGCCAGTGCCGAGCTGGTCCTTTCAGCTTGAGGGGCAAGTACTTGATGGCGTGGAGATCGTCTCCGCGAGCCATATGGATATGGAGGATGAAGTCCTCAATCCAGACCCCAGGGTCTGTCGTTCCGTCGTACGCCTCTATGTTCACGGGTTTGAATCCCTCTGGAAATTCGTGATCCAGCACCTCATCGGTGAAACATAGGGGGTGCGCGGCACCCCTGTATTTGGATGTGTCATGGCGTTTTGACGGTTGTAGTGTTCGGTTTTGATTATGCACTGGAGCGCGCTTCCTAGATCCTTAGATGGATCTGGTCACGCCGGCCTTTTGATGCAAGTCCTCGCGTGGATCGTGTGCTGACTTATGTGCGGCCTCGTTAGCCGCCCTATCGCGGCCACGAGGTGGTCGATCCGACCGGTCGGCCGTTTTATTTTTTTGCTGTGTGGGCTCTAAGGCCTCATCATCGAATTCAGGCAACAGCTTGCGCTTTGGATAGCTCTTTGTGTGGCGACTACCACCATACTTTTCTTCAGTGTCGAGCACTTTGTTCCATCTACTATTGAGCGTATTCTGCGTGGCCTTAAGCCTTTGCTTCTGCTTCTTCAGACTCCTCGCGGTGGCAATAAGCCTTCTACGAAGGTTCTCTTGTTCCAAGTGCCTTTCCGGGATGATGTGTGCATCGTCGTCCGAACTGTTTTCCTCTCCGGAGAGAGGTTGATGAGCTTTATCCTCGGCGTAGCCGTGATCGGACAGCGGCTCCGTACTATGTTCGCCGTCCGCTGGTTCATCCTACTCTGTCGCTGGGTCAATGTGGTCGTCGTTTCCTCTGGAGTCGACCGGGGTGTTATTTTATCTTGCGCTGTTGTCACTGTTTTTGCCGAGGCGGGATTTGGAGCGACGCCTATGCCGTCGCTTTGGTTGCTTCTCGAGGGAGCTATCCTTCGCTGCATCCTTTTGTTCCTCGTCATTGTTTTCTTTGGGTGTATCCACCATATATATATCGTGTGATGAAGTGGCTGTCCAGCGCCCTGTGGGCGGTGGTTCTCTGTTCCTCTCCTGCATCTTCGTCCATACCGTCGATGTCTTCGGAGTCGAAATCGAGCATGTCGGTTAAATCATCGACAGTGGCTATTAAGTGGGTGGTGGGTGGGGAACGAATTTCTTCGTCGTCCGCTTCCCGTTCGGGCCGGACATAGTTCGGCCAAGGGCCTCCTGACAAGGAGAGAGACCTTAACGAATTTAGCACATCGCCAAAAGGTGAGTGCTGAAAGATATCCGCGGAGGTAAACTCCATGATCGGCGCCCAATCAGATTCGATATGCATGGACGCAGGCGGTTCGGGGCCTGTGGCCCGGGATGAATCCGATGATCCGGCGACACAGGTCTCATAGGAGGTGGAGTCAGTATTCGGCTCTATCGCCACTGAGTGTGTGGCCTCTGAGGCAGGGTCCATCCACCCGTCCTCGGACGGCGCAATCGACTCCGGGTCTAGGGCCGGAGTAGGCATAGGTGTGATCTCCCGAACACCGTCCGGCGGTAGAGCTAAGTCGTGCTCGTTGTGACTGTGCGGCGCACCTGACATGGGCTCGAATCCGTCAAAGATCAAGTCTCCGCGGATGTCGGCAGTGTAGTTTAAATTTCCAAACCTGACCTGACGGCCAGGGGCGTAGCTCTTGATCTGCTCCAGATGGCCAAGCGAGTTGGCCCGCAATACGAAGCCGCCGAATACGAAGATCTGTCCGGGGAGGAAAACCTCACCCTGGATCGCATCGTTGGCGATGATCGAAGGAGCCATCAAGCCTTTATCATGACGACACAGTGGAACTCTCAATGAAAGCACCAATGTCGGTGTCAAAAGCGGCAGACCTCGGGTAGGGGTCCCGAACTATGCGTCTAAGGCGGATGGTAACAGGAGGCGGGGGACACGATGTTTACCCAGGTTCGGGCCCTCTCGGTGGAGGTAATACCCTACTTCCTGCTTGATTGATCTTGATGATATGAGTATTACAAGAGTTGATCTACCATGAGATAGTAGAGGCTAAACCCTAGAAGCTAGCCTATGGTATGATTGTTGTTGTCCTACGGACTAAACCCTTCGGTTTATATAGACACCGGAGGGGGCTAGGGTTACAGAGAGTCGGTTACAAGGGAGGAGATCTACATATCTGTATTGCCAAGCTTGCCTTCCATGCCAAGGAGAGTCCCACCCGGACAGAGGACGAAGTCTTCAATCTTGTATCTTCATAGTCCAACAGTCCGGCTGTCCAAGGACCCCCTAATCCAGGACTCCCTCAGTTGCAAGAACTAGGGTTGTCTCTGCTTGTTTGGTGGCAGCTATTTGTTTCTGTTTGGCTTGTTCTGCAGCTTGTGTAGCACGGGATACCCTGTCGGTACAATTTTCCGCTGGACTTTGACCTTCTATTGCACCATCAGTACCAGCAGAATCTGCAGGATTGTTCTGCTTCCCTTTCCCTGTCGTTCTATGTTGCTTCCTCTTTCTTTGTGCCATGTTAAGTCAAGCCGACAAGAAAAACGAATAACAATTTAGTTCTTCAGAACAAATGTACTTTGATGTAAGAACATGGTGTGATAGATAGATATTGTATGTTCTAGAAACAGGAACACGTGTCTTAGTCACAAGTATAATGTGTAAAGTAAGCAGATGAAATTCCACAAAATTAGAAGCAATACAAGCTAGACATCATACATAACATGCAACCACATATAACAGTGCCAAGTTAGAGGGAGCACCTATGATGGTGCACTAGGGGAGACGTCCTCATCAAAAACACAGCTACGTTGAGTGTCTATGCATGTGTTGTCTTGGAAATCATCTTGGGGGATGGAGGAGTAGAATCTGTAGAAGCCCTCCATTTGGAAGGAGCACCTTCATCCGCTGCCTTGCTAACCTCCTTCCGCTTTATTGATTTTGAATTGTCAAGTAAAACCGACAAGAAAAAGAAATAAAATTCACTCTTCGGAACTCATTCGTGCATGATACTGACAGTCACTACTTTGATGTAAGGCAAACACATGATTCCAGGATGGAATAATACGAAAAACAGGCGGCATGGCATATTCACAACTGTTTGTGTAAACTATGCAGAAACCATTTCAACAAATAAGAAGCAATGCAAGCTAGACACCACATGAAAGATGCAACCAATATGACTCTGCCAAGTTAAAAGTGTCCCATCATAAATGGCATTTCAACAAATTAGAAGCAGCGCATGCTATAAATCATATGAAAGATGCAACTAATATCACACTCCATATACTGAAGGTGTCTCGTCATATTGATTTATGCGGGATACAAAAAAACAATAGTTTTATGTGAGGACATGCTTAATAGACAGATGTACTATGTACTAAAAACAGGAAGGCATGTCACATTAACAGGTATAATGTATAAACTTAGCAGAATAGCACATGCAATTTAACCAGATTAGAAGAATTACAATCTAGACACCATATGCAACATGCAACCACATATCACGCTGCCAAGTTAGAGCAAGCACCTGCGATGCTAGTGTAGGGGAAATGCAGTAATCAACTATAGATCTACGTTCACTATCTTCATCTAGACTTGATGTTTCTTGAGAATCATGTGGGGAGGCTGACGCTGCATTCTTTAAATGAGGATCTTTTATCACAGTAGTCCACTGGCCTGACTGCCTCATCATAAGTGATTGATGACTGATACACAAGAACATTAGTTTGATGTAAGAACATGGTTAATAGACAGATGTACTAGTATGTACCAAAAACAGGAAGGCGTGTCATATTCAAAGGTATAGTGTGTAAGCTAAGAAGATGCAATTTAACCTGGAAGCAATACAAGCTAGACATCCGGCTAGAGTGGTGAGCATGATCATCTAGGACCCGAGAGCCTGGTGGGAGGCGGGCTGCTTCGCCATCATCGTGGCTTTTTAGTTGGCTTCCAGGTGATGCATGTCTGTGCTGGGCTTGTCACTGGCTCGGCCAGTGCCCTGACTAGCTATTTGTCTTCTGGTGCTCCCGGGATGGTGGTTCATGTAAAAAATATCTTTCTTTATCTTGATAAAGACCGACTTCGGCCTTTCGAATACAAGCTAGACACCATATGCAACATGCAACCACATAGGACACCGTGAAGTTAAAGCAAGCACCTGGGATGGTGGTTCACGGCCAGCGAGATCATCAACTCCAGAGCTACGTTCCCCGTCTCCATCTGCTGACACTACACCCTTTAAAGCCTTGAAACATGTTTGGCCTAGCCGCGTACCACATTGGAGCGACTTCTCTCTACTCTTTTCTGCTTCTGTCAAGGCAGGGTCTGAAATACCCTTGCATAAAAACACAATAGTGAGAGTATGGGTGAAGTGTGTGCAGAACCAGTGCACTGTAAAAGTAGCAGATAGCAGGTGGCTGAAAAATAAATGACAGGAGACATATGATAGCTCTACAACATTGCATGGCAAACAAAATTAGATTCTACTCCATATGATTTTGTAAGATATGAGCACAGGAAATGCAGGTACTCCTCCAGCACACCACCACATGTGGTCCTATCAAGATAACAGTCGACTGAAAATAAATAGGCCAGTCGATTTTTTAATGAACCGTCCAATATATAAGGAACGGACAGATAGCCTTCGTCTACCTCCCGCCAGTCACTGTTGACGATCTTTCTCGAACCGCCAGTGACCACTGGCCCAGACCCCTGCCTCCGCCGCCCCGCCCTACCCTCGACCTCACACCACCGCCGTGCTTGGCAACACCCCCCAGGCCATCCCTTTAATCTCGGCCGACCTCCAGATCGGGCGCCAGCAGCTCTAGGCCCCACACGCCCCTAAGATAAACACCGAGGCGCTGCTTCCCGGGCGTAATAGGCGGACTAGCGCCTGTTACGCCGGGGAATGCTTCCGTTAATTGAGAATCAACTGACCAGGAATTGAAATCCATTGGGGCGACGGACCTCTAGCTAAGGTGAAATAGTATATGAGTCGAAACCTTGTGCATCGCGACTAACTAGGAACACCTAGTATCAAGAAGATGCGGTCAACTAGTGTCTTCTGTGGGATGAATACCGTGCAAGCAGACATGTAAGATTTGCACGAATAAGGGAAGAGGAGTACCATTTTCGGTTGCCAGTGTGGTCGCCTCCACATGTCACGCCGATCTTCTTCTTTTTACCGGGGAAAGCGATGTTTTGGAGGAGGGTGCAGGCTTGGACAAACCCATGGCCAAATTGTTGACTGTGTTGCCGTGGCCGTATGTCGGCGGAGGGGAAGCAGATCCGAGGCGGTGAAGGACGACGTAGCAGGAACAACTCCGGTGCGGTGGACGGTGGCGAAGTTGGAGCGGCAGCGGTGAGGCGCAGGATGGCGTGGTTGAACTGGCTCGGGTACGGACGGCTCGGCCTCGGCTTCAACTACTAGCCGTGGAGGGCGTTGCGGTTGAGGTTGCGGTGGACGACGACGTCGGGGTATCGGCTCCGGCGTGATGAAGGAGGGCGGCGGTTGATGGGTGGGATGGGGTGGCGGACGGAGGACGCCGGGGTTTCGCGGCTGGTGGAGAGGTAGTTATGGCGCCCACGAAGTATGAATGGGGAATCGGACGAGGGGCCGGGGGGCAGGGGGAGCTAAGGGAGAACCATGTTTCGGTCTGGGACACACTTGTTTTTTGGCTTTTTTGATCAGATGGGACATGCTTGTTTGAAATTTGGGGAAAGTACAAACTTTACCCCCCCTCTTAAATTTCGGACCTACTGCGGGTCGGGGTAGGATGGTAATCCCAGGTGTCCCAAATAGTGGGTGGGAGCGATTTCGACCGCGCACATGTGTGCTTAGGTGGCCATTGTGTATGAATGTTTTTCGGAGGCGGTTGCGTGGTGTCTAGATGAAGCTACAAACCTACCCCGGTTTAGACCTTTGGACGTCGGGCCGGTAGGTTTCACGGGTCGGAGTTAGAAAAGTAATTTCCTTCTACTACCAAACATTGGTCTCATGTGGTTTCGGGCGAGTAGATGCTCTTTTGGCGCTTCGTTTGAAATTTTGAAACAGAAGCATTCACGTTTAGAGTACTCTTGAACTTTGAGGATTGACCTAAATAGACAACGTTAAATTTGACCTTGTATGTTTGAAAACCTTATTAAATTATCCGCTTCTTTTTGAAATTTTGACACTTGAAAATCATATAACTACGATTATTTTGGAATGGAGGAGCTAAATTTGAATTTATTTTGTACACGACTATATATGCTATTATGTACAAAATCAGAGCAAAGATTGGTGCCCCCATAACTTAGGTATGATTTACAATTGCCATGATATCAAATTCAAATAATTGAATGGACTTCATGTTGAATTCGATTTTTAAACCACCTTAAGTTGAATTCAAATGTATGCTAGTTCATAGCTAGCTATTTATAATGTTCATTGTGTAACTTTCGTATGTATAATGTTCTTTACATACACAACATGAACTATACTCACGTTTATATTCGATTGCTAAAGAGATGCATTGTCTGGAGTCCAAAATACTAACTATGTGGATCAATTATGTCGAATAATAACATAGACATGCTCAAATTCGATAGAATCTAGATTTCTGATGGATCAATGATCGTTCCTTACGCGAATTGCAAATATCATTATCCCATCCTAATATTTGTTTACAATTTATATCTTTAATCAATATGTACATCAGTCTTTTACGTGTAGTTTCACTCTCCATCGGTGGTCCCTCACACATGCTCACACACTCTCTCCTGAGGTGTCTTTCTTGCAGACATGCTCTCGACATAACCCTTCCTCCCTCTCGTAACCATTTACGACTGTTTTCACTAACCTTTATCACAAGCACTCTTCCTCTCACAAGCATACACATGCACAATCCCCATCGACCCTTTCTATATACATACACCTGCCTACGTGTCTCTTGTACGCACATTATCTTTAGGCCTGTCTCTCACACATTGTCTCACACCTCTCTTCCTAATCGACGAGTATGATTCTAGTAGAGCATTCTGTAGGATGTCCCTTAAAGTTAGGTTGGATGAATAGTAATATCAGAGATAAGGGGTTACCTTAGTCCAATAACCCAGGGTTACAAATCCTAGCCGGCTTTGTCAGTGAACACAGAGTCCTTCACAATTCTGCTATCATTGTCTCTTACGACAAGTCATCCATGGGTCTCCCTAAATGCGTCACGGGCCGACCAATGTGGCGCAGGACGGAACCGAACCAAGGGCCTCACCTCTGCCCCCAGGTCTCGTTATCTTCTCACACCCACACATACCAACACAGACACCACACAAAAAAAAAATCTCCTCGTGCCTCTATACCCTCCCCCCTTGCATATACACACTCAAGGGAATCTCTCGCCATGACATCATATATTAGCCTCTCTCTCTAGACCTCTCTCATTTCTCGTGCTATCTCTCCCACGCCCCCTCCCCTCGCCGGCCCCTCTATCCATGCCTCTCTCGAATACGTAACACACACACATACCTCTCTAGGCCCTGCCAAATACATCAACTAAACATTCACACATGTTACATCACGTACCCCATTGATCTAAAAAGCCCTCTCTTCACGTTTATTTCGCATACAACATTCCTTTCGAATAAAGTGTGGCCAAAAAATTATTTTAGAATTTCTACATATATACAACATTACAACATTATATGGAGGAGTATGAACGTTAATTTGTATTGCATGGTGCCCACAATGATATTTATTCCACACTGTGAGTTTTTATATTTTTATACTATATATAAAGTTAGTCATAATAAAGAGAAACGAAGAGCATCTCTCTCCCCATCACATACACCCCTGATACATCTCTGTCATATCTATAATTTTTGATTGTTCCATGCCAATATTCTACAACTTTTACATACTTTTGGCAATTTTTATACTGTTTTTCGGACTAACATATTGATCCAGTGCCCAGTGCCAGTTCCTGTTTGTTGCATGTTTTTTTGTTTCGCAGAAAATCCATATCAAACGGAGTCCAAACAGGATAAAAACTGACGGAGATTTTTTTGGAATATATGTGATTTTTGGGAATAAAATCAACGCGAGACGATGCCCGAGGGGGCCACGAGGCAGGGGGTGCGCCATAGGGGGGTGGGCGCGCCCCTGACCCTCGTGGACAACCCGTAAGGCGGTTGGTGCCCTTCTTTCGCTGCAAGAAAGCCAATATCCGGATAAAAATCATGTCCAAATTTCAGCCCAATCGGAGTTGCGGATCTCCGGGAATATAAGAAACGGTGAAAGGGCAGAATCAAAACAGAGAAACAGAGAGAGACAGAGAGACAGATCCAATCTCGGAGGGGCTCTCGCCCCTCTGCCTCCATGGAGGCCATGGACCAGAGGGGAAACCCTTCTCCCATCTAGGAAGAAGGTCAATGAAAAAGAAGAAGAAGGGGGGGCTCTCTCCCCCTCTCTCTCGGTGGTGCCGGAACGCCGCCGGGACCGTCATCATCACCGCAATCTACACCAACACCTTTGTCATCCTCACCAACATCTCCATCACCTTCCCCCATCTATCTACAGCGGTCCACTCTCCCGCAACCCGCTGTACCCTCTACTTGAACATGGTGCTTTATGCTTCATATTATTATCCAATGATGTGTTGCCATCCTATGATGTTTGAGTAGATTTTTGTTGTCCTATCGGTAATTGGTGAATTGCTATGATCGGTTTAATTTGCTTGTGGTTATGTTGCTGTCCTTTGGTGCCCATCATATGAGCGCGCGCGTGGATCACACCATAGGGTTAGTTGTATGTTGATAGGACTATGTATTGGAGGGCAAGAGTGACAGAAGCTTCAACCTAGCATAGAAATTGATGCATACGGGATTGAAGGGGGACCAATATATCTTAATGCTATGGTTGGGTTTTACCTTAATGAATGTTAGTAGTTGCGGATGCTTGCTAATAGTTCCAATCATAAGTGCATGGAATTCCAAGTCAGGGATGACATGCTAGCAGTGGCCTCTCCAATTCATACATTGTTTAATTTCCCTTCATGCTTACCGAAGGATGATTGCTATGATGATTGTTATGATCCCGTTGATTCTTTTGAAATATCCCTTTTTCATCATGCTTTCTATGCTTGCGGCCAAGATGCCAATATGAATTATGCTTATGGAGATGAACTTGCTATAGTTCCTTATGTTAAACATGAAATTGTTGCTATTGCACCCACACATGATAGTCCTATTATCTTTTTGAATTCTCCAAACTACACTATATCGGAGAAGTTTGCTCTTGTTAAGGATTATATTGATGGGTTGCCTTTTACCGTTGCACATGATGATTTTGATGAATATAATATGCATGTGCTTGCTGCTCCTACTTGCAATTATTATGAGAGAGGAACTATATCTCCACCTCTCTATGTTTCCAACACGATAAAATTGCAAGAAACTGCTTATGCTATGTATTCGCCTTTACTTGATGTGCATGAATTGTTCTTTTATGACATGCCGATGCATAGGAAGAGAGTTAGACTTCGTCATTGCTATATGTTACTTCGTGCTCACTACTAAATGCCAAATCATTGCTAATTCAAATTGGCTTTGATATACCTTGGGATCCGGGTGGATTCATTACTTGAGCACCTTATGCCTAGCTTAATGGCTTTAAAGAAAGCGCTGCCAGGGAGACAACCCGGAAGTTTTAGAGAGTCATTTATTTCTTTTGAGTACTTTTATATAGTTTAAAAACAAAAAAATAAAGAGGGGAACCCAAAACTTTTCAAAAAGGAAAGTGAAAGTGAGAGAGACAAGCATTGTTGAAGTGGGGGAGCTCCTTGAACTTTGGTCATGCTCACGAAAACTTTGTGAATCTTGATTACAGAAACTTTTCAACAAAAATAATTATCCCCTTTTACAATTCCATTGTATTACAAAAATAATGTGCCAAGATTTGCCTTTAGGATGTTTACAATGCTTGTTGGTTTGTGCGGCGCAAAACAGAAACTTTGGCTGTAGTGCGCGATTTTACATTTCTTTACTGGAACGTCGAACGGTTATGAAACTTTTTGCATTGTCTTTCTATACAAATTGTTTATTTTTCCTAATTTTTTCAGATTTTTTTGAGTACCAGAGGTATGGTGAATGTTCAGATTACTACAGAATGTCCTGTTTAAGACATATTCTGTTTTTGATGCATAAGTTGCTTGTTTTGATGAAACTATCGATTTCTATCAGTGGATTAAGCCATGGAAAAGTTATATTACAGTAGCTACAATGCAAAAACAAAATATGAATTGTTTTGCAACAATACTTGACTAGTGATTTGCTTTATTATACTAACGGATCTTACCGAGCTTTCTGTTGAGTTTTGTGTGGATGAAGTGTTCGAGGATCGAGGAGGTCTCGATATGAGGAAAAGGAGGAGAAGCCAGAGCTCACGCTTGGGGATGACCAAGGCACCCCAAGTAAATATTCAAGGAGACTCAAGCGTCTAAGCTTGGGGATGCCCCGGAAGGCATCCCATCTTTCTTCAACAAGTATCGGTATGTTTTCGGATTTGTTTCGTTCATGCGATATGTGCAAATCTTGGAGCGTCTTTTGCATTTAGTTTTCACTTTTATTTTATGCACCATGCTGGTATGAGATAGTCCTTGGTTGATTTATAGAATGCTCATTGCACTTCACTTATATTCTTTGAGTATGGCTTTATAGAATGCTTCATGTGCTTCACTTATATCATTTGAAGTTTGGATTTCCTGTTTCTCTTCACATAGAAAACCGCCATTTGTAGAATGCTCTTTTGCTTCACTTATATTTGTTAGAGCGTGGGCATATCTTTTGTAGAAAGAATTAAACTCTCTTGCTTCACGTATATCTATTTAGAGAGATGACAGGAATTGGTCATTCACATGGTTAGTCATAAAATCCTACATAAAACTTGTAGATCACTGAATATGATATGTTTGATTCCTTGCAATAGTTTTGCGATATAAAGATGGTGATATTAGAGTCATGCTAGTGGGTAGTTGTGGATTGTAGAAATACTTGTGTTGAAGTTTGTGATTCCTATAGCATGCACGTATGGTGAACCGTTATGTAACGATGTTGGAGCATGAGGTATTTATTGATTATCTTCCTTGTGAGTGGCGGTCGGGGACGAGGGATGGTTTGTTCCTACCAATCTATCCCCCTAGGAGCATGCGCGTAGTACTTTGTTTTGATGACTAATAGATTTTTGCAATAAGTATGTGAGTTCTTTATGACTAATGTTGAGTCCATGGATTATACGCACTCTCACCCTTCCATCATTGCTAGCCTCTTCGGTACCGTGCATTGCCCTTTCTCACCTCGAGAGTTGGTGCAAACTTCGCCGGTGTATCCAAACCCCGTGATACGATACGCTCCATCACACATAAGCCTCCTTATATCTTCCTCAAAACAGCCACCATACCTACCTATCATGGCATTTCCATAGCCATTCCAAGATATATTGCCATGCAACTTCCATCATCATCATATACATGACTTGAGCATTTATTGTCATATTGCTTTGCATGATTGTAAGATAGCTAGCATGATGTTTTCATGGCTTGTCCGTTTTTTTGATGTCATTGCTATGCTAGATCATTGCACATCCCGGTACATCGCCGGAGGCATTCATATAGAGTCATATCTTTGTTCTAGTATCGAGTTGTAATATTGAGTTGTAAGTAAATAAAAGTGTGATGATCATCATTATTAGAACATTACTAAAAGTGGCCAAAGAAGCCCCCCCCCCAAAAAAAGAGAGGCCAAAGAAGCCTACAAAAAAAGAAAAAGATAAAAAAACAAAAACATGTGAGAAAAGAGAGAAGGGATAATGTTACTATCCTTTTACCACACTTGTGCTTCAGAGTAGCACCATGTTCTTCATATAGAGAGTCTCTTGAGTTATCACTTTCATATACTAGTGGGAATTTTCATTATAGAATTTGCCTTGTATATTCCAATGATGGGTTTCCTCAAATGCCCTAGGTCTTCATGAGCAAGCAAGTTGGATGCACACCCACTTAGTTTCAGTTTGAGCTTTCATACACTTATAGCTCTAGTGCATCCGTTGCATGGCAATCCCTACACCTCACATTGATATCAATTGATGGGCATCTCCATAGCCCGTTTATTAGCCGCGTCGATGTGAGACTTTCTCCTTTTTTTTGTCTTCTCCACTCAACCTCCATCATCATATTCTATTCCACCTATAGTGCTATGTCCATGGCTCACTCTCATGTATTGCGTGAAAGTTGAAAAGGTTTGAGAACGTCAAAAGTATGAAACAATTACTTGGCTTGTCATTGGGGTTGTGCATGATTTGAATATTTTATGTGGTGAAGATGGAGCATAGCCAGACTATATGATTTTTATACTGTTTTCGGGACTAACATATTGATCCAGTGCGAGTTCCTGTTTGTTGCATGTTTTTTCGCAGAAAATCCATATCAAACGGAGTCCAAACGGGATAAAAACTGATGGAGATTTTTTGGAATATATGTGATTTTTGGGAATAAAATCAACGCGAGACGATGCCCGAGGGGGCCACGAGGCAGGGGGCGCGCCCCTGACCCTCGTGGCCACCCCGTAAGGCGGTTGGTGCCCTTCTTTCGCCACAAGAAAGCCAATATCCAGATAAAAATCGTGTCAAAATTTCAGCCCAATCGGAGTTACGGATCTCCGGGAATATAAGAAACGGTGAAAGGGCAGAATCAGAACGCAGAAACAGAGAGAGACAGAGAGACAGATCCAATCTCGGAGGGGCTCTCGCCCCTCCGCCGCCATGGAGGCCATGGACCAGAGGGGAAACCCTTCTCCCATCTAGGGAGAAGGTCAAGGAAGAATAAGAAGAAGAAGGGGGGCTCTCTCCCCCTCTCTCCCGGTGGCGCCGGAACGCCGCCGGGGCCGTCATCATCACTGCAATCTACACCAACACCTCCGTCATCTTCACCAACATCTCCATCACCTTCCCCCATCTCTCTACAGCGGTCCACTCTCCCGCAACCCGCTGTACCATCTACTTGAACATGGTGCTTTATGCTTCATATTATTATCCAATGATGTGTTGCCATCCTATGATGTCTGAGTAGATTTTCGTTGTCCTATCGGTAATTGGTGAATTGCTATGATCGGTTTAATTTGCTTGTGGTTATGTTGCTGTCCTTTGGTGCCCATCATATGAGCGCGCGCGTGGATCACACCATAGGGTTAGTTGTATGTTGATAGGACTATGTATTGGAGGGCAAGAGTGACAGAAGCTTCAACCTAGCATAGAAATTGATGCATACGGGATTGAAGGGGGACCAATATATCTTAATGCTATGGTTGGGTTTTACCTTAATGAATGTTAGTAGTTGCGGATGCTTGCTAATAGTTACAATCATAAGTGCATGGAATTCCAAGTCAGGGATGACATGCTAGCAGTGGCCTCTCCCACATAAAACTTGCTATCGGTCTAGTAAAGTAGTCAATTGCTTAGGGACAATTTCGCAACTCCTACCACTTTTCCACACTCGCTATACTAACTTTATTGTGTCTTTATCTAAACAGCCCCTAGTTTTTATTTACGTGGTCTTTATATTCTTGCAAACCTATCCAACAACACCTACAAAGTACTTCTAGTTTCATACTTGTTCTAGGTAAAGCGCACGTCAAGCGTGCGTAGAGTTGTATCGGTGGTCGATAAAACTTGAGGGAATATTTGTTCTACCTTTAGCTCCTCATTGGGTTCGACACTCTTACTTATCGAAAGAGGCTACAATTGATCCCCTATACTTGTGGGTTATCAACCCCCTCTACGCCCCTTTCATGTATGCACACAAACTATCTCCAGGTCCTCTAAAAGTAAGCCCCCAGCACATTCACGCATGCTTCATCTTTCTCTTGCGATATATACAATGACGATCATTGTATTTGGAGATAAAGCACGATACATACATTGGACTTCAGAATCCACTCATTACGGTCACCATTTACGTATTGTGGTTATTATACAGTCACGGGCTCACCATACAGCTCTGTATTTGCTCAAGACACGACTAGTTGACGAGTTAAACGCTCCACGTTGCACCTCTAGTGTTGCATCACATTATCTCACTACCATTGGGCCCACCTGTCGACTTGTATCTAGTCTTCTACACTCTTATAAAAAACATAGTTGGTGATGATGGTGTGCCTGCCATCCTGCAACATAGGCCGTCCGATTTATATCTGACGGATAGGAAGGAAACTATGCCAATTTTGCAAAAAGGTACCCACACACCTCTCCACATTTGCAAATAAGGCCTTCCCTCATTCATCCTTTTCTGTCACAAGATAAACTAGTCATACAAATGCATCTTGATGTTACGTGCAACGCACGTGCATCTTGCCAGTAAGAATGAAAACAAACGACAAAAAAATATTGGACGGTGGTTCGAAGTCATGACCGCGGGCACAGCGAACAAGGTGCCCTTGTATTGGTATCCTGAGCCGTCTGTTTTAACACACAGGAGCTGGTGTGGTGATTATACACACACGCACGCATGCACACGAACTGCATGCATGCAACACTCACACTCACACATGCAGCCACGCACGCACGCAACACTCGCACGTACACATGCAACCACGCACGCACGCAATACTCACACGCACGCATGCATGCACACACCACACGACCAACACACACTCTCGCGCTCAAGTGCTCAACCTACACGTGCACACGCACACACAAGGCCCCGACAGACACATACACAACCAGGTGATTCCCGCGCACGAGTTGGAGTCTTGTCACGCCTGGGTAAATTTGTGTTTATCTGACCTTTTTCCTATGTGAACTGACATGTGGGACCCACAAGGAACATGGTCAGTTTAACTAGTCAACATGGTGCCACACAGACTATTTGGACGGTGCAATCTGATGCTGAACGGTGAGCAAGTGACCGTATAATCACCGCAAAATGTATATAGTGACCGTAATGAGTGTATTCTGAAGTTCGGTGACCGTATTACGCTTTTCTCTCTGTAGGCCCTCCAAAACTACATCTCTACACGTTCTCGCATGTTACATCTAACAACTATGCAATACAGCACTACTACTACACTCTAACACAATAAATCATATGTGTTTTTAGTTTTACTAGATATCATATTGTTACTTAATTATTCAGTTTGCATACATTAAAATTTCCTTTGAAATGTATGGCCAGTATCATCTACCGCGCGGGAAAAATCCCGCCCTTTCCTGTTTAATCGGGTTTGTATCGATGGATCGTGCGAAACAGCAAAACTATAGTACTATACAGTACAAGTGACAGTTCACGGGGCCGCCGTGTCGTGTACTCCTCCGTCGTAAGAGTGGAGCGCTCGCTTTCATAAATGTTCTAGTCCCGTTCGCCGACATGTGGGACATCATGCTACCGGGTCCACGTGCCATACCGAAATACAGTGCAGAGCAGCAGGGGTGAAGCACCCCAGTCATGGCGCCGGCGTAGTAATGAGCAATGAGGCGTCAAATCACAAAGCTGCACCTTTCCCGCAGTTAAGTTGGAGGGACGAAGTAATAATGCTAAAAAAGAAGGTGGAGGGATGAAGCAACCATCATTTCACTCGTTGCTGAATCCGCTTCTCCCTCATCTTCTTCAAGTTTTTTTATAAGATCTTCTTCAAGTTAACCACGTGTTGCTTCTGCCGTTGTTCTGCCTCATGTGGGACGCGGATCGGCTTGGTAAAGCACTGACACGTGGGACCGCATGTTAGCAAACCGCCAGGCCAACGTCCTCTAAAAATAAGAAACCTCCCCCGCCATCCGCGCGGCAAAATCACCTCCTTTTTACTAATCTTGATTCTATAATTTTTTAGATCAATATAATTGAGATTTGTATAGATAGCACACAGGAGCAAAACCAAGTGGTACGGTTAAGGGCATCCACAGTGTGTAGCCAAATGTGAAAATAGCTTTTGGCATCGATGGGAACCATTGTGGACGGTGCTGCCAAAGCCAAAAAGATGGAACCGAAGCTCCCTAATTGATTGATTGAAGGAATAGAAAAATGCAACGTCTCTCCTCTTGCTCCCGTGCTTGGACGCATGTACAGTATAGAGCACAGAGTCTACTCCCCTGTCCCTTCTATCACAAATCACAAAGCATTGAGGCGTCAAATCACAAAGCACGGACGAAGCAACCATCATTTCACTCTTCGCTGACTCCGCTTCTCCATCGTCTTCTTCGAGAAACCACCTCACCGCACTAAGTTGGACGGACGACGCTATTGTGTACTAGTAGTACTAGTACATTTACGCGTCCTTTGGTTCAACGGACTTCCTGGATGCAAATAAGGCGGTTGTCTCGGCTTGCAGGCGGCACTTGCGTCCGGTGGTCTCCCTCAACGGTGTTCTCCGTCGAATGCACTTCGTCAAACCACAACGTTCGAGATATCGTCGACGTCACCGCAATGGGGAAGGAAGTCAAATAGTTACTACCTCCATTTTTTTGTACACAAGGCCAGTATATCAAAATTACAATTTGCAAAAGGCCACTAACACTAATCGAGGCAAAATTGATGGGGTTTGCCTCGTACTAGCAACCAAGGACATTAATATACCCTTGCATGCATGCGGAAGTGAGAAGGTTGGTTTGCATGGCGCTGCATTAATCAAGCGATGAGGAGTGAGATGGTTAGCTCTTTGGGCTTTGGAGAAAAAATACGCATTAATTGACACGTCAAACGAGGATTTGTATCGATTAATCCCGCGAAGGAAAACCCCGCCTTTCTTTATTAACACCAGTACTCCTAGTACGTACGTACTTATCCTGTTTGGGTCTAGGCCTTGCATTGCCATACTTCGCCACACATTTTTGCCAAGCTTGCCTAAAGTTTTCAAAATGAAAAGGAGGTACACTTGCGCACGGCTGTCGCGGTCGCACCGCACCCTCACACGGTCGCTCCGCACCCTCACACAGTCGCTCCTGCACGCCGCAAACCAACCAAGGGAAATCACCCTCACTGACATGTGCTACCGCATGTGAACAAACCAAACTCAGCCATCCTACCGCTGACACATAATATTCATTCATACAGTATGTTTATCCAACCGCATGTTGGGGAGGATCCGTACGGCCCGTGCGGTGGTCTGTTGGGGAAGAAGAAGAGGTGAGGAAGAAGGGTTAGGAGACGTAGGATATTCATCCAACAGCCTGAAATGGTAGACTGACCCAAATGATGAAAGTCAGGCGACTTGCATAACAATATATGTTTTTACACAGCAAAAGATCCCTAAAAACAACAACATAAAGAAAAACTATCACTGCTCGCGGAACGAGATGGCCTCGTCGTCTTTGGCTGGCGGCGCGAACCAGCCGTAGCTGCCGACGTGTGTCTCCGCACCGTGGTTGTCCTTGGCCTCCAGCTACTCGTTCACGTGGAGCGTGCGGGCGCTCTGCACGGACGAGAGCACCGCCCGGTTCAAGTCGAGGACGTCCGGTTCCGCCTGCAGGAGGGCCTCGATGGCAGCGGCATCCGCGCGCTCCGCGTCGAGTTGAGCCTCTGCCGCCCGGTTCAAGTCAAGGACGTCCGGTTCCGCCTGCAGGAGGGCCTCGATGGCAGCGGCATCCGCGCGCTCCGCGTCTAGTTGAGCCTCCGCCGCCCGGTTCAAGTCGAGGACGTGCGGTTCCACCTGCAGGAGGGCCTCGATGGCAGCGGCATCCGCGCGCTCCGCCTCAAGTTGAGCCTCCGCCGCCCGGTTCACATCCACGACATCCGGTTCCGCCTGCAGGAGAGCCTCGATGGCAGCGGCATGTGCGCGCTCCATGTCGAGTTGAGCCTCTGCCTCCTGGTCCTCCTTTAGTATTGCCAGGTTGAACCGTTGGTCCGCCTGCACCATGGGGGACCCGGACTCCGGCACGAAGTCGTCGTCCGTCGTCTCATACCCATCGGTGGCCTTCTGCGCCGCGACCTCCGCCATGAACATTGGATCGGCTTCCTCCTCCTCGTAGCTTGGCTCCAGAGAACTCGGGGATTGGCCCGCCGCAAAGCGAGCTTGGGAACGGAGGTCTGTGGCGCTGACCGCCGCCGCGATTTCTGCGCGGCGCTCCGGCGTCAACATCTTGTAGTACGTGATCTTGCGGCGCACCATGGCTTTCCGGTGAACTAGGGGACGCTTGATGTGGGCTAGGGGGTCGAAAGGTGGGGGGATGGGCTAGAGAGGAGGTGTGGTTTTGGGGCAGTGGCTGGCGTATGCCGAGCAGCGAAGGTTCTGGTGTGAATAGTGGTTCCGGTGACGACCGGTCAATCGGTTTTGACTGTACATCGCTCTTGTCGCGTTCGCGTTGCACCCCGGCATGCTGGACCCTCCACGTCGCTCACCGAATGGAACGCGCTTCGTCTTGCATTTTCGCTCGCTTGTGGGACCACAGTTGAGAGCAAACCGACGTCCCTCCCCCTCCCCCGCCCGCGTCATTTATACTACCACTCCCTCCGTTTTATGCGGAGTAAATAAAAACAGAGGGAGTATACTACGGATGAGGATCCCCTGACGTGGCCGAACCCATTGAGTAACTGACATGCGGGGCCTAGCAAGCATGGGGTCCGCCAGTAAGTGAACGAAAGGGAGGGTAAGGCAGGGATACCTACGTCAGAGGATCCACTTCCACTACTACTCCCTCCTTCCATCTACAGGGCCTAATGCGTTTTTCGAGGCTAACTTTGACCAAATGTTAGAGTAATAATATATGACATGCAACTTACACAAAGCATACGGTCAAATTCGTATGTGAAAGGAGCTTCCAATGATATAATTTTCACATTATACATCTCATGTACTATTAATCTTGTCAATAGTCAAAGGCGGTTTTGAAAAACGCATTAGAGCATGGTTAATAATATAGCCAGCCGATGGCTATAAGGAACTGCCATGTCATCTATAGCCATCATCTATATGCACTCATACAGTAGTGTGGGCTATTTCCCGCAAAAAAATATAAGGTTGGCTATTGTATTAGTACTTTTTCCATCTCCTCTCTATCTCTTTCTTCATATTTATTGTATTTAACTAGGAATGCGTATATAGCTAGGCTCTTGCATGAGAGCTCACTCCCTTTACTTTTTCACATCTCTCTCCTCCACATAGGCCCTATATAAATGGAAGGAGGGAGTACTATGAGCACTGCATACTCTACTACAGATGTTGTCAGTACTCCACTAGTACTATTGTTTTAACAACTTTAGCTGATTGATCTACGAATGGAGGGATTCAAGCTTATTTTTGTTAACCGAGATGCAAACGACTAACAAACTGGATTCGAAGCCACCTGTCGTAATAGTACCTGCGGGTTCTTTCTGTGGAGCCTTCAAATGCAATAGCTAGCTGCCCAACGGCCAATGCCACAGGCAAATCTCCATTTTCCAACTTATACAACTCTTTGGGGTCCAAAGATACTCGCCAGACAGGGAGCTTAAAAAAGTTACTATTGGACTGGCTATACGTGGCGAAATCCTAGTAGGAAGAGCATGCGCGAGAACAAGCACATTCACGTGGTTGAAAACAAATTGGAAACCATGTCTGTTTGAATACAAATCTAGGAGTACGTACGAATCTAACAATATTGATTGGGCGTTGTTGAATGTTGATACTTTTTTCTGTAAGTTTGATCAAAGTAGAGATACTTTGACTACACATAAAACTTATATGTAAACTACTAGAAAGGATCGGAGGGAGTATATTGTACGTTCAAGAGCGAAACGAACATTGAATACCCTTTATATATGATTTGTGGATGCTATGATCACCGGTTCAAAATTTCGAATCTGCCTTATGTATCACACATGCACCCACTCGTTCTCTCTCGATTTCATCTCGGGGTCCGGAGATCGATTGAAAGAGGACTAGGGTGGGTACAATACGTTCGTTTCGCTTATGAACGTACAATATACTCCCTCTGATCCCCACAGACCCCCCCCCCCGCCGGTCATTTCTATCATAGAAACAGACCAAACCTTTATCTCCTTGCACGACACGCAAATTGATCTCTCAACATCAATCGATCTCGTCAAGATGTGTCGGGGCATGAACCGAATGGGATGTCAAAACTAAGACGGGAAGCGACACGTAGTGGAGGCAAAGTGAAACTTTAAACGAACCATTTGTTTGTATGCATGTCGGACAAATTACAACATTGGAAATACAAGCATGGTCTAGGCCCACATGCGAATGATACTCGACGGAATGTTCAAATGAGTCATGCGGGAGCGACACGCTCATCGTTGCTTTACACGGTGGGTTTCAGTGCGCCGAGGGTGGTGTTAGCACTGTGGCACGACAAGCAGATCAACACCCGGCTCGTCGAGGATGCACGGGGCGCCAAAGTGCGCGCGCGCCGCGACGCGTCCATGGAGTGGTGTAGCGCGGCCAACTGCATCCCCAGGACCTGAGACCATGCCGGGTCGTCTTGCTTTTTTGATGACATGTGGTGTCACATGAGAGCAAAGGGCATCTCCAACGTTGCCACGACCGTAGCTGACTACCCTGGCACACCAAAAACCCTTGACCCTCCCACCGTCGCGTAGTGCGTTCCCAGTCGGCGCCAGCTGCCCGCATTCATGTCGTCCGTCCGTATGCCGTCGTTAAGAGGCTCGGTGCCCCAGGAACCAACTCCGGTGACTTAATGACGCACCCGGACGCTTGGCCTCACCGGAATGCGCTACTTAAAGCGGCAACGCCCAGCTAACCTCCACACCGTAGCACATCGTCCTGCTACCTGGCACCACATCCGCCATGCCTCGAGCTCGACCGCTCTGCGGGAGAGCTTGTCTTCGGGGATGAAGCTCGAGGTCACCGCCCTCGCTCAAGTCGCCGCACAAGCGGTGGTCATGCTGGCGGCCGACAACGAAAGCACCGTCAGCCACGCGTCCTACTTGCCACCGTCCAACGTCCGACACCGCCGAGGTCGGGGACTCCTCCGAGGATGAGTAGGGCATGCGAGGCAGCAGGGCATGGTGTGCCAATTGGCTGGTCCGTCTCCTGTGTTCTACTCTTCCTCGCCGGAGACCGCACCTTCACTTCACGGATCTTGAACCTTGCCCCCGTACATGGAGTCGCAGATGGAGGACGTCGGTCGTCGCCGTAGAATAGGTTTAGGGTCGGGTTTCTTTTATTTTTCTGTCCTATAAAAGTTTGAAATGTAATGAAAATATATCGTGTTTGCATTAATCTCGGCCGGTGTATATGAACTTTCACAATAATATAGTATATTGTAGGAGTACTAGCAAGATGTCCTTGCGTTGCACAGAACATCAAGATCTTGTGGGAGAAAAGGACGAACGAGGGAAGGCCTTATCTGCAAATGTGGAGAGGACTGCGGGTAAATTGTCATAGTTTCCTTCCTATCCATTAGATATAGATCGGACGGCCTATGTTGCAGGATGGCAGGCACACCATCATCACCAACTCTGCTTTTTATTGAACCGAGACAAAGCTAACATGCGAAGTAAAATAAACACATAGTCTACATACACAATTTATCTTAGGCACTCCAATAGTACGTCCACTACACATTCACACATTTCACATCTTTCTACATCTACGGGAACCTACAAAAGGGTTAACGTAAATTGCTTCTCTCTCTCCTCCTTGATTTTCATGGTGGTGGGCCCCTTCCTCCCCCAATCTACAATCAACAGCTCACACGTTTCACATTACGTTAATTACGTAACTGGGATTACGTAGGTGTAGCATTACTCGTCCTAAAAAACCCAACTAAGCCAACCTCCCAGCATATCGCGCGGGAAAAGACCCGGCCGCGCCGTTTTAGTCGGGATTACCGGATTACTAGTAGTAGTATCGATGGATCATGTGAAGCACCAAGTTTTTTCTTTTCTTTAGGGGGCGAAGCACCTAGTTTATTAAAAGGAAAAAGGCCGTACACTAACAGCACCCCTGTCGCGGTCGCATTGCACCCCACACACGTTCGGTCCTACACACGGCTCACGCAAACGGAACGCGCTTCGGCTTGCCTCTTCACTGACACGTGGGACTGCACTTGGAGAAACCGACCATACGCCAAACTCCCCCCGCCCACCGCGTGAGAATCCCCCCCCCCCAAATTCCCCCCAAATCCCAAATTAAACCGTCCTTCGGCCAACTAGCCAGTAATATTCCCCAAACCCCCCTCCCCCGTCCCCCTCCACTCCATTCGCTCCTCCAAAGCCGCCCTCCCTACCGCGCCGATATGTCGGTGCCGCGGTTCATCGAGGAGACGCACGGCGATCCTCTCGCTCCCACAGTACGCTCTCGTAGACTGCCGTACTCTAGCCGCGCCGCCACCGGTGGTGACGTTCTTTTGGAGGCGCACGGCGGTCAGCGCCGCCACCGCTAGCGACGTTCCTGTGGAGACGCACGGCAGTCAGCTTCTCCCACAGTACATGCATTCTAGACTGAGGCCCCGTGCATGTCGGTGTAGCGTTGAATGTTAGCTGATAGACGCTATTAATCTCATTGTTTGCCGAAGTAGTTTACAGTCAATATGCTCTGCTTAAGAAGCTTCCTTGCCCTGTTCTGCACTCAAGCTGCTTAGCTGAGATGGCATGCCAAGCCCGATTAGTTGCTAAAATATCCTGCCATATATTTATTGTGACGTAGATTGCCATGGTCTAGTAGCCAATCTGTTAGGTGAAATAAGTGTACACCGTTTTATACTCGATCTTTGTTGCTGCGATGGACTTCGATAGTTTGATGGCTGTGTGCTTGGCCTCATTGACTGCTGAAACAGCCTGCCATAATTTAGCACTCAAATCTGTTTGCTGAATTAGCTTTACATATATCTCGTTACTTAGATCTGCTCGTCCAAATATCTTGCCATAGCTTTAGACATCAACCTAGGTATTTTTTTCTGGACTTCATAAAAAAGCATATATGTTTTTCCTGTAATATCTAGTAGAAGAACTAATGTGTATGTCTAACAGATGGACAGGACTTGGATAACTTCTGCTCGAAGATTCTCCGCTGCATATGTCGAGGGGGTTGAAAACTTCATGAACTTTATCAGAGCTGAGTACGGTGGTCCGAAATCAGATGTGCTCTGCCCGTGTAGCAGTTGTATGAATTCAGTTACAAGACCCCAGTCAACTGTGCAAAATCATCTACACTTGTATGGGATGTCGGTCACATATACTAGGTGGGTTCATCATGGTGAAGCTGTGAACGTCAATGTTACTGACTACGTGGAAGCAGCAGATCACCATCTTGATCTGCCTGATGCTCAGGTGGAAGAGGAGGAGGAGGTGGTGGTGGCGGAGCCAGTGAGTTTGACCAACATTGAAACAATGCTACGAAATGCTCGTGCATTTCGTGAACTTTCACCTGCAGAAGAAAAACGGTGGGCCCGCATGTTGGAACAATGCAACGTGGCTGTCACCCCAGGAAATAAGCTGTCAGTATTCTCAGCTATGGTCACCTTTCTTCAGGTGAAGACATCTGAGCGGATGACCAACAAATCATTCGATGCGATGTTGGCTGCTTTCCGCAAATCTTTCCCAGATGCGTCTGAGCTGCCACACACCTACAGTAAAATGAAGAATTTCCTTCGTGCAGTTGGAATTGGATATGATATGATCCATGTTTGTAAGAATAATTGTGTTCTGTTCCGGAAGGATTATGCCAACTTAAGTGAATGCCCGAAATGCAAATCATCAAGATGGAAAGATGGCGATGCTGTGAAGAGGGTTCCTCATAATGTTCTGAGACATTTTCCAATTACACCAAGATTGCAGAGGTTGTTTCATGATGCTGAAACAAGAGAGGATGTACTGTGGCATTCTAGGAACCAGGAGTACAGAGATCAGAATGTAATGAGCCATCCATCTCATGGTAGTGAGTGGCAAAGCTTCAATCAGAAACACAAAAAGTTTGCTGCTGACCCGAGAAACATTAGACTTGGCTTAGCTTCAGATGGATTTAACCCATTTGGCCACCAGAGCGCCACATATAGCATGTGGCCAGTGCTTGTTATCCCTTACAACATGCCTCCAAATGTCTGCACCAAAGAATCAAACTACATGATGGCCTTGCTCATCCCAGGTCCAAAAAGTCCTGGAAAGGATTTTGATTTATTCATGGAGCCTCTTGTGGAGGAACTTCAACAGCTATGGAAGGGTGTTCTCACTCGAGACCTATATAGCAGCCCACCAGCTGATTTCTTTCTGCGTGCTGTTATAATTTGGTGCATCCATGATTATCCGGCTTTGGGCACTATGTCAGGGCGAACGACACATGGTTACAATGCATGTGTTCGCTGTGACAGGAATCCGCTGTCATACGCAATACTTAGCAAGATCTGTTACATTGGACACCGCGTTTCCTTGCCAAGGACAAGCCGCGTCCTACAAAATACCGAAGACATGTGTTCAATGCAAAGCATGAAAACCGTGATGCGCCAAAGAGGCTCACCGCCGATGAGTTGCAAGTGGAATTAGAGAAGGTCAGGCATATTACACCAGGAAACCATCCTGGTAATGGTAGCGGGAAAAGGAAGCGTGGCAAGGCAGAAGAGAGATTATTGTTTACCCGCAGGTCCACTTTGTGGGACTTGGAGTATTGGAAAGATTTGGATCTGCGGCATAATCTTGATGTGATGCACATCGAGAAAAATATATGTGACAGCATTGTCGGCACACTTCTTAATATTGAAGGCAAGACGAAAGATACCTTAAAATCTAGGATTGATTTGACACATCTGGGTATCAGAAAGGATTTGCAGGTGCAAGATGAAGGTAAACCACGGGATATGGCACCAGCTGTGTACGTCTTGGACAAGGTAAAAAGAAAAGAATTCTGCGAGGTCCTGTCACGTGTGAGATTCCCACATGGATTTGCTTCCAACCCTGAAAGGAGAGTCAGTGCAGATGGAAACAAGGTACAAGGGTTGAAAACTCATGACTGCCACGTCCTACTTCAAAGGGTTTTACCTGTTATCCTTAGAGGATTGGGCCGCCCTGACTTATACAGAGCAGTTGCAGAGTTGGGACAATTCTTCAGGGAACTCTGCAGTAGAAATATCAGGATAGATGCTTTGGAGCGTCTTAGAGACAAGATACCAACTATCCTATGCGACCTTGAGAAGATATATCCTCCAGCCTTCTTTGATGTGATGGTGCATTTGGCTGTTCATCTACCTGATGAGGCACTACTTAGAGGTCCAGTACAGTATGGCTGGATGTACCCTATTGAAAGGCGGCTAGGCACTTTCAAGGGCTATGTCAGGAACAGAGCTAGACCTGAGGGTTCCATTGCAGAGGCCTACATTGCTACAGAAGCGTTGACATTCTGCTCAAATACATTGAAACAGCTGATCAGCTTAGCAAAGAGGTGGGTGAAGACAATCCCGGGCTCAATGTTTTCGATTATTCTGTTCGAGTTACAGGGAAGAGTCGACAAGAGGACAAACCTAAAGATTTGGACAAAATGGTTTGGTATGTGTTGAATAACTGTCCTGAGATACTACCTTATATCAAGTAAGTGCTAAGTACTGCAGCTTATACATCGTAATCTACTAAACTTGCAGCACATTCTTATATATTTAGATGTTTGACGCGATCACTATGTTGTGCAGCATCTACAAAAATGAGTTACTGCCGCAAAATCCAAGAAACATTGACAAACTGGTTATGGCAGGATTTGCGAAATGGTTCAAGAGCCATGTAAGCTATTGAATTGCACTGTCAGTTTTTTTAATATATTGAGTACATAAGATGATCAGCTTGTCTATTTTCTAAACATAGGTTAAGAAGATGCGGGAGGATGGGCAGGCAGTTGATGATGCCCTTTACGCACTAGCAATGGGTCCTGATACTCGGGTAAGACATTATGAATCTTGCGTTGTTGGAGATGTGCGCTACAACACCCTTGCACGCGATGAAGGCAGGAAGACACAAAACAGTGCCATCATGAGCACGGATACGTACGGCAGAGAGACAACTGAAATGTATGCTAACATAACAGACATTGTTCAGTTGCAGTATATCTCCAGTTTCGAGGATCATCGGTGTGTGGTTCTGTTGTGCTGTCGTTGGTATAACCTGTTTTCCAGGATCGCAAAACCCAGAGCTGATGATTATTTCAAATCCATCAATGTCAAGGCGGCGTACCAGACCAACGAGCCTTTTATTTTGGCAAATCAAGCAACACAGATATTTTTCTTGGAAGACACATTTGCACGTAGCGATGACTGGAGAGTATTGCAAAGGTTTGAGCAGAGGAATTCGTTTAATGAAGTTGCACAACAAGATGATGCTTACACCGCTCCTGATGTACAAGATTCCACAGATGTTCCTAATATCTTTGAGAACCATCACGTCAATGACGCTGGCGAAAAGATTGCCTGTCGTGTTGTGGACATACAAGAGTTGATCAAGAAGAAGCCAACGTTCGAGGACATTGAGGATGAAGAAGAAGATGACACTCTGGGGAATTACGATTCAGACTGATACACATGGCGAAGATGTTGACGCTGCTGCTGCGGATGATGATTAGATTGCTTTTGTCGTATTTGCCTGTCAGAAGACGTTTTTTATCTACTATGTGAAATTGTGCTTGCTATGACAACTGAAACCTGATGAACGTGTTGTTTAGTATTTTGCTGTGAGAACATCACTTGTTATGTATGTTGATTTGTGTTTGGTGATTGTATGACGAGTAAAACATGATGACATTGTTGTTTAGTTGTACTCATATTTGGCTGTGAAACTTGAATTTGATGACATAGTTTGCTGTTGGACTGCAATTTGCTCGACGTCTTCGAATGGGAACAAAGCTGACCCGACAGGGCCTCTGCTAATTTATTTATTTATTACCAAAAGGGCCTCTGCTATTTATTTATTTATGAGCAAAAGGGGATACCCCCGATTTCGTTAATAGAAATCATTAGATGTTCACAACACTACGCCCAGCCTGCTACACAGGTTTCATTCATTACTAGTTTCAGCAAAGTGCTCATGTCATAGCCACTGAATACATCACGAGTGCTACATACACTGCAAATAAAGAGACAATCATCCTACAGAGCACATCGATTTTGCCCATTATCTTCACAAGCTCTTTCATCTCCTCATTGCTGTCAAGGCCGTTCAGCAGCTGTTGCTTGGCCATGATCAGAGGAACTGCATCTTTAACCTTCTGCTCTGCATCTTCCTCTTCTGTCGTTCCTTCAGTTACTTGTCCAACACCCCAACCTGCTGGTATTGGGATTCCTCGGCTAACCAAATAATCAGCGTAGTTGCATTCCCCCACATCAGCAACTTCCCAGAAATACAAATCACACGAATCTTCCCTTTTCTGCACGAATCAAATTGGAAGATCATCAACCAAACTATTAAAAAAATCAGCAACTGAAAGTAGCAGAACAACACTTAAACATATTATTACCCCATGATTCGGGCATTTGTAGAAGACTCAGCCAGGGTTGAGGATTGTGGTTGAGACGCGACGGATGACTCTGCGTGATTTGCAGCAGTGGCACCACACCAACGGCAGCGGGTTGCGATGAGCAACCGGCTGCGGTGCGTGTGCCGGCGGGGGTGTGATGAGACCCACAGGCGATGGTACGGGTGGCGACTTGGCGCATATCTGGTTGTTGCCTGCTGAAGAGCAGGTGGACGAGCAGCCAGCGGACATGGTTGCTGCGGCCAGAGCTTCTGATGCTAGGCAGAGTAAGTAGAGAAGAGGAGAAGCGAACGTTGGATATGTCAGTTTCATTACTTGCAGAGTAGCATAGCACCATATATAGTCATAGTCTAGGTTTGGATTCGAACCAGCTACAGGAGCATGTCTCTCTTTTTTCTAAAACTCAGCAACGTCTCTTTACTGGTACACTAGCTTGTTCTGTACGCCTTCTCAAGTCTTTGATTTTCTTTCTTTTTTTGCGAGGAAGGAAGGAGGACAAAATTGAGAGTTCCTGGGACTCGAACCCATGGCCTCTCGGTTGAATACCAAGGGTGCTAGTACTTATGTGGCGAACGTTCCCTGGGAGGAGGAAGGTAGACGAACGCATTTTCCTACAGTTTTAGTTGCGAGGCAAGATCGAACGGTCGAAGTTTCGAGAATGTTACGAGGCGAACGAGCCCAGTTTTTCTTTTCTTTCTATATATAAAAAAGTATGCTACTTGGTGTCGGCTTAGTCAACAAATGATTGTGCCAACCTTGACCGTTGGATTGACATTCAACGTTTATCGTGTTTCTTCAGTCTCTTCTTCCTCCAGCCACCAAAGCCAAACCAGCGCCGGCAGGACGCCTGCTCCTGCCTCCCACGGCTGGTTGTGCTGCCGTGCACGCATCGTGGCCACATCGCGCCCTATAAAACTCTGCGCATCTTCCCCCGCTCATGTCCGTTCCCGTCCGAGGCCTCACCATCGTCCTCTGCCTTGGTTCGCTCGCCGCGGCGCCGCCCTCCGGTGTTGTCAACATGGTCAACAACCGAGAGGAATAAGGATATGACTATGCATGGTGAGGATGACAGTAGGGACCCAGCAGCGCGCATAGTAATTTTGTTTTTTCGGGACGGAGCAGGGAACTGGGTTGTGCGGGAGTTGTGGCCCGTCTAGCCCAGGCTTTTATTTCATACGTTTAGCACATGACCAGCCCAGTTTGTTTTTTTCCTTTCTGAAAATGGCTAGCCCAGCTATTTTGTTTTTTGCAGAATAACCGACGTAGGCCTACTTGATTTTCTACGCCCTGCTGGGCCGAAAATCTTTCAAGACGAGGAGGGATGCATTTTGCCCAGAAAATGGGCTATAAGTAATAAGAAATGGGCTGTAAAATGAAAAATACAGCAAACATGCAATTAGTTCCAAAATACTTTTTTCTTTCGGATTTTGATATTTTAAATTTCATTGTTTTTGTGCGGGTAAAATTTCATTGGATTTAAATTAAGGTATGTTTAGTTTTTAATTAATTTGAATCTGGCTAGAAATTTTGGGCTGTATGCTGTTTGGGACAGATTTGGAGGCTGACTTGTGGGTCTACTAGGTTGACGTGTACGAAAGGCTTTGTCAACTTAGTCCACAAACGATTCTAGTAGAAGTGACCGTTGGATGTTAATCCAACGGCCGTGCTACTTCTTCAATATCTGATCTTCTTGCTCCAGCCGCCCAAACCAGCGTTAGTGGGACTGCCTGCTCGCGCCTACCGTGGCCGGCTGTGCTGCCGCACAGGCCGCACCACCCCACCCTACTCCATTGCTGGCCAGGCCATTCCTCTACTCACCCACACCTCCTGTTATTTTTTCGGTGACGGCAGCCGGACCCGTAAACCCTCGTACTCCCCACCGCGTGGGCAACCACTTATGAGTCTTCCCCGGCTCTGTGACGTTCCCTTCCTAGGCCTCACCGTCGTCCACCGCCCTGGTGCTCTCGGCGCGGCGTGGTCAACGTGGTCAACGAACGACATCCATCGGAAGTGGACTGTACGTGGAGAGGCTGACAGCTGGGTCCACGGCCGCACATAAGGAAATGCCTCCTTATTACGCGCAAAATAATGATCCCCCCACCTAACATCTGGGACCCACCGGAAGGGCCTCTGTATTTCACGAAAAAACCGTTCCCCCGCTGATAGGTCGGACCCACTAGCTATATCTTCGCACGCTAGGAAGTGCCTCCTTATTACGCACAAAAAAAGAATACTCCCCCTGCTAGCTGGGACCCAACATAGTGGGAGGCTGACTTGGGCCTACTAAGTTGACGGGGACGGAGGGCTTTGTCCTTAGTCAATATGAACAATTCTAACTCAAGTGACCGTACGATGTCCATCCAACGGCCTTAGTGCTTCTTCAACCTCTGGTCTTCTCACTCCAGCCGCCCAAAGCAGCGCCGGTCGTGCCGCCTGCTCCTGCCTCCCGTGGCCGGCTGTGCTGCCTCGGAGGCCTCACCGCCCCCTACTACTCCCACCGCTGGCCAGGCCATCCCTCCACTCACCCACACCCCCTCTTATTCTGCGGCGATGGCAGCCTCACACCGAAGCCGAACCAGTGAACCCTCGTACTCCTCTCCGCGTGGGCATCCACTGCCGCGTCTTCCCCGGCTCCTTGTCGTCCCCTTCCTAGGCCTCGCCGTCATCCACCGCCCTGGTGGTCTCGGCACGACGTGGTCAACATGGTCAAGGAACGACTTCCATCGGAAGAGTACTGTACATGGAGAGGCTGACAATTGGGTCCATGGCCACAGCAAGGAAGTGCCTCCTTATTACGCAGAAAATAATGATTCCTCCACTTGACATTGGGGACCCACCAGACGGGCCACCGTATTTCATGAAAAAACGTTTCCCCCTGACTGCTGGAACCTAGCAGCTACATCTTCGCACGCAAGGAAGTGCGTCCATATTACGGGCAAAAAAAATTATTCGCCCCCCCGACTGCTGGGACCCACCACCTACATCTTCGCACGCAAGGAAGTGCCTGACAGTCGGGACCCACCCAGTCGAAGCGTACGTAGCATTGTCATTCTGGTCGCGAACGTGTACATACATACTGGTCGATCGGTCTGTCTGCAGGCTGCAGCGATGAACCGTGGCCGTGTAACGGTGTAAGGAAGGGCACATGTCATAGTAGAGGCACGCACGTGTCGTAGTAGAGGCGCGCACGTAGCATGTACACGTATGTACAGCGGCCAGGGTGCAAGAAAGAAAATACGGCCACGTACGTACATACGGGCGGGGTCTCGAACGCCTACTCGCGCACACGTACGGCTAGGGCTCGTGTACATGGCTGGGTGGAAACGAAGAAACTGCGTCGTCATCGTGTTCATCGGGAGCCAACCGGCTTGGATGGAACAGGCGATGGAAACGAGGCCTGGCGTACCGCAGAATGTAGGAAACGGCCTTGTGTTCGACCGGCCATAGTGGAAACGGGATCCTGTTCATCGGGAGGGGTCTGGCGTTCCGCAAAATGGAGGAAACGGACCTCCTACGGTCAAAATGGGGTCCTATTGATTGGGAGGGTGTTGTGTACCGCAAAACAGAGGAAACGGACTTGTGTTGGAGTGCTACGGTCGAAACGGAGGTCCTGTTCATCAGGAGGGGTGTGGCGTACCGCAAAACGGGACTCCACGGGATACTGTTCATCTCCACCGTTGACTGCTTCCACGGGCTACTGTTCATCCACCGTCGACCTCCTCCAGCCTCCACCTGCGACTGTTCATCCACGGGCTCCTTTTCATCCAGCCTCCACCGCGCGCTCCTCCACCGGCTACTGTTCAACCAGCCCTCTCCACGAAGGTCCTATTCAACCACCCCTCCATGGGATACTGTTCATCCAGCCCTCCACCGGCTACTGTTCAACCAGCCCTCCACCGACTACTGTTCAACCAGCCCTCCACGCGGTCCTGTTCATCCAGCCGTCCATGGGGTCCTGTTCATCCACCGGCTCGATCGATCAGGGTACTGTTCATACAGCGGCAACGGCCTCTACTACCACGGGTTCCTGTTCATCCAACCCCCCACCGGGTACTGTTCATCCAAACCCCCTCAACAATGCTCATTGTTCATCCAAGGAAGGAGGCAGCAGTGTTCGATCGGCTTCAGTTAGCAGCAGTAGCGAAGCAATCACTCGGGTTCAGTTAACAGCAAGGGATCGATCGATCGCTCGGGTTCAGTAACGCGTAGCCTGCAGTGCAATCGCTCGGGTTCAGTTAGAGCCCAACGCCTCGCTCGGGTTCAGTTAGAGCCCAACGCCTCGCACACGCACGCGTATGTACGAGGGAAACGCGCATCGCTCGGCCCCCGACCACCCACCATAACCGGGAACTCCCCGATATTTTCCTCGCCCTCGCTTCTACCACGGTTTTTTTCGTCATGGACGGCCCAAAGAATGTCATGCAACTGCGTCTCCGGCCCGCCCAGGACGAAAAGCCCATTTTCTGTCATAATTTTTTGTCATAGAAGTAGGACCCCACCACATCTATGATGATACCGGGTTTTGTCACAATTATTGTCATAGAAGTGTCATAAGTATGACAGAATTTTTTTCCGTTTGGCCCAAAATGTCACGGATGTGTCTTTTTTTGTAGTGTATGTAATCAACAGGTATGTAATCTTTAAGCATTAACAGTGCAAAAATCTGAAGGTAGTAACAAGTTTCATTGTTGGTATACTGGTTGTGCACAACATTAGAATGCCTTAGCTGAAAAATCTTTAACACATCCACAATCAACAGCTAACCCTGAAATAAGCCAGTGACATTAAATGGCATTGCTTAAAAGTGCGACATTAGTTAAATGTGGCATCACTTTAGCAGTAGCATTGCTAGACTTTACCGTTGGCGTTATACTAACAGCAAAAAAGTGGCAATAAGAGCATGGGATGCCCATTCGGACAGTGGGCGCACCAGTACGATGTACCTCCACGGATGCATAGAGTGGTGCCCAGAGCAACAAATATCCAGGCATCATATGTGGATTACGTCCCATTTTCATTCTCTTTAGCCACCTTTTTCCTATGTGAGGACAACAAACCGATCGACCTGGTCATTCTCTATTGCGTTGTCATGCCTTTCTACCCTTTTTCACCCTTTTTCAACCAAGAGACACGAAACTTGTTCCTTAGCTACTGATTTTCCCCATTTCAACCTAGGTGCGGGTTCGATGCCTAGTCTCTTGGATAGTACTTTATCCCTTTCCTTATTCAACCCAGACATGGATTAGTCTGCATGAAGTAGGGTTTCCTTTAATAGTGCAAATTAAGATTTTCGTCTGCGTGACCAGCAGAGCAGAGGATAGCAAATTGGGAAGATGGTGGAGTGGGAAAAGATCCACATGCAGCGACGTGGCAGATGGGGCAATAGAACAAGGGTATGGTTCGAAAAGAGGTAGCATACCTGAGGGTCGGCGGGAAGTGGCTTCCCTCATCGTCGTCGTCCTCCGCACACACTACGGCAGCGAGCTTGGGGATGGAGGCCATCCCGCGCGGGCGCTAGGTATATGAGGACGGCCTTGTCGTCAGTGCGTGACCTCGCTCGTCGACGACAAGTGCGTCAACGCTGCACGTCCTTTTCTTCCCCGGCGGATCTAAGAGCACCGGTGAGGAGGGAGAGAGAGGCCGTCTTTTTTAGATATGGAGAGAGGGTGATAGTGTGAGAAGCAAGTGAGCAGCCCTTAGCAAGAAAGCGCTGAAGCTCTAGCCTATATATCTTTTTTTATACTAGTACTACAGGTGGAGTAGTGGTAGAGTAGTTTATATTTTCTCTGCATACAGTACCAGTTAGTCGTGCTTCAAAACTGAACGCCACGCCATTAAAAAATAAAGGTCGATAACTAATGCAGCACCTCGGGCCAACGCGCCCAGATCGCATTTTGCACGAGAAATTACACACCATGTTTCGTTGACATGTGGTCCAGTTCCAACATGTCAGTGAGACGACGGCGGTTCCATTTGTACAATTTCTGAACGGACGTCTATGTAGGCCGGGGCGCCTCTTCGTGTACCGTGGCAACCGGCCACTGCCTCTTCGCCTTTCCCTCTCGATTTGGAACTGCTGTCGCACGCTCTTCCGCCCTCCTCCATTTGCCTTCACCCTTCCTTCTGCCATTGTTCGATCATCTTCTCCATGGAGGGAACAGGTCGGAAATGACCCGTTATTCTTGCCCCGATCTAAAAGATGACATGGTGGAGGAACTCATTGATCGGTGTGACGTCATCACCTCGGCTAGCATGGCAGTTTCATTCAAGACCATTCTCAACTCAACTAATAATATCATTACAAGGAACCCAAGGGTCCAGGAGCGGTTTGGTCTCCCCTATCTTCTTCGCCATGACCCTGCTAACGACTGGCGCGCGGACGACGGAAACCTCGCCTTGTGCAAGTTGATGCCGGTTGATAATGATACATGTGATGTTAAGATGCCATCGCTTGAGGGTAAGGCTTGGGCAGGCGCAAATGGAGATTGGGTTGCTTATATTGGGTACAACTGCGAGTGGGAACTTGTGAATGTGTACACTCGTCACCGGGTTCCACTTCCAAAAATCTCAGACTGCCCAGAGGTTGAGCACACCAGTATTCTATGTATGTTCAACTATGATCATATGGTGACTGTCGTCTACAGAAGATAGCAATTTGTCGAGCTCCCAACCACTCTTGGGGTTATAGGAATGCTTGTGTTGTCGCTATCTTCGACAAGCTTGTTGCCATCCTTCATAATTCGACTTGATGGATATTGCTCAAAAATCAGTTTCTGTACACGGATGTGTACTGTGATGCAATTCAATACGAGGGTCTTGTGTTTGCTGCCACCACTTGTGGCACTATTTTTGCATGGAATCCTGATGCTTTCGGTACATTTGTATTCCACCATAAATATAATTGTTTCATCCACATGCATGTGGGTTAGGTAGTTTCCCTTTACTAATTAACCTTCTTATGTTTCCAAGGTCCTGTGAACATTCCACCACCTATACTTAAAAAAAAATTATAACCAAGGGGGAGATGATGATGGTGATGATCACGAGCATGAGGACGAGTAAGACCCATATACTCAGTGGCGCCTGGCAACTTATTCCGATGGATCACTGTCGGTGCAACAAACCCTGGGTCTGTTGCCCAACCGTGCATAGGCACAAGATCAAGACTGAAGCACCAGCTCAAGTCAGGGACTAAAGAACCAGGAGGTTTGAAGATCCAACATGCAGCTCAGAGGGGCCAAGATCAAACCAGGAGAGCAAGATGTCAGCAAGGGAAGGGCCTCCCTTGCCGATTAGGCGAGCCCGGCAAGGGGCAAGGCCACCACCAGAAGCAAAAAGCCAAGACTCCCCGGCAGAGCCTGGGCTAACGGGGGCAGAACCGCCCCGCCAACCACTCCAACACGACTCACGTCGTCAATCAGTGCGGTGTCAAACCGCAAGATGACTAAGTGGCAGCCATTCGCCACATAGCAGCCGATTCCTACAGAAGAAACCGACAGATGACACCCGTCCTGCGACGTGTCAAGGGAACAGGCACGGAGCTGGCAAGAGAGCCCTGCAGGCCTTGCCGGGCAACCAGTGATGTGACACTAAGCGGTGCATTTAATGCACCCTGTCAGCCCGTAGAGTTAGGTATGATAGCACTGTTTGCTATCATAAGTGGATAATGACCACTTTGCCACTGTGGTGACCCCTTAATATATAAAAGGAGGCCCATGGCACTCGTAGAAGGGGTTAGAAGGTTGGAAAGTTGAGAAACCCAAGCCACCATATGCCCGTAGTCACTGCGGCCCCGAGGCAAACCTTGCCGGGCAAGTGTACTACGCACCACCACACTCATTCCACCAAAGCAGGAGTAGGGTCTTACGCCTCACGGTAGCCCGAACCTGGGTAAATTGCTTGTGTGCTCTCTGACGTGCTGCCGTGCGCTGATATGCTCTTTGTTCAACGCGACGTCCCCCCGCCGAACCAGCAAGGGGCCACCCGGTCCCATAGGTGGCCGCGATATCCCGCAACATCTTTGGCGCGCTAGGTAGGGGCATCGCTTGCGTGAACCTGAAAGCATGCACAGCGCGTCATCTTCATTGCCATCTTCATCTTCGACGACGCCATCGACCATGGTGCCTAAGAAGAAGAAGTCCGGCCCTTCGGCACATCCGTCCACCTCGAAGGCTCCGCCGCCCGCGGCCTCAGGTGCCTCGGAGGCTGCGGAGGCGAGTGAGGACGTGGACGCTGCTGGGGGCGCGACCGGAGCAGGTGGCGCCATCATCGCTCCCCCCGCGGCCGACACGAGGCTAGAGATGCCGGAGGAGAACAGCATCAGTAGCGTCCTGGTGGTCACGCCCCACAAGGTGCGGGCGAGGGGGTCACTCCATCTGCACCCTCTCCTCCCACTAACAGGCACAGCCGCAACAACGACGCTCGGTCCGGGGCAAACCATCGCCCTTAGGCTGCCCCCACCACGGGAGCGACCCCAGCCCATGTGTCTCCTCCCGGATGAGCCGACCAAACTGCTGCGCTCGACAGAGCCGCTGACCCCCAAGCGCCACCACCGCGCGACCCCGCAGGCCAAGTGGTCGTTCCACAGCTGCGTGGATGCGGCGCTACCGTCGACGCCACCGCTAGCGCCGTCAGGAGCCAGGCAACGGTGCGGTCGACATCATCAACCGCTATGCCAAGCACAGCCACGGCGGCTATGGCGCGAGCTCAGCTCCTACTGAGGTTCCCGCCGGCAGCCGAGCAGATGGATGAATGGCGTGCCACCATCCAGAGCCTGCTCGGTTTCTCTAAGGCTAGGGGCTCGCGGCGAGCTGGCCCGCCACGACCTCCCCAAGCGACAGCAACCGCCCACACTGCTGGCCGAACGGAGGGGGTTGTTCATACGGTGCAGTCCCAACCACGGCAGCCGACGCGGGCACAGCAGAGTCAAGACCCTGACGACGTCTCGATGGCCTCTTCTGACCCTCGAGCACGTCCAGGCCAACATCTAGCCCTGGAGGATAGGCGGTGGGGAGACGCGCGTGTCGCCCTGGATCGGCGCCACGACGACCTCTGCCAGACCAACGGGTGCGGCGGCCTCAACGTCGACGAGCCTGTGCTCGGTGTTGGCGGGTGCCTACCTTCCGAGGTCGGCTGCCCTGCCTTTACACGAGAGTTGCGGCAAGTCCATTGGCCGTCCGTTCGCACGTTCAAGCCGGAGATACCTGAGAAGTATGACGGGAGGCTGAACCCGGCAGAGTTCCTGAGCATCTACACCATCGTTGTTCAGGCTGATGGGGGAAGAGACGAGAAGGTGTTCGTCAACTACTTCCCTTTGGCCCTCAAGTCCAATGTGAGGTCTTGGCTGATGCACCTGCCGAAGAACTCCATTTCGTCATGGGCAGATATGTGCCACGAGTTCATCGATGCCTTCACCGGTGGCCACCAAGAGCCCGGCAGGCCCAGCGACCTGTAGCTTCTCCAGCAGAAAGAAGGAGAAACCCTCCATAAGTATTTACAGAGATTCATTAAAGTTCATAGAAATATTCCAAATATCCATCTGGCAGCCGTTATAGCAGCCTTCCGGTCTAATGTGCGCAACTGTCACATTCGTTCTAAGATGAATGTGTGGTTGCCCAAGACTGTGAAGGAACTGTACACACCGGTGGATAAGTGTGCTCGGATGGAGGAAGGAAGGAAGTTTCCCAGAGAGGAGGATTGCATCAATGTTGATTCAGAGGAACAGGATGAATCAACCAGTCAGAGAAAGGGCAAGAAGCGCAGCAAGAAGCCAAGAGATAAAGCAGTGATGACTGTAGAAGGTTCGAGCACACCAAGAACCGGCAAGAAGGCCAAGGCTGGGGCCCCGGCAAGGAAGTTGCCACGTGCGCTGCCTGCCGGGAAGTCACTGCCACGGAAAAAGTCGGGAAAAGTGATGGGCCGTACTGCAAGATCCACTAGACCAAAGGCCATGACCTTCAGGAGTGTTATCAGGTTGAGTAGCTCGTCAAGAAACAGAGGGCAGAGTATGATAAGCGTGATAAGGAGAAAGGTCAGAACGCTGCTGGTGGTAAGGGCCGAGGTGGTGAAGCAAATTGCCCCGGGAAGCCCTTTCGGAACCAAGGAAAACCCGCCCGGGGCCAAGAGAAGGAAATTTGTGATGATGTGAGTGATGAAGGGAATGAAGAGGAACCAGTGAGTAGGAATTTCAGAAGGCCACTGACGCCCTATGCATTGATGGAGGTGCATCTTTGCACACCTCTCATCGCCAACTCAAGCGATGGGCACAAGAAGTCAATGCCTACCTTGGTTGCACCCAAACCCCAGGAGCCGTTACTGCTTTACTTGGCAGCAACCAACCAAGTGGTCAGTGTGGCCTTGGTAGCGCAGCGAAAGGTGGATGAGGCAGAAAGTGACCAGATCACGGCAAAGTCGGAAAAGGATCAGGACAGCAGTAAGCACGGCAACGAGAGCAACCCCAAGGACGCGGCAAGGAAGAAAGTGGTGCAGCGCCCAGTATACTTCGTCAGCTCCTTGTTACAAGGGGCTAGAATGAGGTATTCTGGCGTGCAAAAGTTGATCTTTGGCCTCGTCATGGCCTCAAGGAAACTGCGCCACTACTTCCAAGCCCATGAGATTACGGTTGTCACTCGTTTTCCGTTGCAAAGGATACTCCGAAACCTTGTGGCCACTGGCAGAATAGTGGAGTGGGCTTTGGAGTTATCCAGCTTTGGTTTGAAGTTTGAGAGCACATCAACTATTCAGAGCAGGGCACTGGCAGAGTTTATTGCAGAATGGACGCCAACCCCCGATGAAGAAGTGACAGAAACATCTCTCCCCGGCAAGGAATCACCCCAAGAATGGATTATGTATTTTGATGGCGCTTTTTTCCTACAAGTTGCAAGGGCTAGCATGCTTCTTGTTGCCCCCTCCGGGGAGCACTTAAAGTACGTCGTCCAAATGCACTTTTCCTAGGAAGAAGCCACCAACAATACAGCTGAGTATGAAGGGATCCTTGCCGGGCTCAGGATTGCAGCAGAATTGGGAATTAAGAAGTTGATCATTCGAGGAGATTCACAGCTTGTGGTGAGACAAGTCAACAAGGATTATCAAAGTCCATTGATGGAAGCATACGTCGAGGAAGTGAGGAGATTGGAGGACACTTTGATGGGCTGCAAATAGAGCACATACCCCGTGCGGAAAACAACATAGCTCATCACGTGTCGAAGTGTGCTGCGCAGAAGCTTCCTGTGGAACCAGGAACTTTTGTTCTCCATCTCTCTCAGCCCTCCGTACCACCAGCCACAATGGTCCGGAAAAGGAGAAAGTTGGACTATGGTAAGCTTCTCCCGGCAGAGCCATCCTCTCGCGGCAGAGACCCTGCCAGAAACAACACCTCACAGCCTGCCGGACCGCCCCCTCCAGCCGGGCCTATGGACCCCGCGAACGAGGTTGGTGCTCCCACACCTGAGGAGGTGCCACTAGTCCTTGTTGCCGAGCCCCAGGCTCTAACTTGGGCAAGGCACATCGTTCGCTTCCTCCAAACCGGAGAACTTCCCGACGACCAAGATGAAGCTGAGAAAGTAGCCCGGAGGGCCAGTATGTATCAGCTTGTCGATGACACTCTGTACAAAAGAAGGCCCAACGGTGTGAAATTGAAGTGTGTCTACCGGGAAGATCGAAAGGAACTGCTGGTTGAGATTCACAGAGGAATGTGCGGCTCACACATTGGATCAAGGGCATTAGTTGGGAAAGCATTCCGCCAAGGATTCTATTGGCCCATAGCCCTCCAAGATGCAGTTGAGCTCATCACGACATGTGAAGCCTGCTAGTTCCATTCCAAGAGAACACACCTTCCTGCCCAAGCCCTTCAGACAATCCCTTTATCATGGCCATTTTCGGTCTGGGGGCTCGATATCCTCGGCCCCTTCCCCCGAGCAATCGGGGGCTTTGAATTCTTGTTCGTTGCCATCGATAAGTTTACAAAGTGGCCGGAAGTGACTGCCGTGAGGAAGGTGACTGCTCAGTCAGCTATCAAGTTCTTGAAAGAATTGTTCTGTCGTTTCAGAGTTCCGGCAAGGATCATCACTGACAACGGCACCCAGTTCACGAGCCACGCCTTCATGCAATATGTTCATGCCCTCAGATGCAAGATCTCATTCGCTTCCATGGAGCACCCCCGGAGCAATGGACAAGCTGAGAGGGCGAACGCTGAAGTGCTTCATGGACTCAAGAAAAGGACTTTCGATACGCTATATAAGCATGACAGGCAGTGGATCGAGGAGCTGCCGGTAGTTCTCTGGTCCCTCAGAACGACACCTAACCGAGCTACCGGGCAGACTCCCTTCTCCCTGGTCTACGAGGTAGAAGCAGTTATCCCCACAGAACTCATTTACGGGTACCCTCGAGTGTTTGCATAAGATGAAATAGCGCAATATTAGCACCGACGTGACGACTCTGTGCTACTCGTGGAGAACCGTCTCCGGGCTGCTACGCGTGCTGCATGCTACCAGCAAGCCCTGCGTCGCTATCATAGCCGCAGGGTTCATGCCCGGTGTTTTGAGGAAGGTGACCTTGTCCTTAGGCGCGTTCAGTCCACCAAGGGTACACACAAGTTATCATCAAAGTGGGAAGGCCCTTACCTGGTAGTACGAGTCACCAGACCTGGCGCAGTTCGTCTGGAGACCAGAGATGGCACTCAGTTGCAAAACTCATGGAATATTGAGCATCTCCGGAAGTTCTACCCGTAAGGCGCAGAGGCTGCCGGGGCCTGCCCGGCAGCCACCCATTGTACATGGCCTTGCCGAAGTTGCATGTAACCCCCTGTACAAGCCGGGGAGATGACCCCGTGCAAGAGAAAATAAAGAAGCGATGTAGGGGGGCACCAACTACGATTGCATGCATGCACGAGCACACCCAGAGCACTGTATAAGCATTTCATGAGCATTTGCACATGCATATAGATAGGATTGCATCCTGCATTTATTCTCATCTACATGGAGTTGCAAGTTCCTGCCGTGAACTTGACTTCGACAAAGGATGAGGAGATTGCACGGCAGAGCGATCCCAGCAAGCCAAACAGATAAGTTTACCTCTTGTCCATTAGTGTTCTGTAAAGCTATAACTTTGCACAAGGAAACCTCGCCTCCCTCTTTGAAACTTAGGTGCTCCAATCCATGACTTGAACGTTGCTTCAGTCAGGATGGTTGGAGTAGCCTTTGGTGAAAAGGAGTTGGCGGGGGGCTGGCCCCTCTGTCTGTTCCCCGGCAGACAAAAGAGGGTGCCGGCAAGATATCCTGCCGGGAAAACTCGTTTATTTATGATAAAGAGGCACTCCACCTCTGCATGGACATATACATGCATGAGTTCCCGGCAAGGTTCATCTTTTTCATTCATATACTAACACAAGCACAAGCATTATAGAACACAAAGATGGACTCAAGGGATTACATTATTTGAATTAAAATTTGGCGATTGCCTACAAGTTTAAGATTGAAAAACGATAAGTCCCCCGTAATCCCCTCTTTTCGTTTCCCCTCCTTCAGGCACTATGGCGGAAGGAGGAAAAGACAAGAAAAGGAGCACCCAAGCAAGAGCCCACCCCAGTCTCGTCAGGTCCCGTCGGGCAAGGCCTGACAAGACCAGGAGTGGCGAAGCTGCGAAGGAGGAGTGCGGGGACGGGGCGGCGCCTTCTGGTCGCCACCTCCAGAGCCAGCAAGAAGCCCCGGCTTGAGTGCTAGTGGAGTCATCCACCAAAGCTCAGCCAGAAGACTACTGGAGGCGACGAGAAGGAGCCAAGAGAACATCCCTCCCCGGCTACCACCCGAAGAGGCTGGTGATGACGGTGCCGGGAGGGAGGGGAAGAGCGGAAAGATGAGGTGGCAGGTCGGCAGTCGGAGGCGAAGGCATCCACACCATCGTACTCCGACCTGGCCCCCTGCCACCCGCCTTCTCCGTCTTCCCTCGCTTTCTCCTCACCACCGCTGCTCCCGGGAAGCGCCAAGACCCCGGTCTGACGCCTCCAGCAGAGAAACAACAATCAGCCGGAGCCGCCGGAGGGCCCGAGGCACGTCGCACCCCTCCTTGGTGGGCAGGAGGGCGCGCCTCTCATCGACAACGGCCCCAAGGCCTCCGGGAGGGGCAATGCTGGGATTACTAATGATCTCCAGCCCCGCCACCCGGCCGAGCCTCGACGAGACCAAGAGATTCACCACACCAAGGACCAGGCTCACTCCCCGAGCGTCAACTCCAGTATGGGGCAACGGTTGCCCCTAGAGGGAGCCCAGGGGCGAGCCCCAGGCTCTTCTCTTCAACATCACCAGTGGAAGCAGAGAACAAGAGAAGAAGGAGAATGCAGAGATGAATGACTTCACCCTCGTCCGCCCCTCCTTTTATAGGAAGGGCAGGAAGGGCAGCTGCTCCATCAACGGGTGACCACCGCCCTCCTCCGCCAATTCAAGGCGGGCGGACCCACTTCAAGATGCTCTCCTGCGCCACACACCTCTGTTACCTACCCCGCGCGATGCATGCATCGTATGTGGCTAAGGATAAGGGCGTGCTGTGGGAAGAGTAATTTGGCGGTTTCTACCCCGTGCGTTAAAGTCATTCACGGGCCATCACTGCCGCGGCCCCACCACTATTGGCTTTACACCACGCGCGGGGAAATCGGAAGCCGCCCCCAAGATCAAGACGATAAAGCAACAACGTAAACCTCAAGGGGTCAACCCCTTCAGCAATTCGGCTTGTGCACTTATTAGGCCCTACCCCATCGACGCTTAGCAGCGCGTTCGGGGCAAGCCCGGGAGCTTCTGTCAATGCAACAAACCCTGGGTCTGTTGCCCAACTGTGCACAGGCACAAGATCAAGACTGAAGCACCAGCTCAAGTCAGGGACTAAAGAACCCGGAGGTTTGAAGACCCAACATGCAGCTCAGAGGGGCCAAGATCAAACCAGGAGAGCAAGATATCAGCAAGGGAAGGACTTCCCTTGCCGGTTAGGCGAGCCCGGCAAGGGGCAAGGCTACCACCAGAAGCAAACAACCAAGACTCCCGGGCAGAGCCTGCCGGGGCTCACGGGGGCAGAACCGCCCCGCCAACCACTCCAACACGACTCACATCATCAATCAGTGTGGTGTCAAACCGCAAGATGACTAAGTGGCAGCCATTCGCCACATGGCAGCTGTTTCCTATAGAAGAAACCCACAGATGACACCCGTCATGCGACGTGTCAAGGGAACAGGCGTGGAGCTGGCAAGAGAGCCCGGCAGGCCTTGCCGGGGAACCAGTGATGTGACACTAAGCGGTGCATTTAATGCATTCTGTCAGCCCACAAAGTTAGGTATGATAGCATTGTTTGCTATCATATCAGTGGATAATGACCACCTTGCCACTATGGTGACCCCTTAATCTATAAAAGGAGGCCCATGGCACTCGTAGAAGGGGTTAGAAGGTTGGAAAGTTGACAAACCCAAGCCACCATACACGCGTAGTCGCTCCAGCCCTGAGGCAAACCTTGCCAGGCAAGTGTACTACGCACCACCACACTCATTCCACCATCAATCCACCAAAGCAGGAGTAGGGTCTTACGCCTCACGGCGGCCCGAACCTGGGTAAATTGCTTGAGTGCTCTCTGTCGTGCCGCTGTGCGCTGACCTGCTGTTTGTGCAACGCGATGTCCCCCCGCTGAACCAGCAAGGGGCCACCCGGTCCCATAGGTGGCCGCGGATATCCCGCGACAATCACCTCTTCTTGTCTGTATACAGGGCACTGCTGATGTTACTAAGGAAGCAGGTGTTGTCTTGCATGGTCGCACTCTTTGGACCTATTCCAACATCCGTTGCAGGGTATTCGGGATGGATACTAGTGTGCTAGCACCAACACCTTCTCCCTGGTTCAGTATTGATAGTCTTGGAGGAAACTCGCTCTTCCTAGGACAAAACTATCCAATGATGGTGAAAGGCAGTCCAGCTGCTGTTGACACAATGTTACTACCATTTATGAGAAGCAACTGCATGTATACCTCGGACATTGCTATGGTTCCCTACCGTGGCTATCACAATATGTGTCCTGATATAGGCCGCTTCAGCCTGGATGATCAGTCCAGCGTTGGTCTCGAGATTGACAATAGCTGGCCCTTCCCTGAGAATCAGTTCTGGTTCAAAGCAAGCGTTTCCAACGCCGATGAGTGGTTGAGCTGAAGTTCATTTCATTGCTTGTTGTTTGTTGTGTGATGAAAACATTAGTATTTATAATGTATCCTCGTTGTCATTATGCGTTGATGACCTGTTGTATGTAATGCTAAATGATATGCCTGTGATAAACTTACTAAATTTATGAATGGCTTTTGAGTCGCTTCTCAGAGTGGGTGCTGCTACGAGGCAAAAAAATATTTTCTGAATACATAATTGTAAGTGCATTGCAACAGGTTATCAGATGAGTCCAATCAACAATAGTACTACTCTTTGTACTAGCTTCACATGCTTCATGCATCGGGCAGGTGTTTTCACTGTAGCTGTGAATCCCATCATCCTAGGTCCTCGGATGAGTCCAGTAGATATTGCATTCTGATGTTTGGGTTCAAACTTTCAAAACTGCTGCACTATCTCTACATCTACATATACATAATACAACAAGTTCAAACTTGAGACCAGCCATCCACCCTCACAAAGAACACTTTTTAACCTAGCACAGACTCCAGGAAATTTGGCCACAGTGTGAGGTAGGCCATATGTTAATGTGTTCGTTGTACGTAACCAGCACCTCGAATCCTCGATATATAGTAGGGTGGCATGGGCCAGAACAAGCATTCACGTCCAGGAGTACGGCACACGCCACCAGCACGAGTTCCATCTGACACCATATTTCTTGGAGTCCGTGCTTCAGCTATCTCTTCAACCTCCTTGTTTCTCTAACTCAGCCATCGCGCGGCGGGCGAGGTGGGGTTTGCCGATAGTCGATTTCCTCAACTGCGGTCCCACTTGTAAGGCCAACTCCAATGCATGACCCCAAACGGACGTCCGTTTTGCCCGGATTCTGTCCGTTTGGGTAGGGCAATGGGGTCGTGTCCGGGCCATTTCTCGGATGCGGTGGCCGTGCGCCCAACGCGCGGACGCATCCCAGCCGCATACATTTTCTTTGCAAACACATATCTTTTTTTCATCATTGATTTTTGGTACATGGAAATACATCACCAAATTTTGACTAGAAAAGCAAGACCAAAGAAAACAAGAACCACAAGAATAGATTTTAGAAGATATCCAACTGCCATAACTTCCTCTGTAAGTTGGATTAGTGCCTTCTTGATGCATTCATTGTTGATCTGCGGAGGCTCGATCTTGCGTGCTTCTTTCTTCTTTGAGTGTAAAGAAGTAGACGTTGCTTCCTCGCATCTAGTCTCATGTCTAGCCTCTATTCTATCAACAAGTGCACTAGTCTCATTTCTAGCCTCTATGCTTGCTAAAAGTGCTAGAACATCTACTAAATTGCACTCTATCAATATATCGATGTACTCTTCTTTCCAATACCAAAACTTGCATCCATTCTACACAATAAAATTTTAAGTTAGCACAACTAGTCAAATCTGAGAGCACAACCGAAGCTAAAGTAGCACATACCCCATCGGTTGAGCACTTAATGAACACCCATCTGGGATGTTCTGGCGTTGTAGACATGCGGCGCAAGACCTTCTTTGGGCAGTCGTTGCACGTAATGAGTGGCAACGGTGCGCCGACGAGCTTTTGGGCCAGCACCGAGCCTGGCCGACCGCCATTCATGTATCTGTCGGCGGACCGCCGACGGTGTAGATCCGAGCGGCTAGAGGAGGAGTCAGTACCTCCATGCGGCCTTGCGGCCTTGCTGGGGCCTTCCGGCCCGGTGCCCGACCAGTCCATGGCGCGACGCGGCCTCCCACAGCCGGGCGAGCTCAAGCCCGACCGGATCCGCTCCAAATCCGTCTGCCGAGTGCGCAAAACACGTAGCCGTGGTTGGGTAGCTCGGGGCACCAAGAGAAAGGGGGCTTGGCGAGCGCGCGTCCGAGCTGCACGCGCTGGAGTTGGCCTAAGTGAAGATGCAAGACAGCACGCGTTTCCCTAGCGGCGTGGCGGACCAACCATATGGGGGTGCGCAGTGGCTTCGCTCGTGTGGGGGATGGAGGCCATTTGTTGTGTGTTGAAAACTTTAGTATTTACTAGAATGTTTTGTTGGAACTAATCTATAATCCAACATGTATCATCGTTGTCATTGTGTGTTGATGACTTGTTGTATGTAATGAATGGTATATTTGCATATGCATGTCTAAACTCAATTTATGAATGGTTTTCGACTCACTTCTTGGAGTATGAGTACCGTAGTATTATAGCCAGCATCCGGTTATGTGAAGTTGCCACATCACATAGAGCCAACCTAATATTGGAGTATGCTAGGACAATAGTTAGTTCTAGTTAGATCAACTAGAGCTAGTTGTCGCACGGAGGCCGAGAAATATGGTGATAGTGTGACTGCGTGAGGTGGGCTTGTACGTAGCATGATGTAGGCACAGGGCTTGTCGTGTTGACTACTCCTCCGGTCTAAATGTGGAGAAGATTTGGTCGAGTTCTTCCTCCTTTTGCCAACATGTGGGACATCCAGCATCCAGGTCATGTCATGCAAGAAAATGGAGTGCTAGTAGAAGCCACGTGATGTGCATCTTGGGTTAAACTGTAAATAGAATCTTACTCTTGAATAACTCCAAAAGCGGCCACAGAAGATCTTTATTGGATTTGTTTTTCATCACTAGCACGTCGAGGTGAAAGATGTGCAGGTTCAGTGGGTCCTCTTGTGTTTTCACTGACATGTGGGACCGCATGTGAGCAAACAGACGATGGGCTCCGTGCGTCTGCTGGCTGGCTGAGAAGAGAGAGAGAGAGGAGGGCTGAGCACGGACTCCAGGAAATTTGTTATACGTAACCAGCACCTCGATATAGGCTCAATATAGTGGGGTGGCATGGGCCATAACTAGCATTCACGCCTAGCAGTACGGCACACGCCACCCACACGAGTCCCATCTGACACAAATTTTCTTGGATTCCGTGCTGGAACCATCTCTTCTCCCTCCTGTTTTCTCAGCCATCGCGCGGTGGGCGGGGTGGGGGTTTGCCGATAGTCAGTTTGCTCGACTCCAGTCCCACTTGTAAGTGAAAATGCAACACAACACGCATTCCCCCTTGAGAGGCGTGCCGGACCAACAGTGTGGGGGTGCGACGCGAACACGGCAGGCTTTTCCTTTTGAACTTGTAACTTGTAAAATTTGGTTCTGCTCCATGGTGTGACCGATAGATAGGAATAACGATTTTCCCTAGAGTAATGAGAAGTTTGGTTCTGGCACGGTTCATGCATGGAGTACGTTCAAAAATTATGAAGTTGATGCGAAAGGTAAGATAATTACTAGTAGTACCATATACTACTACATGGATTTGATGGAAAGATAAAGATACATACGGATCCATCAACGACGTCCTCACGCCCTAGTGCGCCGGGTCACCAACCGACGTGTGAGGAGCAACAGTGTTGGCGGCGAGCTCAACGTGCTTCTAAACAATGCTGTTAAGGTTGCCCTGCGGCCCAAGAAGGCAAGCGACCTATCGTCCGCCTCTTGCACATAGTAGTCCTTGTGGACAATTTGTGCGTAGATGTGGGTGGTTATGTCGATGGTGTCTTGCAGTGCCAGGCGCTGCGCGGCGAGCGCGACCTCGAGGTGGACATTCTCCGGTGCGACAGCGGGCAGTCGCAAGGCCACCAGTGCGTCGAAGAGGTTGTCGCCATAGAGGCCGTTGAGGGTGGCGGGTGTCGGTGTCAAAACCGGCAGATCTCGGGTAGGGGGTCCCGAACTGTGCGTCTAAGGATCGAAGGTAACAGGAGGCAGGGGACACAATGTTTACCCAGGTTCGTTCCCTCTCGATGGAGGTAATACCCTACTTCCTGCTTGATTGACTTTGATGAGTATAGGGGTTACAAGAGTTGATCTACCTCGAGATCGTAGTGGCTAAACCCTAGATGTCTAGCCTGTATGATTATGACTACCTCTACGGACTAAACCCTCCGGTTTATATAGACACCGGAGGGGGCTAGTGTTGTACAGAGTAGGTTTACAGAGAAAGGAATCTTCATATCCGCACGCCAAGTTGGCCTTCTATTCCAAGGAGAGTCCCATCCGGACACGGGGGAACGCCTCCCATCTTGCATCTTCACGACCCATGAGTTTGGCCCATGTCACATAGCCCGGACGCCCGAGGACCCCGTAATCCAGGACTCCCTCAGTAGCCCCTAAACCTGGCTTCAATGGCAATGTATCCGGCGCACAGATTGTCTTCGGCATTGCAATGTGGGTTCCTCCTCCGAACACTTCAAAGCAGCTCTCTGAACAAGAGATCTATATCCGGCTCAGTTCAATAGGTTAACATTACAGCCATAAAATCATAACACTTTAGAATATATACATTAACGGACCTTTCCGTCGAAACACCACGTTCAACTCTGTTGTCATCTCGAACCGTTTTTTGGGCCTCCCGCTTCGCGTTTCAACACGTGACTTCTAGTGACACGTCTTGTCAAAGCAGAGATCGTGTCCCCTTGTTGCAGGATTCTCATTAATACATATTTGGGTAATCCAACCATGCCATTCGCACGACCCCTTGGAAATAGGCGAGTTTTAAGGCTTGAGGGAGGGGGACGCTTGATATTCGCAGTCCATATAAGTGGATAGAGCCCATCTCTTCCATCCTACGCCTCATTCCCTCTCTGCCTTCCCATCCTTGAGCTCTAGCGCCCAAGCTCCGAGCTTTTCTCTCCTTTGCAACTCCTCCGACTATGGCCGACTCTCAAGGCAAGTGGGCCTCCTCCGTCACGGAGGAGAACATCAAGGAGCTGCGGGACGCGCGGAATTTGACCACGGAAATCAAGCACAGGCTTCCCGATCCAGCGCAGGTCATACCCACTCCGAAGCCCGGTGAAAGGGTGGTGTTCATCCCCCACTTCCTCCGCGGGCTCGGATTCGCCCTCCACCCCTTTGTGACGGGACTCATGTTCTACTACGGGCTGGATTTTCATGATCTGGCCCCAAATTTGTTCCTCCACATCTCGGCGTTTATCGTTGTGTGTGAGGCCTTCCTCCGAGTCCCTCCACATTTCGGCTTGTGGCTCAAGATTTTTAACATGAAGCCGAAGGTGGTCGATGGGCAACACGCGGAGTGTGGTGGTGCCATGGTGAGCAAGCTCCCGAAAGTCAACTGGCCAAAGGGAGTCTTTGTGGACACCATCAATATATGGCAACAAGAATGGTTCTATATCACAAAACCCTGCGGCCCTCAGTGGGAAGCCGCTCCAGCTTTTAGATCCGGGCCCCCGCTGAGACTCACATCCTGGACCGACAAGGGTCCGGACTGGGGGTCGGTCCCTGAGGTGCTGCTGTTGCAGAAATGCGTCCAGAGCATGATAGCGAAGGACATCACCCTCGCCGATGTAATCCAAGTGATGCTGATCCGCCGAGCACTTCCCTACCAGCGGCGGTCCCTCAAGATGTGGAAGTTCAATCCGGAAGGGCCGCAAACCCTACAACGGTTCTACGGCACAACACATAAGGGGATCTGGAAGCTGCTTTTTAAGAAGCAGAAGACGTGGCCAAAGTCATCAGATGACACCAGCCTCGACAGCAACCATCCGACCTCTGAGGTAATCCCAAACTTTTAGATGTTAGTAGGTTCGTTGCTCCAAAGGAGAAGTATTTGAGTAATTGATTCTCCCAACAGTTCTGGATCAAGAAGGCGGAGCCGATCCGGTGTCCGGCTCCGCTCCCCAAAGACCTAGCCAATCCTCTACTAATGAGGATGCTGGTCCCGACGCCATACCAAGCGCCGGTAAAGAAGGACAAGAAGAAGAAGAAAGAGGAGGGCACTTCGGACGTAGTGTCCGGAGAAGTTGATGCCCTATCTTCTCACGAGGGCGACGACAAGGAGGAGGAGGAAGAGGAGGAGGGAGAAGAAGATCCTCCGCGCAAGGGAAAGAAGAGGGCGGCCTCGGAAGACCTTGAGGCCGAAGCCTCCAAAAGGGACAAAATCACCCTCCTCGATGACTCAGGGTCAGATGCTAAGGCCATCCCGAAGCATCATCGCCGGGCCAAACCCCAAGCCGACTCGTAAGTAGTCCGGGATTCTTCACACTCGCCAAACCTTTACGAATTGTGATGATAACTCTAAGTTCTATCTTTTTAGTCCGGCCCATAGTATCCCCCAGCTATCCTCATCCTCGGGGGATCTGCCGCCGGAGATGATGGAGAGCGAGTCGCCATCCCCGGCTTCCCCACTGTCTAAGGCAGACGACCCCGAGGTGTCATCCCATAGGCCCTCTCCGGGACTCAAAGAGACGCGGGGGGGGGGGGAGGGGGGCTTAACGGCGCCTGAGGATAATACCTCGGCTATCGAAGGATTGAGGGGTACGGCCCCCATGAAGGCCAGCGATGGGGGCCCTGGTCAATCCGACCCCCCGCCGCACACTACTCCGGAGACCAATAATGCTCCGGAGCCTAATCAGTGACCCCCCACCGGAGAGGGGGGTGCGGCGACCTTCGCTCATCCGGAGGCGCCGAATTCCATGGTGGGCGCACTACAAAGTGCATCCATCCCGGAGGAGCACCGCATCCTAATGGGTGCGGTGGCTGATAAGATCCAGTCCGCCAAAAGCGGGCTGAACGAAGCCTTTTCCAGCCTACTGGCAGGCTTCGAGGTACGCAATGTAATAATTTTGTTTTTGGGTTTTATAAAAAATATGCTTGTATACAGATAGTAGCCCCTAAGACTCTGTTCGGTTCTTTGAAAAAACGAGCAGAGGTTCAATAACCAGTTGTCAGGTGGTAACATACTTGTATCTGAATAATCACATGCTTCTCTGCTAGCGGCGACTGCCCAATCAGCGGAAGTTTTCGATCTCCAATGGAAACTGGCACGGGCCAATGAGGACCTAGCCCTTGTTAACACGCGGCTCGACCAGACGCAAGGTATGAAATGCATATTTACTTTATGCCTGTGTATATCCGTGTTTTGAGGAAGTTCAAGAGCTGAAATGTGTGTACTTATACAGATGGCACCGCCGCGGTGGAGACCCTAGGAGTGAGCTTGCCCAGGACAAGGAGCAGGCAAGGGTAAGCAAGGCGGTTGCTGATAAAGCGGCCACAGATTTAACGGCCGAACAGGCCGCTTGGCGCCGCTTTGAGGAACGGGTGGCTGAGATGGAGCAAAGGCTGAAGGACATCGCCGCTAAGTGCGAGTCCTTAGAAAAGGAAAATAAGGCGAAGGAGACCGAGCTCGCCAAGGCCCTTCAAGAAGCTTCGGAGGCGCGATCTGAATCCCGCGCAGCACGTGAGGAAATCCGCCAAGCCGGACAAATAGCGGCTGGTAAGCGCTTTCTTTTAGAGGCTAAATTTGGGGACTGGAAGTATGCCTTACTTAATCGACTGTGGAGTTCTCCAGACGTATATGCGGATTGTCGAAGAGTGCTACGGACACCGCACGATTCTTCCAGGCACGACACGGCAGGCTTTTCCTTTTGAACTTGTAACTTGTAAAATTTGGTTCTGCTCCATGGCGTGACGGATAGATAGAAATAATGATTTTCCCTAGAGTAATGAGAAGTTGGTTCTGGCACGATTCATGCATGGAGTACGTTCAAAAATTATAAAGTTGATGCGAAAGGTAAGATAATTACTAGTAGTACCATATACTACTACATGGATTTGATGGAAAGATAAAGATACATACAGATCCATCAACGACATCCTCACGCCCTAGTGCGCCGGGTCACCAACCGACGCGTGAGGAGCAGCAGTGTCGGCTGTGAGCTCAACGTGCTTATGAACAAAGCCGTCCAAGGTTGCCCTGCGGCCCAAGAAGGCCAGCGACCTATCGTCCTCCTCTTGCACATAGTAGTCCTTGTGGATGATTTGCGCGTAGATGTGGGTGATTATGTCGATGATGTCTTGCTGCGCCAGGCGCTGCGCAGCGAGTGCGACCTCGAGGTGGACATTCGCCGGCGCGAGGGCGGGCAGTCGCAAGGCCACCAGTGCGTCGAAGAGGTTGTCACCATAGAGGTCGTTGAGGGTGGCGAGTGTCGGTGTCAAAACCGGCAGATCTCAGGTTGGGGGTCCTGAACTATGCATCTAAGGATCGAAGGTAACAGGAGGTAGGGACACAATGTTTACCTAGGTTCGGGCCCTCTCGATGGAGGTAATACCCTACTTCCTGCTTGATTGACTTTCATGAGTATAGGGGTTACAAGAGTTGATCTACCTCGAGATCATAATGGCTAAACCCTAGATGTCTAGCCTGTATGATTATGATTGCCTCTACGGACTAAACCCTCCGGTTTATATAGACACCGGAGGGGGCTAGGGTTGTACAGAGTAGGTTTACAGAGAAAGGAATCTTCATATCTGCACGCCAAGCTGGCCTTCCATGCCAAGGAGACTCCCATCCGGACACGGGGGAAAGCCTTCCATCTTGCATCTTCACGGCCCATGAGTCCGGCCCATGTCGCATAGCCCGGACGCCTGAGGACCCTGTAATCCAGGACTCCCTCAGCAGGCATCGCAGAGCCTGGGCGCGTGGGCTGGAGGCATACGTCAAGGTCGTCCGCGAGCTTCTTGACGATGGTGAACTTGTCGAGGAAGCCAAGAAGGACCTCGTCGAACAAGGAGACGAAGTTGTCATCCAAGCAGCCTCTCGCCCTAGCGGCTTCAAGCACGACCTGGAGACGTTCCTCGGTGCCGGGCTGCAGGCCGGCGTTGTGGACCATCTGGCACAGCCGACTGATGGTCGCGCTCATCGCCTCCATGGGTCTAGATTCTAGTCAATTGATCTTGCGATTGGAGTGATCACTCTTGCCCTTGGTTAGGGTGCGTAGGTGCGTAGGATTTCGTAGATTGGACTGGCGGGGAGCCTTTATATGAGAAGTGCAGATTGCGTTGCATTCACGTGTGTGTTGGCCATCTACTCCTCGGCCCTCTACTGCACCTGCCTTTGGCTGTATGACGGGTGGGCCAGCCACCTGTTGGGCCCACCTGTCATACACCAAAGGCAGGTGCAGTAAGTCAATGAAGCTGCGTCCCTGTGGGACTGAGCTCCGGTGCCTTAACTGCACGTGCCTGTGGCTGCATGACAGGTGGGCCAGCCACCTGTTGGGCCCCCCTGTCATACACCCAAAGGCAGGTGCAGTAAGTCAATGAAGCTGCTTCCCCCTCCATGCCGGTGCAGTATAGTCATCTCACCGGACCTCTAGTTGGGGCCAAACGAGAGAACTTTGATGTTTACTGGTTTATTGGTCCCCTTTGCATTTTGCGCCAGGTTTTGACCTTTGATTTAACTAATAAAATGTCAATGCATGTAACCAAAAAAATTTGTGCTAAGTAGTCTCAAGTCATTGGATGCATATGCACCCCACGTCTCGTATTGGGTGATTTCTTTTTTCGTAAAAAAACAGGGAATGAGGTGGGTAGTTAATGCACCGCGCCTAAAAGTTACTATTTGGTTTTCGTAATGTGACTAATGCACCAGTACGGAGGGAGTACAATAGTAGTCTTTGATTGCAATTTTTTGTTGGTAGCTCACCAAGCTGAGCGCTCAGTGAGTACAATAGTAGTCTGATTGATGAGACTTCAGATTTGAGCCATCTACCGGAAGGAATAAAACAATACACCATGTATTTATTTACAGAGGGAGTAGTATATTTTTTGTGACATGCATTACTAGATATTGCTAGTCAAATACTAAATCCAGACGGACGTGGTAGTACTACTATATCCAGACGGTGTAGCTAGTACTAGTGGTAGTACTACCAATGTAGTAGTATTGTACCACCCGTTGGTCAAATTATTATGTGCTGCTCCTGACAGTGAAGTGACAAGACCCTGCGCCGGAGATGACAGCTGAGTGTAGGCGCCGTGTTCGGCATACCAAAGTCAGCCTCACCATCTGTAGTCACTATCATCATGGCTGTAGAGCTAGCCTGCTTACAACTAGCCGTGTTCGACATAATTTCCCGTGCGTAGATGCCCGTGCATTGCACGGAACACCAAGATTAGGGGTGACGGCGCCGGCAGCGACCATCGCGCCAGATTTTTCCATGGCCTTCTAGATGTGGTGGGGAGGAGATAAGGCTGATTATGAGAGACAAGGAGTTGTTTGTAAATAGGGAACAAGTGCGGGCATCTTTTTGCAAAACTGCAGAAGTTTGGTTTGTATGCGTCAGATCTAGATTCGACGGCTATTGGTGAAAGATGGCAGGCACAACATCATCACCAACTCAGGACCTCTTTGATTCACAGGAATTTGAAAACGCAGGAATAGGACACGACAATATTACAAGTTTCAAACTGATATTACAAATGTTAGGAGTAATGCTGCACCAATTACTAGGAAGTTTATGTAAGAACTTTCATTACTTTAGGTGGATGCAACATTATTGTACAAACTAAAATCCACCGCCTTGACAAGTCACTGAAGGGAAAATAAATTTTCGAGTCTCTGGCCACTTGATGTTTCAAAAACAAATTCAACTTCTGCGGAGACTTTGTCATTTAGGCTTAGACACTTGCGGTGATCAGCACGCCATTCATTGTTGCGCCAGAGAACGCCAAACCTCATTACCTTGAGCACACTTGCCTCCAGAACAAAGAACCTGGCCAATTTAATCTCAGATGTGCTGCCTCGGTAGTCCATCAAATCAATTTCTGTAAGATGGAGATCAAGGCATTCGATGAGATTGTTATAGTGCAGCACATTTTTCACCTTCGGGTCTTTTTTTATCTGCAAAAGAAGGGAACATATTAGAGCAGCTGGCTGTATAAGATTGCCGTGTCATCAAGAGGTACCAATATCATTCGCTCATACGATAGGGTTGGCTGGCTAGTGATATTTTTTCACTCTCTCTCTCTCCTCTCATTTACCTAGGAGCACGTGAAGAGCTTGGGCATTTGTTGCCTTCCACTATTTGGCTGATGCCATATTTCTCAAAAGTATGCCACATAATACACGTCGATGTCAAATCAAAGGATTTTGGCACCGCTCTAGCGATGTGAGAGAGTTGGCACCGCTGTGCAGTAGACCCACATGTATAAACAAATCAATCAAACCAACTACACCAACCTCTCACTCTCCCAAACAAATGTTTTTTATTGCCTCAGTCCTCTCCCTCTCCCACTCAAGTATTTTTTTCATTGCTTGAGTTAATTTGGTACCGGAGCAAAGTAGGTGATCCAGATTGGGGCACCAGGTGAGCAATGGAGGGGCATCGATGCCAGATGCATCACAAGTGAATTTGGCACGTGTTTTGGCCTACATAGTGGAGGGCCGTTATAGCCCACTTTTGTACTACCTCGTATTTAGTGTAAAATTTTGACCATAGTGTAAGAAAATGCCAATGCATGTCACAAAGAATTATACCATTTGAAATTATGTTCAAACACGAATCCAACGATATAATTTTTAGTGACATGCATTAACATTTTGTCAGTTAAATCTATGGTCAAATTTTGATACTACAAAATAGGAAGAGTAAACCAGGATGGAGGTAGTACTTGCTCTTAGGGTAACCATAGACTTACTAGTCTAAGTTACTTGCCACTTACTTGCCTCTATGACTAGCGTAGGCTACTATAGTAGTACAACGAAAAAACGATGCAGGTGATCACGTGAGAAAAAAATACTAAAAACATTTCTTTCTATGCAGTGCGTAGATGCAGTTTTGAACACTACACTTGTCATCGTAATTTGGGAAAATTACGAAAAAATTGAGCTACGTTGTGATTACCGTTTACTAATAGGAAATAAGTTTCACCTTGGTGAGTAGCTTCTCCGTGAACGGAAAGCATGTAAGGAATCGAACAACTTGATCCAGATTGGGGCCGATAGATTTTATTGCCAAGATCTTCACTGTGCGCATAGACTGGCTCGAGCTTGTGGGAATCATTTTCTGGATGACAGTCGTAAATACATCAAGAAGAAATTTAAAAATGTGAATTTCAAGAAGACGGAGAAGAAGATGAGTGTTGTACCTGAACGATTACGGATCCAATAAAGAGCTCGGAGAATTTGGCAGACGAGTACACCAACGCTATCAATTTTGGCGCGTCAATGACCCTGATTTTTGTTGGACCTTCTAGATCAGATAGAAGCAATCTCTCAAGGAAAGGTGCAATCTCAATGACCATAACATGGAACAACTGGAGTGATCTCTTCCCAATTGATGTCTTGTTGCGGGGCCAGCAAGACACATAAATCCATCGGAGATTCGTGGAGGCGATGTGGAGGCTAATGAACCTGTGGATCTGCTGAAGACGAAGGTACTCGAGCACAGCACGGCTGCAGAGCAGGTGCTCCATAGCCTTCTTCGAGAAGCCAACGTTGAAGAGGCCGAGCTGCTTGAGTTGAGGGAGAAGAAGGGCGGGCGCGATATTAATCTGGGGAAGATAGCAGGAGCTGAAGCTGGTGCGGCGCAGCGTTGGCGTGAGGCGGAGCGCGGATGGCGGCAGAGAGCAACATCATCCAGCTTCAATGTCGAGCTCCTCGAGCTAATCTAGGGCGGGGGATAAGAACCACTCGTTGAACTTGGCTTGGACCTTGTAGTTGGTACTGAACATGCGGATGTCAAGGCGTCTAGCTGGCCCAGGGTGAGATGAAAGGATCTTGGAGACTGCGGCCATGTGTTTGCAATCCCCATCACAGAGCCAGCTGTCGACGATGAGGTAGAGGGGGACGTGGCGCCAGAGGGGGCACCACCACCGGGAGAGCAGGGTGGTCCGCACGACAGATTTGGTGAGGAGGAGGCCGATGATGACGAGCAGCATGTCATCGGGGAGGCTGCTGATGAAGTCCAGGCTCGCCGGATGCGGTTTTGGCTCGAGCCGCCTCCGCTTGTTGGCTACCTCGCCGTCCATCTCGGCTGGTGGCGACGCCGGTGTACACGTGTGCTGGTGTGTGTTATGTGTTGGGTGTGCGCGAGTGCGTCCTTCTGTGCATGCCGCCGCGCAGTGGTGAAGTGTGCGCGAGTGCGTCCTTCACGCGGAAGAAGTCTGCCGTCAATTTACTAGCGTGCGGGGTGCTACCCCGAGTGGTTTCAACTTTGTTTACTTCACCGCGTGTCAGATGGGTCTCTAGTTTACTTATTTTCACCCACTGCCACATGGGCCAGCACACAAAGATAGAGAACACGAGCTGACAAGGCAGCATGTGGACTGGTTGACCGGTCAACTAAACAAAATAAGGAGCTATGCGCTGACACAGTGACCGTATAATCCCTGGGTATAGAGAGTTCGAGTGAGAGGGGAGGCCTGTGAGAGATAGCAGAGAGAGAGAGAAAGAGCTACTCCCTCCGTTCGATAATGTAGCGCCTACATTTTTTTAAAGTCAAACTTTTGAAACTTTGACCAAGTTTATAAAGAAATTACTTATATCTATAATACCAAAGATAAATGATAGTATGAAGTAAGTACATGTTGTGATGAATCTAATGATTGTTCCAGATGTAAATGTTTTTCTCCACATATACCTGGTCAAACTTTTCTAAGGTTTGACTTTTCAAAACATCCATATGCTTATGGACGTGAGAGAGTACCTAGCTAGATAGAGAGAGAGAGAGTGTGTGTGTGTGTGAAATTGAAAGAGTGACTTAAAAAAGTGTGTGTGCATGTGTGAAAGAGACATGGACAGCACACGATAAAAGTAGAGAAAAGCGTGTGTATCTTATGCAAACATATCACACATGCATATTCGACAGCGGAAGCAAGGTGAGGAGATAGTGTGTGGTTGTTTGCAACCGAGAGAGAAAGACCCCTAGCACGTGGCCAAGAGGGATCTGACAAACAAGGGAGAGAGGTCGAGAAAGACGTACGGAGAAAATGCAGACATGGGGAGGAGAGAGTGTATGTTTGTCATTGAGAGATCCCCTGGAGATCGTGATGGGACTACATGTGTGGGAGATCGAGTGACAAGGTGTGTGCACGATAGAAGATACCCCGAGAGATATCGCGATAGACGTATGGATGGAAGGAGACAATACGTGTGTTCCTGATGGCTAGTGAGAGATAGTCATACTTGGGGGGGATGATGCGGTTTGAAGCTACGTCGGTATTTCCCCAAAGAGGAAGGGATGATGTAGCACAGCGGCGGTAGGTATTGAGGGAGTCCTGATTAAGGGGTCCTCGGGCGTCCGACTTGTGGGACATGGGCCGGACTGATGGGCCGTGAAAATACAAGACGGAAGACTCTCTCCCGTGTCCGGAAGGGACTCTCCTTGGCGTGGATGGCAAGCTTGGCGTTCGGATATGAAGATTCCTTTCTCTGTAACCGACTTTGTACAACCCTAGTCCTCTCTGGTGTCTATATAAACCGGAGGGTTTAGTCCGTAGAGGCAATCATAATCATATAGGCTAGACTCCTAGGGTTTTAGCCATTACGATCTCGTGGTAGATCAACTCTTGTAATACTCACATTCATCAAGATCAATCAAGCAGGAAGTAGGGTGTTACCTCCATAGAGAGGGCCCGAACCTGGGTAAACATCATGTCCCATGTCTCCTATTACCATCAACCTTAGACGCACAGTTCGGGACCCCCTACCCGAGATCCGCCGGTTTTGACACCGACATTGCTGCTTTCATTGAGAGTTCCGCTGTGACGTCGAAGACAGGATTGATGGATCGCCTTGTTATCAAGGACAGTATCACCTCCGGAGGAGCCCTGGCCTCAGGCCAAACCCTCCAGTTGGGCGGCTTTACCATGACCGCCCGTCCGGCCGTTAAGCCGACGATGACTTCTCGGGTCATCGAAAATCGCCTCCGTATTGACTCCGAATACTCCAAACAGATGGATCCGACGGAGATGTCGTCTTTAAACGAACTCCTAGATCGCATCGCCGCCTTGGGGGTCGCTACAGACTATGATCGGATTGGGCTTAAACCTGATCAGAGAGAAATCAAATCTCCACCGATCACCCGTCAGATAGCGGTAGTAGAGGAGCAAAACAACAACTCTCCCTCTATATTGAGGACGAACGATGTTTGGATTTTCGAGCTCGAAGAGCCGGATACCCATCCGAGGAACAACATGCCCTGTCCTCCGAACCTGAAATCGGACGGTGGACCTGAATAATCGGTTGATATCCCGGATCCCGAACTATTAAGCTCGAAAGTTTCTCAAACTCCAGATCCCAAATTGGTTCAGGGTTCGGATTTAAATCCACCCACCCACCCAGATATACGCGATCTCATGTACCTACGGCAGTAGTCTCAGGAAACGGTCCATCACTTTTGGGCCAGATTCCTCCTTGTCAAAGACAAGATTAAAGATTGCCGCGACGAAGACGCGATCTCAGTATTCTGCAATAATTGCACGGACAAAGGAATCCTCAACGCCATCAACCGCCGTTGCGTATTACACTTCGCTGACTTGGCGACCATAGTATAGAAGTACTGCGCAATGGAAAGCGCCTGGAAAACTTAGGCAGCTCACTGGGAACCACTGGTTTCCACTCAACCCCTCGTCCGGGCAAAACAGAAGCACCCTCGCGGGGCGCCCGACCCAACAGTAAAGAAATCTAAGCCCATTACGGGGTGCGGGACCGTTCTGGAGGGATGGCTCGATAGGCCATGCAAAATACACACAACACCGGATACCATACCAACCCACAGCCTTAGAGCATGTTGGATACTCCGGCAAGTGGCCAAGAGCGGCGAGGATATCCTCACCAAAAATACCCCAGAGCAACACCCCCCGGAAGATGACGACCTCAGCGTATTTACAGTCTTCGAGACCTTCGCTTCAAACAATCGGCGCAAAAGGGCCTTTCACGACCTCGCCGAAGTCTGCCAAGTTGCAGCAATAAACCCCTGGAACGACACGGCCATAATCTTCAATCCGAGTGACGAACAAAAATTCCGGACAGTCCGGGCACCAGCCGCCTTGGTCCTCAATCCAATTGTGGATGGTTTTCGGCTCACCAAAGTGCTCATGGACGGCGGCGGACAAAACCTCATCTACGAGGATACACTCAGCAAAATGGAAATAGACAGGAGCCGCATCGAGCAAAGTAGCACGACCTTCCAAGGAATTATTCCCAGCTGGGAGGCGCGATGCGCGGGAAAAATCACGCTCGACGTGGTATTCGGCACGCCGGAGAATTATCGGTCCGAAGAGATAACCTTCCAAGTGGCCCCTTTCAACAGTGGATATCACGCCTTATTGGGGCGAGATGCATTTACACGCTTCCAAGCTATACCTCATTACGGGTACATGAAGCTCAAGATGCCCGGGCCCAATGGCATTATCACTCTTGCCAGTGATCCGGACATATCACTCTGCGCCGAAAACAAAACTGCATCCCTGGCCCTTGAGGCATTGTCTGAAGCCCTCACGGCCGAAGAGTTAACTGCACTATGCTCCACACTGGATAGGGACGACGTAATCCTGGACAAGCGACCCAAATCCACCTCCTTTAAACCAGCAGATGAAATAGCCAAATTTCAAGTCCACCCGACGGACACCAAGAAGACAGCATCCATCGGGGCACAACTGGACCCAACGGTCGACGCCGTGCTACGAGAGTTCCTGCGCGAGAACTGGGACATATTCGCCTAGCACCCTTCTGATATGCCAGGAATCCCACACAGGTTGGCCGAACACAGCCTCAATATATTGACGGGATATAAACCGGTCAAGCAAACACGACGGCGCTTTTCCGAACCCAAACGACAAGCTATGGGGGAGGAGCTAGCCAAGTTACTCGAGGCCGGATTCATCAGAGAAATAAAACACCCAGACTGGCTAGCAAACCTGGTGATGGTACCAAAGAAGGACAAATCATGGCGCCTATGCATCGATTTCAAAGACCTCAACAAGGCCTGCCCTAAGGATCCCTTCCCCCTCCCTCGCATCGATCAGATTATTGATGCCACCGCAGGACACGACTCACTGTGTTTCCTTGATGCATACTCCGGATACCACCAAATCAAAATGAAGGAGTCCGACCAAGCCGCAATGGCATTCATTACCCCATACGGGCCATTCTGCTTCAACACTATGCCCTTCGGACTTAAAAACGCCGGCGCCACCTACCAACACATGATTCAAACATGCCTGGAGAAACAGATCGGCAAGACAGTTGAAGCATATGTGGACGACGTCGTCATCAAAACAAGGCACGTCGAGCCATTGATAGATGATCTGCGTCTCACATTCGACAAACCTCCGCACATATGACATCAAGCTCAATCCGGAAAAGTGTGTTTTCGGTGTTCCCGCCGGAAAACTGATGGGCTTCATCGTCTCCAATAGAGGAATTGAGGCAAATCCAGCCAAAATCCAAGCTTTGTCACAATTGCCATACCAACAGACCTTAAACAGGTCCAAAAACTAGCCGGATGTGTGGCAGCCTTAAGCTGCTTTATCTCCAGACTAGGAGAAAAAGCATTGCCGCTTTATCGCCTTCTCCGACGCACCGACCACTTCGAGTGGACGGATGCGGCAACGGCCGGACTGGAAGAAATAAAGGCTCTTTTACCGAGCAACCCAATCCTGGCCACGCGGAACATCGGCGAACCCATGTTATTATACATCTCGGCAACACACCAGGTGGTGAGCACGGTGCTCATCGTCGAGCGAGAGGAGGACAGACACAAATTCCCACTTCAGAAACCGGTATACTACGTATCCACTGTCCTCACACCATGCAAATCCCGGTACCCTCATTACCAAAAGATAGCATACGCGGTCTTCATGGCATCCCGGAAGCTACGACACTACTTTCAAGAGTGCTCAATCACGGTGGCCTCCAAAGTACCACTCAATGACATAATAAACAACCGTGATGCCACGGGCCGGATTGCCAAGTGGGCCATTGAGCTCCTTCCATTCGACATAACATACAAACCGCGCTGGGCCATTAAATCCCAAGTACTGGCCGATTTCGTCGCCGAATGGACAGAGGTCGAACTCCCTAAAGAGTACGGCACATATTCCAACTGGGTCATGCACTTCGATGGTTCCAAAATGCTGGCGGGCTTAGGAGCGGGTGTTGTCTTAACGTCCCCCACTGGAGACACAGTTCAGTATGTACTCCAAATATTATACACAGACTCCAACAATGCAGCCGAATACAAGGCCTTATTGCATGGTCTTCGGATGGCCGTCTCCATGGGCATACAACGCCTGGAGGTGCGCGGGGATTCAAACCTCGCAATATTCCGAATAAATGGAGATTTCGACGCCAAAGATCCAAAGATGGCAGCCTATCGTAACTTCGTTCTCAAAATGTCGGCTCAGTTCGAGGGGCTCGAGTTTCATCATGTGGCTCGAGAAAGTAATCAAGCGACGGATGTCCTCGCTCGCATCGGCGCCAAGCGCGACCCCGTCCCGCCCAACATATTCCTGGAAAGGCTCTTCAAGCAATCCGTGGTGTGGCAAGGGGAGAGTGGCAACACCAATCCAGACCCGAGTATACCCCCAGATTCCGAACACAATACCGATATCATCGTGGGCTCAGCCACCGAAGTAACACCATCGGCCCATCTTATCATGGCAGTAATTGCCCCATGGACCTAACCCTTCTTGGCCTACCTTAATAAGCGAGAGCTCCCTGAGGATCAGAATGAGGCTCGCTGCATTGTCCGGCGCTCGAAAGCCTACAAGGTCCATGATGGAGAGCTCTACAAGAAAAGCGCTACCGGAGTACTTCAAAAATGCATCTCCGAAGAAGAGGGACGACACCTCTTGGCCGAAATTCATGCCGGCCTCGGTGGTCACCACGCCGCAGCTCGGGCCCTTGTAAGTAAGGCCTTATGTACAGGTTTCTATTGGCCGACGGCCCGAGCAGATGCACAGGACCTTGTCCAACGTTGTGTCGGATGCCTGCTTTTTGCCAACCAAAGTCATATGCCACCCACCGCTCTACAAACAATCCCCATTACTTGGCCTTTTGCGGTCTGGGGGCTTGATATGGTCGGACCCCTTAAAGGAGGAAGCCACAAGAAAAAAATACCTGCTGGTCATGGTAGATAAATTCACCAAGTGGATAGAGGCCAAACCAGTTAAAATGGCCGAAGCCAGACCAATGATAGACTTCATATCCGGTGTTGTGCACCATTATGGTGTCCAACACAGTATCATCACCGATAACGGCTCTAATTTTACAGCCTATGAGGTAAAAGCCTGGTGTGCTAACCTAGGCATTAAGCTCAATTACGCCTCCATCTATCATCCACAAACAAACGGTCAAGTCGAACGAGCTAATGGTCTTATTATGAGCGGCATTAAGCCTAGACTAGTGCGGTCTTTGAAAGAATCAAACAAGCACTGGGTTGAGGAGCTCGACTCCGTACTCTGGGGGCTACGGACCACCTCCGATCGCACTACCGGATATACACCTTTCTTTATGGTGTACGACGCAGAGGCTGTGTTGCCCTGCGTCATTATCCATGACTCACCTCGAGTGCGCATGTATGAAGAGAGAGAGGCCGAGCTTCATTGGCAGGACAGCTTAGATGCCCTGGAGGAGGAGCACGACATCGCAAAAGCCCGTTCCACATTTTATCAACAGCATGCTCGCAGATATCAAAGCAGAGAAGTATGGGCCAAGACTTATAACGTTGGCGAACTCGTTCTACGCTTACCAGAGAAGAAAAAGGACAAACTCAAGCCCAAATGGGAGGGTCCCTTCATCATAGATGAAGTTCTCACTGGAGGAGCATACCGCCTGCGTGACGCATCGGACAACCGCTTAGAGCCAAACCCGTGGAATGCCGCCAGACTCCGAAGATTCTACGCCTAGAGCATTACTCTTTGTTCGTCTCCTTCTCCCTTTGTTTCCATTATTTTTTCCTCTCTTTAAATTTTATTCTAGCTTTAAGCTCTGGTGCGGCTAGACCACACACCTATGATGTACACATCCTTAAATATGTACGCCCATAATACTTGGGGGCTTCTTGTACAGAAGCTTATTATTATTTTTCGAGCATTAAGCTCACCACATATGTGTCTTTTTCCTCATGTGTACCTTTTCTTTGCCATTATATGCATCGTTATGACTTAAGTTTTGGCCAAGCTGGGTTGCCTGGCTCCTGTACTTACGCCCTACGTTCCCGTTTGTTCAGCTAGGGCATAAAGGGAGCACCTCTGCGATTGTTACTGCCGGGTCATCCGGACGTGTGCGTCAGACTGGGTGAAGCCGGAAGCTAGCATTCTTAAGGGAATATTCAGTCGATGGACTAAAGATGTGTTATACTCATTGCACTATGAACCCCCAGATGTCACGTACACTACGATTTTTTCAATCACAGTTCGGGCATGCACACTAACGTATGTTCACCCAGGGAAAGGAACCCTTAACGGAACTATTCTCTCTGGAAGATGTTTCTTAGAATTACAATGTAATATAACATAGCTAGCTGGATACAACTTGTCTGTTCAAGCAACTATGACCCCTACGCCTGGTTTCCACGCATACCCCGGTCTATATTACCGCTTTGGTATTCGGAAACACTCGGCACCTTCGGGTCCAGAGGTCGAAGCGAAAAGGTCTGCCATGACAATCATTTTACATTCCGGCTAGGGACAATCATGTCAATTGAAGTACATAGTCACTTGGACTCAAAAACTTCTTCCTCTATACCATCTAACAGGCTGTCTAGCTTATAATCCTGTTGGGAACATCTGGCGGCTACCTTTACTTGGTCATATACTAAACTAACTGGAATTTCTTTTCCATCTGACCCTTTAGGCCTGACCCGGGCCATATGATTCGGATCAAGCTTGGTGTACCGTGTCTTCACCATGGCCCAGGCCTCTCGTGCACCTTCTCGGCAAGCTGATATCTTCCATAATCGAATACGCCGCCGTGCTCCTTTGAATAGCTCCACGAGCTCCGCCATACTTCCTGGAGGGGACGCGGATGGCCATAAAGCCTTGGCAACACTCCGCATTGCTTGCCGAACTCGCTCGTGCATTTGGGAAAGCTCTTGTAGCAGGTCGCCTTGAGATCCGGACATTTCCTCTTCGGGACAGCCAGTCAGCATACCTGCAGACATAAATCTGTCAGTTCCTGCCCTCGTCGAATTATAGGGAGGCAAGTTCGAAAAGCATACTGAATATGCTGCCTCGTAGTCTCTTATTCTTCTTCACGGAGTCGGCCAGCTGGGCTCGCACGTCTTTTAGTTCTTCACCCAGCAGGGTGTTGGAATCCTGCAGCTTATTTTATCATCCCTGACCTGTGTCAGCACACGCTCGCCTGCGGCTAGTTGCCTTTTGGCCTCTTGTTCACCCGCTTGCGCGACTTTCAGGGCCTCCTTCGATTGATCCAACGATCCTGCCATGGGAAATACAAAAATTATTAATATTGCTGGTACATGATTATATTTTCTCGATGGAGGGGAACATTACCAGGCGATGGCTCCTTGGATTTCTCCAGTTCGGCGGTAGCAGCAGCTAGTTGGGTCCGACACTTTTCCAGCTCTTGAGACAACAGGTTGTTCTTCTCTGTGAGCACCTGGTTATACTATGATCCTTAAATCAGTTGTATCAACTACTTCAAGTCTCGGGGGCTACTGGTATATAATTATCAGATTTGTACAAATGTGTACTTACCCGCATATCTTTCAAATGCTGGTCTGTGGCTCTGGTAAGCCCGTCTCGAGCAGCTCGGATGTATGCATCAGCCGAGCTGAAGGCGTTGAATGCCTCTTTTGTAAAGCCGTGGTCGCGAAGAGCGGCCCGCCGGCGCCGATGATTCATAGCGCTTTCCACTTCAGAGTTTGTGATGGATACATCATCCGACATCTGCAGAAGGACAATCCGGCGTCGCTCTTGTATCAACCCTCGCCTTTAAGGCAGGGTCTGGAACCTCACTTGTGGAGGCGCGGCCGGCAGGATCCCCGGACATAGTCTGGCGAATGTTTTTCCTGATAAGATGCAACGGATGATGTCACAGTTCGATGTGACTGCCAGGGGGCATGATTAAAAAACCATACCTCTTTGATGAAGGCTCTGCTATGTTGTCGTTCGCCTTCCTCTTCAAAGATTTGCTCGGCGCGAGCGGCACTCTCTTAGGAGAAGACTCTGGTGCATGTTGAGGCGTCGGGCGCCTCCCCTTTAGAAGACGAGATAATGCGGTGGGTGAGGCGTAATGAGGAAGCTCCTTCGAAGAAGGTGTCTCTTGATTACTTACATGCGAAGCACGGAGGAGGCCGGGATAGTCGTCGATGATGGCCACTTCCGTGCCATCATAGCTCGCCTGGTAGAATACTCCATCCTCAAGCTCCATAAATATATCCGGATCCTCTTCGAATTCGGGGTCAAGGTCCCGGTTATGATCCTCTGGCTGTGGGGCGGGGCAATGGATCCTCCCGGTAACCTTCCGCCATTCCTGTTACAAATGGATGGATTAATGCTTGTTAAAAGTGACTCAGGGAGAGAAGTGAGTAAAGTGGTGGGGTTAGAACTCACCCAGCTAAGAGGACTGTACATGGAAAATCCATCTCAATGTTTAAGACGAGTGAACTCCTCTTTCTCCCCTTTGTACAGTTCGGCCAATATTTTGGCCAAAGCGGCGGGGGTGTACGGACCCTTCCGACCGCAGCGTGAGGCGTCATCTTCCCCATTATAGTGCCACATGGGAAGCCTCTGTATTGGAGTGGCTGGACCCCCCACACTATGGAAGTCGCCATTACCTCGATTATTGATAGTCCGGACTGGGCAAGTGTCCTTATGTTGCTCATCAATTAACGGACTTCCTCGCTATCTTCCTCCTCGAGGCTCCAAGGGCGCCAGCTGTGGCGTTTCTTCAACGGAGCATTTGAAAATTCGCGAAGACCCATTCGAACTGGGTCAGGGAGAGCGATGTCCTCAATGTAGAACCATTCTGAGGGCCATTCTTCGGGCGCCTTCTTTGGCGTGCCGGACAAGTATCTGGTCCCGGCTATGCGCCATACTTCAGCGCCGCCCACCTCGAATATCGACCCCTCTTGGTTGCGAGGGACGAGGCAGAATAGCTTCCTCCACAAATCGAAGTGGGCTTCACAGCCCAGGAAGAGCTCGCAAAGGGCAACAAAACCCGCGATGTGCAGGACAGAGGCCGGCGTAAGGTTGTGCAGTTGTTGGCCGTAATACTCCAGTAGTCCTCGGAGGAATGGGTGGATTGGAAACCCGACGCCTGTCAACAAGTAGGGCACGAAGCACACCCGTTCCCCCTAGTTGGATTGGGGAAATTTTCCGCCAGAACTTCGCCTATGAAGGAGGTCAATCCTGCTCGGACAGGGACCAGATCCGTGGGATGGAGGAATCCCTGTGTTTGGAGCTTAACCAACTGCTCGTGGGATACCAAACATCTCTCCCAATCACCTTTTGTGGAGCCGTGAGGGTGGGAGGAAGAACTAGGGACTCTAGTCATGTTGTACGGTTTCCCCTCGCAAGACTCTAAGGATTTTCCGCTGGGTATGGAATGGATCTGAGATCCAATCCCTTTAAATAGAGGTTTTTCTTGCATGGCCGGGGGGTTACGTGCAAAAAATACCCCGACCTCTTGTATTTGCTCGACACGTGGAAGCAGAAGGTGTGGACGCACAGAAGCCGATGGGTGCAACATTAAATGAAAGGCCGAATACAGCTCTCTAAGTAAGGTACTTTGAAGTGATCGGAGGAGGAACCGGCCTTGCAATGCCGAGGACAATCTACGCGTCGGACACCTCGTCACTGAAGCCTGGTTCAGGGGCTACTGATGGAGTCCTAGATTAAGGGGTCCTCGGGAGTGCGGCCTGTTGGACATGGGCCGGACTGATGGGCCGTGAAGATACAAGACAGAAGACTCTCTTCCGTGTCCGGAAGGGACTCTCCTTGGCGTGGATGGCAAGCTTCGCGTTCGGATATTAAGATTCCTTTCTTTGTAACCGACTTTGTACAACCCTAGTCCCCTCCGGTGTCTATATAAACCGGAGGGTTTAGTCCGTAGAGGCAATCATAATCATACAGGCTAGACTCCTAGGGTTTTAGCCATTATGATCTCGTGGTAGATCAACTCTTGTAATACTCACATTCATCAATATCAATCAAGCAGGAAGTAGGGTATGTTGGGGATCGTAGCAGAAAATTAAAATTTTCTACGCATCACCAAGATCCATCTATGGAGTTTACTAGCAACAAGAGGGAAGGAGTGCATCTACATACCCTTGTAGATCGCGAGCTGAAGCGTTCAAGTGAACGGGGTTGATGGAGTCGTACTCATCGTGATCCTAATCACCGATGACCGAGCGACGAACGGACGGCACCTCCGCGTTCAACACACGTACGGAGCAGTGACGTCTCCTCCTTCTTGATCCAGCAAGGGGGAAGGAGAGGTTGATGGAGATCCAGCAGCACGACGGCGTGGTCGTGGAAGTAGCGGGATCCCGGCAGGGCTTCGCCAAGCGCAAGCGGGAGGGAGAGGTGTTGCAGGGGGAGAGGGAGGCGCCAGGGGCTGTGGTACTGCTGCCCTCCCTCCCCCCACTATTTATAGGGGTCCTGGGGGGCGCCGGCCCCCTGGAGATCCCATCTGAGGGGGGCGGCGGCCAAGGGGGTGGCTTGCCCCCCAAGCCAAGTGGGGCGCCCCCCACCCCCAGGGTTTCCAACCCTAGGCGCAGGGGAGGCCCAAGGGGGGCGCACCAGCCCACCAGTGGCTGGTTCCCCTCCCCACTTCAGCCCATGGGGCCCTTTGAGATAGGTGGCCCCACCCGGTGGACCCCCGGGACCCTTCCGATGGTCCCGGTACAATACCGGTAACCCTCAAAACTTTCCCGGTGGCCGAGACTGGACTTCCTATATATAATTCTTCACCTCCGGACCATTCGGGAACTCCTCGTGACGTCGGGGATCTCATCCGGGACTCCGAACAACTTTCTGGTTTCCGCATACTAATATCTCTACAACCCTAGCGTCACCGAACCTTAAGTGTGTAGACCCTACGGGTTCGGGAGACATGCAGACATGACCGAGACGACTCTCCGGTCAATAACCAACAGCGGGATCTGGATACCCATGTTGGCTCCCACATGTTCCATGATGATCTCATCCGATGAACCACGATGTCGAGGATTCAATCAATCCCGTATACAATTCCCTTTGTCAATCGGTATGTTACTTGCCCGAGATTCGATCGTCGGTATCCCAATACCTCGTTCAATCTCGTTACCGGCAAGTCACTTTACTCGTACCGTAATGCATGATCCCGTGACCAACCACTTGGTCACTTTGAGCTCATTATGATGATGCATTACCGAGTGGGCCCAGAGATACCTCTCCGTCATACGGAGTGACAAATCCCAGTCTCGATCCGTGTCAACCCAACAGACACTTTCAGAGATACCTGTAGTGTACCTTTATAGTCACCCAGTTACGTTGTGATGTTTGGTACACCCAAAGCACTCCTACGGCATCCGGGAGTTACACGATCTCATGGTCTAAGGAAATGATACTTGACATTGGAAAAGCTCTAGCAAACAAACTACACGATCTTTGTGCTATGCTTAGGATTGGGTCTTGTCCATCACATCATTCTCCTAATGATGTGATCCCGTTACCAATGACATCCAATGTCCATAGTCAGGAAACCATGACTATCTGTTGATCAATGAGCTAGTCAACTAGAGGCTCACTAGGGACATGTTGTGGTCTATGTATTCACACATGTATTACGATTTCCGGATAACACAATTATAGCATGAACAATAGACAATTATCATGAACAAGGAAATATAATAATAACCATTTTATTATTGCCTCTAGGGCATATTTCCAACAGTCTCCCACTTGCACTAGAGTCAATAATCTAGTTACATTGTGATGTATCGAACACCCATAGAGTTCTGGTGTTGATCATGTTTTGCTCTAGGGAGAGGTTTAGTCAATGGATCTGCTACATTCAGGTCCGTATGTACTTTACAAATATCTATGTCTCCATTCTGAACACTTTCACGAATGGAGTTGAAGCGACGCTTGATATGCCTGGTCTTCCTGTGAAACCTGGGCTCCTTGGCAAGGGCAATAGCTCCAGTGTTGTCACAGAAGAGAGTCATCGGGCCCGACACATTGGGAATCACCCCTAGGTCGGTAATGAACTCCTTTAACCAGATTGCTTCCTGTGCTGCCTCTGAGGCCGCCATGTACTCCGCTTCACATGTATATCCCTCCATGATGCTTTGCTGGCAACTGCACCAGCTTACTGCCCCTCCATTCAAAATATACACGTATCCGGTTTGTGACTTAGAGTCATCCAGATTTGTGTCGAAGCTAGCGTCGACGTAACCCTTTACGACGAGCTCTTCGTCACCTCCATATACGAGAAACATATCCTTAGTCCTTTTCAGGTACTTCAGGATATTCTTGACCGCTGTCCAGTGTTCCATGCCGGGATTACTTTGGTACCTTCCTACCAAACTTACGGCAAGGTTTACATCAGGTCTGGTACACAGCATGGCATACATAATAGACCCTATGGCCGAGGCATAGGGGATGACACTCATCTTTTCTCTATCTTCTGTCGTGGTCGGGCATTGAGCCGTGCTCAATTGCACACCTTGCAATACAGGCAAGAACCCCTTCTTGGACTGATCCATATTGAACTTCTTCAATATCTTGTCAAGGTACGTACTCTGTGAAAGACCAATGAGGCGTCTTGATCTATCTCTATAGATCTTGATGCCTAATATATAAGCAGCTTCTCCAAGGTCCTTCATTGAAAAACACTTATTCAAATAGGCCTTTATACTTTCCAAGAATTCTATATCATTTCCCATCAATAGTATGTCATCCACATATAATATGAGAAATGCTACAGAGCTCCCACTCACTTTCTTGTAAACACAGGCTTCTCCATAAGTCTGTGTAAACCCAAACGCTTTGATCATCTCATCAAAGCGAATGTTCCAACTCCGAGATGCTTGCACCAGCCCATAGATTGAGCGCTGGAGCTTGCATACCTTGTTAGCATTCTTAGGATCGACAAACCCTTCCGGCTGCATCATATACAATTCTTCCTTAAGAAAGCCGTTAAGGAATGCCGTTTTGACGTCCATTTGCCATATCTCATAATCATAGAATGCGGCAATTGCTAACATGATTCGGACGGACTTCAGCTTCGCTACGGGTGAGAAAGTCTCATCGTAGTCAACCCCTTGAACTTGTCGATAACCCTTAGCGACAAGTCGAGCCTTATAGATGGTCACATTACCATCCGCGTCTGTCTTCTTCTTAAAGATCCATTTATTTTCTATGGCTCGCCGATCATCGGGCAAGTCAGTCAAAGTCCATACTTCGTTTTCATACATGGATCCTATCTCGGATTTCATGGCTTCTAGCCATTTGTCGGAATCTGGGCCCGCCATTGCTTCTTCATAGTTCGAAGGTTCACCGTTGTCTAACAACATGATTTCCAGGACAGGGTTTTCGTACCACTCTGGTGCGGAGTGTCCTTGTGGACCTACGAAGTTCAGCAGTAACTTGATCCGAAGCTTCATGATCATCATCATTAACTTCCTCCCCAGTCAGTGTAGGCACCACAGGAACATCTTCCCGCACTGTTCTACTTTCCGGTTCGGAAGGCGTGACTATCACCTCATCAAGTTCCACTTTCCTCCCACTTACTTCCTTCGAGAGAAACTCTTTCTCCAGAAAGGACTCGTTCTTGGCAATGAAGATCTTGCCTTCGGATCTGAGGTAGAAGGTATACCCAATAGTTTCCTTAGGGTATCCTATGAAGATGCATTTCTCCGACTTGGGTTCGAGCTTTTCAGGTTGAAGTTTCTTGACATAAGCATCGCATCCCCAAACTTTCAGAAATGACAGCTTAGGTTTCTTCCCAAACCATAATTCATACGGTGTCGTCTCAACAGATTTCGACGAAGCCCTATTTAAAGTGAATGCGGCAGTCTCTAAAGCATAGCCCCAAAATGAGAGCGGTAGATCGGTAAGAGACATCATAGATCGCACCATATCCAATAGAGTGCGATTACGACGTTCGGACACACCATTTCGCTGAGGTGTTCCAGGCGGCGTGAGTTGTGAAACTATTCCACATGTCCTTAAGTGTGTGCCAAATTCGTGACTTAAATATTCTCCTCCACGATCTGATCGTAAGAACTTTATTTTCCTGTCACATTGATTCTCAACCTCACTCTGAAATTCCTTGAACTTTTCAAAGGTCTCAGACTTGTGTTTCATTAGGTAGACATACCCATATCTACTCAAGTCATCAGTGAGAGTGAGAACATAACGATAGCCTCCGCGAGCCTCAACCCTCATTGGACCGCACACATCGGTATGTATGATTTCCAATAAGTTGGTTGCTCGCTCCATTGTTCCGGAGAACGGAGTCTTGGTCATCTTACCCATGAGGCATGGTTCGCACGTGTCAAATGATTCGTAATCAAGAGACTCCAAAAGTCCATCTGCATGGAGCTTCTTCATGCGTTTGACGCCAATGTGACCAAGGCGGCAGTGCCACAAGTATGTGGGACTATCGTTATCAACTTTACATCTTTTGGTATTCACACTATGAATATGTGTAACATCACGTTCGAGATTCATTAAGAATAAACCATTGACCAGCGGGGCATGACCATAAAACATATCTCTCATATAAATAGAACAACCATTATTCTCGGATTTAAATGAGTAGCCATCTCGCATTAAACGAGATCCAGATACAATGTTCATGCTCAAAGCTGGCACTAAATAACAATTATTGAGGTTTAAAACTAATCCCGTAGGTAAATGCGGAGGTAGCGTGCCGACGGCGATCACATCGACCTTGGAACCATTCCCGACGCGCATCGTCACCTCGTCCTTCGCCAGTCTCCGTTTATTCCGCAGCTCCTGTTTTGAGTTACAAATATGAGCAACCGCACCGGTATCAAATACCCAGGAGCTACTACGAGTACTGGTAAGGTACACATCAATTACATGTATATCACATATACCTTTGGTGTTGCTGGCCTTCTTGTCCGCTAAGTATTTGGGGCAGTTCCGCTTCCAGTGACACTTCCCTTGCAATAAAAGCACTCAGTCTCAGGCTTGGGCCCATTCCTTGGCTTCTTCCCGGCAACTGGCTTACCGGGCGTGGCAACTCCCTTGCCGTCTTTCCTGAAGTTCTTCTTACCCTTGCAATTCTTGAACTTAGTGGTTTTATTCACCATCAACACTTGATGTTCCTTTCTGATCTCCACCTCCGCTGATTTCAGCATTGAATATACCTCAGGAATGGTCTTTTCCATCCCCTGCATATTGAAGTTCATCACAAAGCTCTTGTAGCTCGGTGGAAGCGACTGAAGGATTCTGTCAATGACCGCGTCATCCGGGAGATTAACTCCCAGCTGAGTCAAGCGGTTGTGCAACCCAGACATTTTGAGTATGTGCTCACTGACAGAATTGTTTTCCTCCATCTTACAACTAAAGAATTTGGGAGACTTCATATCTCTCGACCCGGGCATGAGCTTGGAAAACCATTTTCAGCTCTTCGAACATCTCATATGCTCCGTGTTGCTCAAAACGCTTTTGGAGCCCCGGTTCTAAGCTGTAAAGCATGCCGCACTGAACGAGGGAGTAATCATCAGCACGTGATTGCCAAGCGTTCATAACGTCTTGGTTCTCTGGGATGGGTGCATCACCTAGCGGTGCTTCTAGGACATAATCTTTCTTGGCAGCTATGAGGATGATCCTCAGGTTCCGGACCCAGTCCGTATAGTTGCTGCCATCATTTTTCAGCTTGGTTTTCTCTAGGAACGCGTTGAAGTTGAGGACAATGTGGGCCATTTGATCTACAAGACATATTGTAAAGATTTTAGACTAAGTTCAGGATAATTAAGTTCATCTAATCAAATTATTCAATGAACTCCCACTCAGATAGACATCCCTCTAGTCATCTAAGTGAAACATGATCCGAGTTAACTAGGCCGTGTCCGATCATCACGTGAGACGGACTAGTCAACATCGGTGAACATCTTCATGTTGATCGTATCTTCTATACGACTCATGCTCGACCTTTCGGTCTTCCGTGTTCCGAGGCCATGTCTGTACATGCTTGGCTCGTCAAGTCAACCTAAGTGTATTGTGTGTGTTCCGAGGCCATGTCTGTACATGCTAGGCTCGTCAACACCCGTTGTATGCGAATGTTAGAATCTATCACACCCGATCATCACGTGGTGCTTCAAAACAACGAACCTTCGCAACGGTGCACAGTTAGGGGGAACACTTTCTTGAAATTATCATAAGGGATCATCTTACTTACTACCGTCGTTCTAAGCAAATAAGATGTAAAACATGATAAACATCACATGCAATCAAATAGTGACATGATATGGCCAATATCATTTTGCTCCTTTGATCTCCATCTTCAGGGCGCCATGATCATCTTCGTCACCGGCATGACACCATGATCTCCATCATCGTGTCTCCATGAAGTTGTCACGCCAACGATTACTTCTACTTCTATGGCTAACGTGTTTAGCAATAAAGTAAAGTAATTTACATGGCGTTATTCAATGACACGCAGGTCATACAAAAAATAAAGACAACTCCTGTGGCTCCTGCTGGTTGTCATATTCATCGACATGCAAGTCGTGATTCCTATTACAAGAACATGATCAATCTCATACATCACATATATCTCATTCATCACATCCTTTTGGCCATATCACATCACAAGGCACATGCTGCAAAAACAAGTTAGACGTCCTCTAATTGTTGTTGCATGTTTTTACGTGGCTTCTATAGGTTTCTAGCAAGAACGTTTCTTACCTACGTAAAACCACAACGTGATATGCCAATTTCTATTTACCCTTCATAAGGACCCTTTTCATCGAATCCGTTCCGACTAAAGTGGGAGAGACAGACACCCGCTAGCCACCTTATGCAACTAGTGCATGTCAGTCGGTGGAACCTGTCTCACGTAAGCGTACGTGTAAGGTCGGTCCGGGCCGCTTCATCCCACGATGCCGCCAAAACAAGATAAGACTAGTAGTGGCAAGAAAATTTGACAACATCTACGCCCACAACTGTTTTGTGTTCTACTCGTGCATAGTAACTACGCATAGGCCTGGCTCATGATGCCACTGTTGGGGATCGTAGCAGAAATTTAAAATTTTCTATGCATCACCAAGATCCATCTATGGAGTTTACTAGCAACGAGAGGGAAGGAGTGCATCTACATACCCTTGTAGATCGCGAGCGGAAGCGTTCAAGTGAACGGGGTTGATGGAGTCGTACTCGTCGTGATCCAAATCACCGATGACCGAGCGCCGAACGGACGGCACCTCCTCATTCAACACACGTACGGAGCAGCGACGTCTCCTCCTTCTTGATCGATCAAGGGGGAAGGAGAGGTTGATGGAGATCCAGCAGCACGACGGCGTGGTGGTGGAAGTAGCGGGATCCCGGCAGGGCTTCGCCAAGCGCAAGCGGGAGGGAGAGGTGTTGCATGGGGAGAGGGAGGCGCCAGGGGCTGTGGTACTGCTGCCCTCCCTCCCCCCACTATTTATAGGGGTCCTGGGGGGCGCCGGCCCCCTGGAGATCCCATCTGAGGGGGGCGGCGGCCAAGGGGGTGGCTTGCCCCCCAAGCCAAGTGGGGCGCCCCCCACCCCCAGGGTTTCCAACCCTAGGCGCAGGGGAGGCCCAAGGGGGGCGCACCAGCCCACCAGTGGCTGGTTCCCCTCCCCACTTCAGCCCATGGGGCCCTTTGAGATAGGTGGCCCCACCCGGTGGACCCCCGGGACCCTTCCGATGGTCCCGGTACAATACCGGTAACCCTCAAAACTTTCCCGGTGGCCGAAACTGGACTTCCTATATATAATTCTTCACCTCCGGACCATTCCGGAACTCCTCGTGACGTCGGGGATCTCTTCCGGGACTCCGAACAACTTTCTGGTTTCCGCATACTAATATCTCTACAACCCTAGCGTCACCGAACCTTAAGTGTGTAGACCCTACGGGTTCGGGAGACATGCAGACATGACCGAGACGACTCTCCGGTCAATAACCAACAGCGGGATCTGGATACCCATGTTGGCTCCCACATGTTCCATGATGATCTCATCCGATGAACCACGATGTCGAGGATTCAATCAATCCCGTATACAATTCCCTTTGTCAATCGGTATGTTACTTGCCCGAGATTCGATCGTCGGTATCCCAATACCTCGTTCAATCTCGTTACCGGCAAGTCACTTTACTCGTACCGTAATGCATGATCCCGTGACCAACCACTTGGTCACTTTGAGCTCATTATGATGATGCATTACCGAGTGGGCCCAGAGATACCTCTCCGTCATACGGAGTGACAAATCCCAGTCTCGATCCGTGTCAACCCAACAGACACTTTCAGAGATACCTGTAGTGTACCTTTATAGTCACTCAGTTACGTTGTGACGTTTGGTACACCCAAAGCACTCCTACGGCATCCGGGAGTTACACGATCTCATGGTCTAAGGAAATGATACTTGACATTGGAAAAGCTCTAGCAAACGAACTACATGATCTTTGTGCTATGCTTAGGATTGGGTCTTGTCCATCACATCATTCTCCTAATGATGTGATCCCATTATCAATGACATCCAATGTCCATAGTCAGGAAACCATGACTATCTGTTGATCAACGAGCTAGTCAACTAGAGGCTCACTAGGGACATGTTGTGGTCTATGTATTCACACATGTATTACGATTTCCGGATAACACAATTATAGCATGAACAATAGACAATTATCATGAACAAGGAAATATAATAATAACCATTTTATTATTGCCTCTAGGGCATATTTCCAACAGGGTATTACCTCCATAGAGAGGGCCCGAACCTGGGTAAACATCGTGTCCCCTGTCTCCTGTTACCATCAACCTTAGACGCACAGTTCGGGACCCCCTACCCGAGATCCGCCGGTTTTGACACCGACATGTATTTCCCTCAATTATGAGACCAAGGTTATTGAACCAGTAGGAGAACCAAGCAACACAACGTAAACAGCCCCTGCACACAAATAACAAATCCTCTCAACCCTACGTGTAAAAGGGGTTGTCAATCCCTTTCAGGTAGCGGCGCCTCAAGATAGGCAAACGGACGTGAATAAAATTGTAGTAGATTGATAGATCGAACGCCAAATAAAATAAATAAGAATAAAATGCAACAAGGTATTTTTGTATTTTTGGTTTAATAGATCTGAAAATAAAAGCAAAGGAAAAGTAGATCGCAAAGGCAAATATATGAGAAAGAGACCCGGGGGCCGTAGGTTTCACTGGTGGCTTCTCTCGAGAAAAATAGCAAACGGTGGGTAAACAAATTACTGTTGGGAAATTGATAGAACTTAAAATAATCATGACGATATACAGGCAATGATCATTACATAGGCATCACGTCCAACATTAGTAGACCGACTCCTGCCTGCATCTACTAGTATTACTCCACACATCGACCGCTATCCAGCATGCTTCTAGTTTATTATGTTCATGGAGAAACGGAGTAATGCAATATGAACGATGACATGATGTAGACAAGATCTATCTATGTAGAGATAGACCCCATCGTTTTATCCTTAGTAGAAACGATACATACGTGTTGGTTCCCCTTCTGCTACTGGGATGAAGTACTGTAAGATCGAACCGACTACAAAGCACCTCTTCCCATTGCAAGATAAATTGATCAAGTTGGCCAAACAAAACCCAAATATCGGAGAAGAAATATGAGGCTATAAGAAATCATACATATAAGAGATCAAAGAAACTCAAATAACTTTCATGGATATAAAAAGATAGATCTGATCATAAACTCAAAGTTCATCCGATCCCAACAAACACACCGCGAAAGAGTTACATCATATGGATCTCCAAGAGACCATTGTATTGAGAATACAGCGAGAGAGAGGAAGCCATCTAGATATTAACTACGGACCCGAAGGTCTACAAAGAACTACTCACGCATCATCAGAGAGGCACCAATGGAAGTGGTGAACTCCTCCGTGATGGTGTCTAGATTGGATCTGGTGGTTCTTGACTCTGCGGTGGCTGGAATTGATTTTCGTCAACTCCCCTAGGATTTTTGGAATATTGGGGTATCTATAGAGCAAAGAGGCGGTCCAGGGGGCACCCGAGGTGGGCACAACCCACCAGGGCGCGCCTGGGCCTCCTGGAAGGCCCTGGTGGGTTGTGCTCCCCTCGGAGCACCCCCCAGGCGCTGCCTTGGCCCATTGGGTGTCTTCTGGTCCATAAAAAATCTTCATAAAGTTTCGTTGCATTTGGACTCTGTTTGGTATTGATTTCCTGCGATGTAAAAAACATGTAGAAAACAACTGGCACTTGGCACTATGTCAATAGGTTAGTACCAAAAAATGATATAAAATGATTATAAAACATCCAAGATTGGTAATGTAACAACATGGAACAATAAAAAATTATAGATACGTTGGAGACGTATTAGCATCCCCAAGCTTAACTCATGCTCGTCGTCGAGTAGGTAAGTGATAAAAATAGAATTTTTGACGTGGAATCCTGCCTAACATGTAAGCTCATATTCTTTTCTTTATAGCATGGACATTTGGACTTTTATATTGTTCAAAGCAATAGTCTAGTTTTGACATGACAACTTAAATACTCAAGCATATCAACAAGCAACCATGTCTTTCAAAATATCAACGCTAAAATAAGTTATCCCTCGCCCATCATGCTTAATCATTGATCCATTCATGAAACACGCTCGCATATTAACTACACCAATGCTCAAGTACGATCATAGTGCCTCCTAGTTGGTGCTTTATAAGAGATGATGGAGACTCAAATTCAAAATAAAAATTGCATAAAGTAAAAGAAAGGCCCTTTATAGAGGGAAGTAAGGATTTGTAGAGGTGCCAGAGCTCAATGCGAAAATTGAGAGATAAAAACATTTTGGGAGGTGTGCCTTTCCCACCAACAAAAACGACTTAGAGTTCCCAACACTTTCCATGCTAGATATATCATAGGCGGTTCCCAAAACAGAAAATAAAGTTTATTCCTTTTTCAACCATACTTTCACTTTCCATGGCTAACCGTATCCACGGGTGCCCTCCATACCAACACTTTCCAAGGAATTTATTATTTGACAACATAAAGTAAATTCATTTTTCATTTCGGGACTGGGCATCCCTAATACCTTTGCCTTACTCTCGTGCAATGACAAGTGAATAAACACTCATCGTGAGAATAACACATCTAGCATGGAAAATATTAGCCACCCCTCACCGCTCCGCGAGTGGTACGAACACACAAAAGAGAAGTTTATTTTGAAAATTAGAGATGGCACATACAAATTTGCTTAGAACAGCAAAAGAATACCGCATATAGGCAGATATAGTGGACTCATGTGGCAAAACTGGTTTAAAGGTTTTTGGATGCACAAATAGTGATGATACTTAGTGCAAAATGAAGGCTAGCAAAAGATTGTGAAGCGACCAACCAAGAAATGAATAATCTCATAAGCGATCATTAAGCATAATTAACACCGAATAATGCACCACAAGTAGGATATAATTTCATTGCATAACTATTGACTTTCATGCTTGCATAGGGAATCACAAACCTTAACACCAATATTCTTACTAAAGCATAATTACTCATCAACATGACTCACATATCACATCATCATATCTCAAAACAATTAATAAGAATCAAGTTTATTTTGTCCAATGATCTTCATGAAAGTTTTTATTATATCCTTCTTGGACATCTATCACTTTGGAACTGATTTCATATGTTACTTTTGATAAGCTCAAACAAATATAAGTGAAGATCATGAGCATAATGTTTCTTTCTCTCAAATTAATTTAAGTGAAGCAAGAGAGAATTTCTTAAAAAAATACTAACTCTCAAGTAAATCTAAGTGAAGCAAGAGAGCATTTCTTAAAAAATACTAAAGCACACCATGCTCAAAAATATATAAGTGAAGCACTAGAGCAAGTCCATAGCTCATAAAAATTTAAGTGAAGCATAGAGAGCAATTCTAACAAGTCATGACATAATTTTGGCTCTCTCAAATAGGTGTGTCCAGCAAGGAATCAAGACTTCAAACACAAAATAAACAAGCAAAGACTCATATCATACAAGACGCTCCAAGCAAAACACATAGTATGTGACGAATAAAAATATAGCTTCGACTAAAATACCGATGGTCGTTAGAAGAAAGAGGGGATGACACTCGGGGCAACCCCAAGCTTAGTTGCTTGCTCTCTTTTGGATAATATCTTGGGATGCCAGGGCATCCCCAAGCTTAGGCTCTTCTTACTCCTTATTCCTTCATCCATCGTAAGATAACCCAAAACTTAAAAACTTCAATCACACAAAACTCAGCAAAACCTTCGTGAGATCCGTTAGTATAAGAAAGCAAGTCACTACTATAAGTACTATTGCAACCTATTCATAGTTTGGTCATGCATTATATCTACTGTATTCCAACTTTTCTATAGCAAAAACTCATCAAAGAAAACCATAGAGCCATCAAAACAAGCACATAACGCAAAGAAAACAGAATCTGTAAAAAACAGAACAGTCTGTAGCAATCTGAATTGTTCGAATACTTCTGAAACTCCCAAAATTCTGAAAAATTAGGACGGCCTGAGAAATTTGTATATTAATCTTTTGCAAAAATAATTGGTATTTTATTACGCTCAGGTTAAAAATAAGAATGGTTTTTGTGAGCGCAAAAGTTTTTGTTTTTCAGCAAGATCAAACAACTATCACCCAAGAAGATCCTAAAGGCTTTACTTGGCACAAACACTAATTAAAACACAACAAACACAATCATAACCGTAGCATAATTGTGCAAACACTCAAGAACAGAAAGCAAAAAGAAAAAATAAATTTTATTCAATGGGTTGCCTCCCAACAAGCGCTATAGTTTTACGCCCTTAGCTAGGCATAAAGCAAGGATCTAAGTTTTGTCATCTTTGTTCAACTCTTCAATCAAACACTTAGAACTCCTTAGAGAATTAGCATAGAGGTTTTCAATGACAATACTCCTAGGAACAAATTTAAAGAATTCATTCTTGCCAAAGGGATCTCTTATAACCTCAACAAAATCCGGGTGGATACTAATCATGTTAAGATCCTCTTTACTTGAAGTTGCACCCTTGCTCTTAGTAACTTGGGTAGTCTTGCCAATTTTTACGGGAGTTTTTTCAATAGTTGTAGCAGAAGAAAGAGTCGTACTCAAATTGCTAAAGATTTCTTCCAGTTTATCAATCCGAGACGGGCTTTCTTCAATTCTTTCATGAATTATGGTTGCCTTTTCTTTTAACAACTTAAAAACTTCACCCGCTTTTGATCAAATTTTAGTAGCAAAATTATGCATCTTTTTATCCAAATTTTCAATATGCTCTTTAGTAAGCATTTTCTTTTCAATAGCATCTAATCTTTCCATGACATGCTCAAGAGTCAAATTTGTTTCATTAATCATAAGGGGTGGTGAACCTACTAAATTTCCCATAGCATTAAAAGCATCAAGAGAGGGACACATCAAGAAATTTCCACCGATAATCATATCAAGCACGAATCTATACCAAGTGGTGATGTCCACATAAAAGCAACGAAGAAGAACAACGGTAGATTGCTTACGGATAGATCTATTATGAACATTGCAAATTCTATACCAAGCATCTTTTAAATTTTCTCCTCCCCTTTGTTTAAAGTTGAGAACCTCGTTCTCAGGAGTGCACGCAATAGAGGAAGAACTATCCATGACGATAAAAGAGAACAAGATTGCACTCAAGAACAGATCCAACAAGAAAGCGGCGAGCAAAAAAGAGGGGCAAATAAAACGGCAAATTTTTGTGAAGTGGGGGAGAGGAAAACGAGAGGCAAATGGCAAATAATGTAAATTGCGAGGATATGAGATTTGTGATTAGGAACCTGGTATATGTTGAAGATCCTCCCCGGCAACAGCACATGAAATTCCTTTTGATGCGGCTTGAAGCTACATTGGTATTTCCCAAAGAGGAAGGGATGATGCAGTACAATGGGGGTAGGTATTTCCCTCAGTTATGAGACCAAGGTCATCGAACCAGTAGGAGAACCAAGCAACACAATGTAAACAGCCCCTGCACACAAATAACAAATCCTGGCAACCCGACGTGTAAAAGGGGTTGTCAATCCCTTTCGGGTAGCGGCGCCTCAAGATAGGCAAACGGACGTGAATAAAATTGTAGTAGATTGATAGATCGAACGCCAAATAAAATAAATAAGAATACAACACAGCAAGCTATTTTGTATTTTTGGTTTAATAGATCTGAAAATAAAAGCAAAGGAAAAGTAGATCGCAAAGGCAAATATATGAGAAAGAGACCTGGGGGCCGTAGGTTTCACTAGTGGCTTCTCTTGAGAAAAATAGCAAACAGTGGGTAAACAAATTACTGTTGGGCAATTGATAGAATTTCAAATAAGCATGACGATATCCAGACAATGATCATTACATAGGCATCACGTCCAAGATTAGTAGACCGACTCCTGCCTGCATCTACTAGTATTACTCCACACATCGACCGCTATCCAGCATGCATCTAGTGTATTATGTTCATGGAAAAACGGAGTAATGCAATAAGAATGATGACATGATGTAGACAAGATCTATCTATGTAGAGATAGACCCCATTGTTTTATCCTTAGTAGCAACGATACATACGTGTCGGTTCCCCTTCTGTCACTGGGATCAAGCACCGTAAGATCGAACCCACTACAAAGCACCTCTTCCTACTGCAAGATAAATTGATCAAGTTGGCCAAAAAAACCAAATATCGGAGAAGAAATACGAGGCTATAATAAATCATGCATATAAGAGATCAAAGAATCTCAAATAACTATCATGGATATAAAAAGATAGATCTGATCATAAACTCAAAGTTCATCCGATCCCAACAAACACACCGCAAAAAGAGTTACATCATATGGATTGTATTGAGAATTCAGCGAGAGAGAGGAAGCCATCTAGCTACTAACTACGGACCCGAAGGTCTACAAAGAACTACTCACGCATCATCGGAGAGGCACCAATGGAAGTGGTGAACCCCTCTGTGATGATGTCTAGATTGGATCTGGTGGTTCTGGACTCTGCGGCGGCTAGAATTGATTTTCGTCGACTCCCCTAGGGTTTCTGGAATATTGGGGTATTTATAGAGCAAAGAGGCGGTTTGGGGGGCACCCGAGGTGGGTGATACGTCCAACGTATCTATAATGTTTGATTGTTCCATGCTATTATATTATCCATCTAGGATGTTTTATATGCATTTATATGCTATTTTATATGATTTTTGGGACTAACCTATTAACCTAGAGCCCAGTGCCAGTTTCTATTTTTTCCTTCTTTTTGAATTTTACAGAAAAGGAATACCAAACAGAGTCCAATTGATGTGCCAATTTTTGATGATTTTTTATGGACCAAAGGAAGCCCCCGGAGTAAAATAGTTGGGCCAGAAGAGTCCCGAGCCATCCACGAGGGTGGAGGGCGAGCCCTACCCCCTGGGCGCGCCCCCTGCCTCGTGGATGACTCAGAGACTCCCCTGACGTGAGATCGACACAAAAAATTCCTATAAATACATAAACCCCCGAAAAGAAACCTAGATCGGGAGTTCCGCCGCCGCAAGCCTCTGTAGCCACCAAAAACCAATCGGGACCCTGTTCCGGCACCCTGCCGGAGGGGGGAATCGTCACTGGTGGCCATCTTCATCATCCCGGCGCTCTCCATGACGAGGAGGGAGTAGTTCACCCTCGGGGCTGAGGGTATGTACCAGTAGCTATGTGTTTGATCTCTCTCTCTCGTGTTCTTGATATGGCACGATCTTGATGTATCGTGAGCTTTGCTATTATAGTTGGATCTTATGATGTTTCTCCCCCTCTACTCTCTTGTATTGGATTGAGTTTTCCCTTTGAAGTTATCTTATCGGATTGAGTCTTTAAGGAATTGAGAGCACTTGATGTATGTCTTGCATGTGCTTATCTATGGTGACAATGGGATATTCACATGATCCACTTGATGTATGTTTTGGTGATCAACTTGCGAGTTCTGTGACCTTGTGAACTTATGCATAGGGGTTGGCACACGTTTTCGTCTTGACTCTCCGGTAGAAACTTCGGGGCACTCTTTGAAGTTCTTTGTGTTTGTTGAATAGATAAATCTGAGATTGTGTGATGCATATCGTATAATCATACCCGCGGATACTTGTGGTGACATTGGAGTATCTAGGTGACATTAGGGTTTTGGTTAATTTTTGTCTTAGGTGTTATTCTAGTATGAACTCTAGGATAGATCGAACGGAAAGAATAGCTTCATGTTATTTTAATATGGACTCTTGAATAGATCGATCAGAAAGAATAACTTTTAGGTGGTTTCACACCCTACAATAATCTCTTCGTTTGTTCTCCGCTATTAGTGACTTTGAAGTGACACTTTGTTGCATGTTGAGGGATAGTTATGTGATCCAATTATGTTATTATTGTTGAGATAACTTGCACTAGCGAAAGTATGAACCCTAGGCCTTGTTTCGAAGCATTGCAATACCGTTTGTGCTCACTTTTATCATTAGTTACCTTGCTGTTTTTATATTTTCAGATTACAAAAACCTATATCTACCATCCAAATTGCACTTGTATCACCATCTCTTCGCCGAACTAGTGCACCAATACAATTTACCATTGTATTGGGTGTGTTGGGGACACAAGAGACTCTTTGCTATTTGGTTGCAGGGTTGCTTGAGAGAGACCATCTTCATCCTACGCCTCCCACAGATCGATAAACCTTAGGTCATCCACTTGAGGGAAATTTGCTACTGTCCTAGAAACCTCTGCACTTGGAGGCCCAACAACGTCTACAAGAAGAAGGTTGTGTAGTAGACATCAGTGGGCACAACCCACCAGGGCGCACCTGGGCCTCCTGGCGCGCCCTGGCGGGTTGTGCTCCCCTCGGAGCACCCCCCCCCAGGCGCTGCCTTGGCCCATTGGGTGTCTTCTGATCCATAAAAAATCTCTGTAAAGTTTCATTGCATTTGGACTCAGTTTGGTATTGATTTCCTGCGATGTAAAAAACATGCAGAAAACAACAACTGGCACTTGGCACTATGTCAATAGGTTAGTGCCAAAAAAATGATATAAAATGACTATAAAATGATTATAAAATATCGAAGATTGATAATATAACAGCATGGAACAATCAAAAATTATAGATACGTTGGAGAAGTATCAGGGCAATGCGTGCGCCTATGATGGAGTGAGGGATTATGGTACTTAGGGGGGTGTGTGTCACACAGAGAGAGAACAAGGGCGGAGAGTGTTAGATGGATCTATGTAGCGCGAGTGAGACATGTGTATGTGTGAATCAGGGAGATATAAAGTTTGAGAGAGATAGAGGAGCCCCGATAAGGCTGAGTGGTGCGTCAGATAGCTCAGAGGGGGAAAGAGATATTCCATCCGCTCGATAATGCAGTGCATATAAATTTTTTAGAAGTCGAACTTTGGAAACTTTGACCAGGTTTACGCAAATATTATTTATATCTACAATACCAAAGATACATCATCCAAAACTACATCTCATGATGAATCTAATGGTATATGTTTGCCGTTCTAGATGTAAATGTTTTTCTCCACGTACATGGTCAAACTTTGTGATGTTTGACTTTTCAATAAATCTATATTCTATGGACCGAAGAGAATGCCTAAGTCGAGAGGGATCAAGTGCGTGTGAAGGAGAATGAGTGAGTGTGCAAAAAGAGTGCGGGTGAGATATGCATGTGTATGTGTGACCCAGGGAGATGGAGAGTTTGAGAGAGAGAGGGAAGAGCTCCGAGACGACAGAGTGGTGCATGAGAGAGTTACGGGCAACGAGCCAGGGAATTTGTGTGCGTACGATGAGTGCACCCAAGATATTTAGCTTAGACTAGAAAATCATACATAGTGTGTGAGAGAGACCTATACATGGAGTATATATGCATGCGAACTAGAAAGACCCCCCCTACACACACAAAGAGAGAGAGAGAGATAGAGAGAGAGGGAGAGGGACCAACAAGGTTTGTGTGTTGGATGCGTGCGACAGAATTCAAGATTGTCGGCGAGAGAGAGAGCAGGAGTCCGGGAGAGGGGGAGGTCGCGTTTTATGCATCAAAGACTGATATAAACCATGTTTCGATATAAACTTGCATTCAAATATTTAAATTGGAGAACATGTTGTCTGCAATCTACACATGAACGGAGATATGTGTATCAAACAAGTTCATTTATTTGACTTCAACAAGTTCATGGAGTACTATAATACTGTACAACATGCTACTCGATTTAGGTGTTCAATTTTGGATTTAGTTCACTATTTTGACCTGGTGAACGAGCTATTTCATTGAATCGAGATATTTCATTTTGGGTTTGATTCCCGTTTTTGAGTGGGTCAACTATTTGTCACATAGTAAATCGTTAGAAACGAGCATGTAAAAACACATTACTCCCGAGCATCATCTCTCCATCTAAAAAAGAAGTGGCAAGCTAATATTTTCAAATTTTGATTCAAATCGACTTGGTAAGGTAGACGTGGATGCTCCTTCTCCCAAAATTTGAACGAACCATTAAACACCCTCTTCTCGGTGGAATTCGCCCGAGAAAATAAATGGGAGATGCGAAATTACTGGCCTATGTGGGACACGCATCAATTGGCCCATTGTACATCGAGGGTAGGTTCATAACTTCATCCAAGCGCGCCTTCTCCTCGGCCCAAATGACATGTGCCGAATAATTCATAAACCATGGGTGGAAAAACATCCTCTCCTCGCCCAAAATCGCTTGCGCCGACTATTTTAAAACATGCCCTCCTCGCCCGAAATAGCTCGCGCCCACTATTTCAAAACACGCCCTCCTCGCCCAAAATCGCTCGTGCCCACTATTTCAAAACACGCCTCCTCGCCCGAAATCGCTTGCGCCCACTATTTGGGAGAAGCAAAGTTACTCTACTATCCCCGACCCTCAGTACACAGACCCAAGCCGAGAAGCCTAAAGGCAGGGGTAGAACTGTAACTCCCCCCCCCCATTTTAGACAAATGCATCCGTAAGAC